>NC_064626.1:511118398-511429007 GCF_023864275.1 Schistocerca cancellata | reverse complement strand
TTGATAATTTCTTTTATTCATAATTATTCTAGATTTTTAGTATAATTTTATGGCAAACAGTAATAAAGGCCTGTGACAGATCTAAAAATACACCAGTGACACATTCACACTTGTATAGTGCACCAAGTACCACTTTTCTAAACACTAGTGTGGCTGATTCTGTATTTCTACTAAGAGTCATGAGGTTAGTTTACTTTGCACCAACTGATAATGAGGCTTGGAACTATTTTAATTAGTAGTTCTTGCTCCACTCTGTTGATAATACAGCCATACTGTTCCAGATGGTAGTTTGTAATAAAACTGATTTTATTGCTATGTCCGACATGTCATTTTCATTGACATGAACCAACTTAGTGTGACTCATTTTAAGATAAGCACTAAATCGCTGTGATATGAAGCTATTATTACAGATTAAATTTTATTAAGATTCTTAACACACACTGTCTTTAACGTAATGTGTCACTTTGCTTTCCAGTGTAATTACACCTGGGTATCCTTTATACCACCAGAAACTCTTGTATTCCACTTGTAAATGTATCATGGTCAGAATCCCCAACAGTGTACTCAGGTTTAAGAGACTTCCTCTGCTGTGTTCTCTCTGAGAAAACTGACATAATGATTGACACTGAACATGTTTTTGGAACAAGCGCTGTTGAGATTCTTGTTCTGGATTTTCCTGAATCACTTCTATTGAATTACCAATCATGGTAGCACAGTTGTTAGCATACTTGACTCACTTGCATTCAGGATGATGAAGGTTCAAACCTACATGTAGCCATCTGGATTTAGATTTTCTGTGATTTCACTAAATTGCTTAAGGCAAATGCTGGTATGGTTCTTTCAAAATGGCACAGCTGCTTCCCTTCCCCTCCGTCTCTAATGACACCATTGTCAATGGGATGTTAAACACTAATCTCCTCCACCTCATCCTTCAGTTGAACTGCAGCATGGTTGGCATTTCCAAGCTAGAAATAGCACATGATTCCTACTCTCTTTCTTCACAGAATATTTTCATAAAATGGTATACAGAGTACAGGTCTCATATCTTTACATTGCGACTGACTAAACCACCCTCCTGCACATGTAAAGTTTTAACTTTATTTACAGTCTGCATTACTTAACTAGTTCAGAAAGATTACAGGAAGACTGATCCACAGATTAGTTCCTTTCACCCATCCTGCCTGAGACAATGCATTTTCCATGAAATACACTCCCAGCTACTTATATTCTCTGATGATTTTATGTTGTTGACTTCTATCTGTGGGTGAGGTTACCATTTTCCACCTGCTTCATTTCTGCTAATGAAATGGTAGCCCATCTTGCATTCATGTTCAGTAAGATTGATCCAGAGTCCTGCAGTCCTCATGAGCTCACAAATTTGTGCCAGCTCACTCCTGGATCTAGACAAGAGGAATACCTTGTCAGCATATGACATGTGAGTATGCATTATTAACTTGTGCTAGAATCTCCTTGAACTTATTGTCGAATATTTAATTCAATATCTTTACTGGTTCTTCTTCTACATATGAAAATTCTGTTACTTCACTAGTATTATTTTCAGTAACAACACTCGTGATATTGTATAGTGAAGTGTTATGTTCTGTGTTGCTGTGTATTTTTCTATACAAAATAGATACCTGATATACATTATTACTCTAGTCTCGTAAACTGACTACAGCTGGGAGAGCAGTGTGCTGACCACAGGCCCTTCCATATCCACATCCAGTGACACCTACGAGACGAGGATGACACAGCTGTTGGTCGGTACCATTGAGCCATCTAGTGCTGTTCAGATGTGGTTCTATGTGTATCATACAGGTCACTGTCAAACGACTTCTTGCAGTTTTTCTTCACTAAATGAGTGAGGTAGTTCATTAGTTTCTAGCTCAGCTTGTCTATGAATTTTAGGTTCAGCACTATGTTTGCCCATTTTTCCATTTAGCAGAGGCTGAATTAGAGATTTGTTTGTATGATTTATTTTCTGAGTAGGATTGTTATTTTGCTGACACAGAATCTCCCATGCCATCTGACTGCTTTTTGTGATGCCCAAACTTTCTAACATTTCTATCCAGTATGTTTTCTTAGTTTCTGCCAGACACTTGTTAAGTTCCAAGCCAGAAAGCTTACTCACTGAATGGCTTTTCATCAAAATCCTTCATATACTCCTCTTATGGTTTTGTTGTCTCTCTGTTAAGGCCAGGAATACACTTGGCACAGCAGCCACATGGGACTGATTTGCTAGAAGGTTCCTGCAGATCAATCATGAAATCATCATATGATTCAATAAGTTGTTGTTGTTTTGGTCATCAGTCCAAAGATTGGTTTGACGCTACTCTGTGCTGTGCAAGCCTCTTAATCTTTGAGTAACTACTGCAACCAACAGCCTTCTGAATCTGCTTACTGTATTCGTCCATTGGTCTCCCTCTATACTTTTAAGCCTGCACCCTTCACTCCAGCACTAAATTGATGATGCCTTGATGTCTCAGAATGTGTCCTGCCAACTGATTCCTTCTTCTAGTCAGGTTGTGCCATAAATTTCTGTTCTCCCCAGTGCTATTCAGTACCTTCTAATTAGTAATGTGATCTGTCCACCTAATCATCAGCATTATTCTGTAGCACAACATTTCAAAAGCTTCTATTCTCTTTTTGTCTAAACTGTTTATCTTCCATCTTTCCTTTCCATACATGGCTACACTCTATATAAATACTTTCAGAAAAGACTTCCTGACAACCAAATTTGTACTCAATGTTAAAAATATCTCTTTTTCAGAAATGATTTTCTAGTCATTTCCAGTCTACATTTCATATCCTCTCTACTTTGACTATCATCAGTTATTTTGCTCCCCAAATAGCAATATTCATCTACAGTTTTAAGTGTCTCATTTCCTAATCTAATTCCCTCAGAGTGACTTGATTTAATTTGACTACCTTCCATTATCCTGGTTTTGATTTTGTTGATATTCATGTTATATCCTTCTTTCACTGTCCACTCTGCTGAGCTGTCCTTCCAAGCCCTTTGCTGTCTCTGGCAAAATTACAATGTTATCAACAAACCTCAAAGCTTTTATTTCTTCTCCCTGGACTTAAAATGCTTTAAACATAGGTTTGCCTTTTTGAAAGCTATTTCCTATGAGAAGTCATAGTGTTAGTATTGCCTTGTATGTTCCTACGTTTCTCTGAAATCCAAACTGGTCTTCCCTGAGGTTGGCTTCTACCAGTTTCTCCACTCTGCTGTAAAGAATTTGTGTTAGAATTTTGCAACTGTGACTTATTAAACTAATAGTTCCGTAATTTTCACACCTGTTAGCACCTGCTTTCTTTGGCATTGGAATTATTGTATTCATCTTGAAGTCTGAGGGAATTTCTCCTGTCTCATAAATCTTGCTTATCGGATGGAAAAGATTTCTCATGTGTGGCCCTTCCAAACTGTCAATAGTTGTAACAGAATGTTGTCTACTGCCGGGGCCCTGGCTTTGATGTAGGTCTTTCAGTAGTCTGTCAAATTCTTAATGCAGTATCATATCTCTCATCTCAACTTCATCTACGTCGTCTTCCACTTCCATAATATTGCCCTCAAGTACATCCCCTTGTATAGACCCTCCGTCTACTCCTTCCATCTTTCTGCTTTCCCTTCTTTGCTTAGGACTAGTTTTCCAACTGAGTTCTTGATATTCATATAGATTGTTCTCTTTTCTCCAAAGGTCACTTTAATTTTTCTGTGGGTTGAATCTATCTTACTCCTAGTGATATGTGCTTCTACGTCTTCACATTTGTCCTCTAGCCATTCCTACTTAGCCATTTTCCATTTCCTGTAGATTGTAGATCTCGTTTTTTTAGACGTTTGTATTCCCTTTCACCTGCTTATTTACTGTATTTTTTATACTTTCTCCTTTCATCAGTTCAATTCAATGTCTCGTGTATTACCCAAGGATTTTTAACAGCCCTTGCCTTTTTATCTACTTGATCTTCTACTGCCTGCACTATTGCATCTCTCAAAGCTACCCATCCTTCTTCTGTAGTATTCATTTCCTCTGTTTTTGTCAATCGTTCCCTAATGCTCCCTTTGAAACTCTCCACAATCTCCGGTTGTTTCATTTTATCCAGGCACGAATCCTTAAATTCCTATCTTTCTGCAGTTTCTTCAGTTTTAATCTACAGTTCATAACCAATAAGTTGTGGTAAGAATCTACATTTGCCACAGGAAATGTCTTAAAATTTAAAACCTGGTTCTAAAATCTCCGTTTTACCATATAATCAATCCGAAACCTTCCATAGTCTCCAGGTCTCTTCCGCACATATATCTTTCAATCCCCAAAGTCACTTCTGCTACTTCAGTCTTCTTTGGTGGTTACCTCTATGAGTGTCCTTAGCAGACAAGAAATCACACTGCATTACAACAATGATTACGTCTGTGTTGTTAATTTATTAATGCTAGATGGCTGAATCACGGATGTGGCTCAACAGAATCTTCCACATGTTTAATCTGTAATACTTGCAGCACAGACACCTTCTCCATTGCCCCCTATCAATTAATATGTCAAAATTGGTTACTGAATGCATTTCTGAACTAACTACTACATTGAAACTCAGCACGCACAGTAAAACCAACTATTCTCGAACTCTATTATTCAATCCATAATTATGCCCAACAATATTTTTTAGAATATTTGTAACAGTGAGAAACAGAGTAACACTAGAAAACGTTTGTCCGCAAAGAAACCTGTTGCATACATCCCCGAATGGCTGTCATATTTCGCGCTAATAGGCACTTTCATTTGTTCTGTACTACATGTCTTGTCAACATGAAAAGTTTTGTAATACAGTTCTAAATATAGCAAAATTAATGAAACACGATATTGATTTTGTACAGCACACAAATTTAAAAACAAAAATAATGATTAAAGTATTAAGGAATATATCTTTACCGTCAATAACTACTGTTTGACGTGTATCTCCCAAGAGACATAAAATACGTCGATTAACACATCTTCCGAAGTGCACTGGAATGTTTCAAAGATGGCGCATGGAGGGGTGTCTGTCGCTGACTGCTGGGTGAATTTTCAAAGGAAATAATCGGAGTAAACGTCGATGATGTGTTATTGTTGACATACAAAAATTATTTGTTTTGTGTTTGTGTTGCGTAGTGTTAAAATAATTGACTTCCGTAGTTTCGTTGCCTTTACTACCAGCTCAAAATCTATTTGTTGATGCAAGAATAAACTGTCACTGAAAGGTAAGTTACTAAGCTGCCGTTAGTGCAGAATACGTGCCAGTAATTTTAGTTCTAGAAAGCTTGAAGTAAATCTCACAACTGTATGTAACGCAATATGTTGCAAATTTTCATGATATTTTTTTATATTTTGTGAATTACTCATTCTTCTAGCTGTTGATATATATTGCGAACTCGGTTTTTACTTAAGGTACGTGCCAGTAATTTAATTTTTACGTATCCATGTGATAGTAAAGCTGGGAATTAGGACAAGTGCTAAGTGTTTGATTTATTATTAGCAGCAGAGTGGGTGGCCGTGCAGTTCGTAGTGAAGTCACCAGCCGCTTCTTCGAAATGTATCGCATTTCCGGAGTTTCTTCTTACTCACACGCTACGTTTTTGGATTTCTCACCCAGTTAAAAATGTAGTTTGTTATCATGCAATACTGACGGCGCATTAATTTGTTTTGCGGCTAATTTTCATTACTGGCACAACCGATGGGAGCGACACAGCTCGAATGTCGGCTTAAATTTTTGCGTGGTTTCAGTATAGATGTAGGTCGTTGTATTAAGTTTTTTCGATTATGAGTTTCCATAAAATCAGTGTTAGGAAGCCTGAAATTGCGTGAAGTCTTATGGAACATATCGTTTATTTTGTACTAATTTCGTGTGGTTTCCATAACAATTTGTTTGCAAGAAATGTTAGCATTTATGATTAGTTTTTTGTGCTCCGCATTATTGAATTAAAACTCCGAAATACGTGGAATGTTGATGTTACTACAAGAGCACCCCTTTTGCTTTGGACAAAGTTTTGCCTTGGCCAGCGGCGATGGTACAAAAAAAGCGTCACGTTCTGTTGTAAGACCAAGGGGAGGGAACGCAGCTTCGTTTCTCAGAATACTGTATGTTGTATTACAGCAAAAGTTCTGTATACGATGTCGTGGTTGTATCCTCGTTCATCTACGCACGTATAATGGTTTCAGAATAAATGGACAGATTTCCGCCATCCGTACTTCGTCGTTTGATGGTGATTGTTATTGTGTTAATGCGGTGGCGCACAAGGGAACGTTTATCAGCGTCGCGGCCAGTACAGCGGCTGTAACAATGCAATCCGCGGACTGGGTGAACCAGGATAAGCCATAGGGATACTCTGCAGGGCAAGGACGCATTATCATTTTTCAGCCGATCGATAACGTAAATCAGCACTAGTTGAGCTTTCGCAAATCAAGCAAGAACTGGTAGTGTGGATGATCGATGTTAGGACCTGTCGGGTGCGAAACATTTAAGACAAATTGGAAATTAAGTGATTCGTCGCGTCTGAAATGTGGTTTTCCTGGGGGTTGTGGAAGATCAAGTAGATTGATTGAATAAGGAACGAAGACGTCCCGCAACAAGGCAACGAAAAAATGTCTTGTAAGTAACACATTGAAACGAAGACAGAAAATGACCGGGCACGTTTGGCGAAAACAATACTTAAGGATAGTAAGAATTACAGCGGCGGGCCTTGACATGAGTATATAGTTCATTTCATTATTGATACCTGAAGTAGCAGTTATGCTGAAATGAAGAGGATAGCTGGCAAGGAACGGGAATGGAGAGCTGCATCAAACCAGTGTGGGTTGATGAGCAAAACACATACAACAGTTCAATTAAACGTGGATTTTTAAATGGTAGAAAGTGTTCACGCGCTATCTATGAAACTGAAACAGAAGAAGTGGCGGATAGAATATTGAAGTACATCCATTAATAAATGGAAGACAATTAAAAGGTCAATCTTGGATCACACCCATTGTATTTTTGGAACTACACAAGAGTCGGTCAACGGCTCTGATAAATTGCTTGCAATTATTTATGTTCAGTTTTAGAAAATTAGATTTTATTTCTTTATAATTTGAAACATAAATCGACAAAGTTCGTTTTCAGAAAATGTAATGCGCGCGAACCATCAAATATCGGCCGATAGTAGAATTTAGGCAATATCTATCTTACCCCTAGTGACATAAGCCTCTACATCCTTACATTTGTCCTCTAACCATCCCTGCTTAGCAGTTTTGCACTTCCTGTCGATCTCATTTTTGAGACGTTTGTATTCCTTTTTGCCTGCTTCATTTTTGCTATTTGGGGAGCAAAATAACAGATGATAGTAGAGAGGATATAAAATGTAGACTGGAAATGGCAAGGAAAGCGTTTCTGAAGAAGAGAAATTTGTTAACCTCGAGTATAGATGTAAGTGTCAGGAAGTCGTTTTTGAAAGTATTTGTATGGAAGTGAAACATGGACGATAAATAGTTTGGACAGGAAGAGAATAGAAGCTTTCGCAATGTGGTGCTACAGAAGAATGCTGATTAGATGGATAGATCACATAACTAATGAGGAGGTATTGAATAGAATAGGGGAGAAGAGGAGTTTGTGGCACAACTTGACAAGAAGAAGGGACCGGTTGGTAGGGCACGTTCTGAGGCATCAAGGGATCACAAATTTAGCGTTGGAGGGCAGCGTGGAGGGTAAAAATCGTATAGGGAGACCAAGAGATGAATACATTAAGCAGATTCTGAAGGATGTAGGTTGCAGTAAGTACTGGGAGATGAAGAAGCTTGCACAGGATAGAGTAGCATGGAGAGCTGCGTCAAACCAGTCTCAGGACTGAAGACCACAACAACAATAGAATTTGGAGACAAAATTTTTGACCAAAACTAGCCGGGGCACCTGAGTCAAAAATTTTGTCTCCGGATTCTGCTATAGGCCGATATTTGATGGTTCGCGCGCTTGCGTCTATGTAACGTGTCTTAACAAAACCATACTGTGACTCGAGCGTAGCCTTGACAAAAATGACAAATTCAAGAAATTCGATTTCCGCATTGTTGTGATTTCGAATGACTGATTTCAAAAGCAGTGAGAAGATTGCGTCGCAACGAAAAATGCATTTCTTTTAATGATGTCCAGCCCAAATCCTGTATCTTTTCAATGACACACTCTCTCATATTTCACGATAGCACAAAACGTGCTGCCCTTCTTTGAACTTTTACGATGTACTCAGTCAGTCCTATCTGGTAAGGACCCCACACCGCGCAGCAGCATTCTAAAAGAGGACGGACAAGCCTAGTGTAGGCACTCTCCTTAGTAGATCTGTTATACATTTTCTAAGTGTCCTGCCAATAAAACGCCGTCTTTGGATAGTCTTCCCCACAACATTTTCAATGTGTTCCTTCAAATTTAAGTTGTTCGTAATTGTAATTCCTAGGTATTTAGTAGAATTTGTGGCCTTTAGATTTGACTGATTTATCGTGTAACAGAAGTTTAACGAATTCTTTTTGGTACTCATGTGGATGACCTCACACTATTCGCTATTTAGGTACAACTGCCAGTTTTCGCACCATTCATATATCTTTTATTAATCGTTTTGCAGTTTGTTTTGATCTTCTGATGACTTTATTAGTCGATAAACGACAGCGTTATCTGCAAACAACCTAAGGCGGCTACTCAGATTGTCTCCCAAATCGTTTATATAGGTAAGGAACAGCAAAGGGCCTATTTTTGGGGAACGCCAAAAATCACTTGTTTTACTCGATGACTTTCCGTCAGTTACTACGAACTGTGACCTCTCTGACAGGAAGTCACAAATCCAGTCACATAACTGATACGATATTCCATAAGCACGCAATTTCACTACAAGACGCCTGTATGGTGCAGTGTCAAAAGCCTTCCGGAAATCCAGAAATACGGAATCGATCTGAAATCCCTTGTCAGTAGCACTCAACACTTCATGTGAATAAAGAGCTAGTTGTGTTTCACAAGAACGATGTTTTCTAAATCCGTGTTGACTGTGTGTCAATAGACCATTTTCTTCGAGGTAATTCATTATGTTCGAACACAATATATGTTCCAGAATCCTGCTGCATATCGACGTTAATGATATGGGCCTGTAATTAAGTGGATTACTCCTACTACCTTTCTTGAATATTGGTGTGACCTTTGTAACTTGTCAGTCTTTGGGTACGGATCTTTCGTCGAGCGAACGGTTGTATATGATTAAGTATGGAGCTAATGCATCAACATACTCTGAAAGGAACCTAATTAGTATACAGTCTGGACCGGAAGACTTGCTTTTATTAAGTGATTTAAGTTGCTTCACTACTCCGAGCATATTTACTTGTACGTTACTCAGGTTGACAGCTGTTCTTGATTCGAATTCTGGAATATTTACTTCATCTTCTTTTGTGGAGGCAGTGCTTTGGCAGCACTGTGTTCGATAGTATCTCCAGGGATACGTGTATCATTTTGCGCCACATAGATGGTGCTTTATTTCATCCAAAAATTGATGAACTCAACACACTAGACAGCCTCGCAAACCTACTGGCGGTTTGAGGGCAACGTAATATCGCTATGCCAGTCGTTTAAGGGTTTAAATGACGTTTCTTTTTTCTAACGACTTACGGTGTCAGTTGAAGAGCAACAGTCTGACTCGCATTTGAGTATGGCGCACGTGTGCATCTTTTTCACAGTTACTAATTCCAGAATCGTCAGATAGTTGAGCACGGAAGACCTGGATTTGCGGCCAGACCTAACGATATTGTACCAGATGTAGTAATTATCGTTTGAGGACATGCAAGGTAATGGCCGTTGGCAAAATTTAATCACCGTGGAGAGTAGTGTGTCTAGACCTGACGTTTCGATTGAAAATTGATTTCGTCAGTTTTATTTGGCTCGTGTTCATTCATCAGTGCTGCTCGGTATGATAACTTTTGTTCCTGTTTAGAAGAATAAAATATAAGAATTGAAGTTGGGGAATTTATTTATTTTGTTTTGATTATTATGGTTTTTTTCCCCTATAGTACCAGTAACTATTTCTCGAATGAACAGAAATTACCTGTTATGTTTCGTAGGTACAGTGAATTTGCCACACGCAATCAGCCCTTTTTATAACGTATATACGTTTCACGAGTGTTATATATCAATCACTATATATTTTCCAATAGAGGAGTCCACTTATTGAGACAAACCATCTAAGGTTCGTGCTCGCCTATTCACTTTTGAACCGTTTGATTTTTCTTTGAATCACTGACGGCCGTTTACAGCGAAGAGACCTGCCCTCCTCAGTCTAATGGCTTATTTTCAATGATGTCGCAGTAGCTGATGTGGCAAACATCAGTGAAACTGTATGGAAAAATGGCTGCCAGGACTTATTATAACTGCAAGCAGTAGATTTCTGTAGCAAGCACTATGCACACAGCTGTATCTTGAACCAATTTTTATTAAGGTGCTACCAGTTTTATGGCTTATAGCCACTTCGTCAGACGTTTATAAAAATTAAAACCGGGTAAACAGTATGTCGAAGAATATAGCAGGCCCAACCTTCATAGTTAAAATAGTAATGTCCGTAGCGCAGACGGTCAGGGAATAAAAGAGTTGGGCGACGGTAAACATCGTATGCCTTGTATCTATGACGCTCCAGCATGTCAATCCAACTCAGAGCACCCAGGCGAGCTGCAGCAACCACGGGTCGCACTGCACGTGCGGAACTAGTTGTAGCTGTAAAATGTACTTCCGACAATGTAGTCGCTTGAAATCAGTGACCTTTCAGAAGGAAAGGAGTGGGGATTTTGTGAAGTTACAAAATTAAAAATAAAGCTGAGTTCGCCTATAGAGTAAATTACCTGAGATCTAGTTGCTTGGTGCGGTGGCTACAGAGGGATAGAGGACGAGTTATCGCCGAGATAACACTTGAGACTTGGAGGTAACGAAGGAGTGACTATCAGAATCGCTGGGCTTTCGTATTTAGTTTTCTTACATTGTACACACAAGCGCATCTTCCAGTGCTTAAAATCAAAACAAGTTGCTTATTTAATCTTTGTCGGATATCGGCAGTGTGACAAACTGTAACAATATGGTTTTTAGATGACATTCTGCAAGATGTTCCAGCCATCCATTCAGCAACATGTTTGAGCTATCCATTCTCGCATACTGGGAAGCTTGATAAGCACGCAGGATCAAGTACTTTGTACAGGCGTGTTTGACCGCCCGAAGGTAATTTTGCGCTAGCGTTCGGACGATTCAAGCTGAGAGAGGTGTGATCGACTTGCAGTTATGCAAGATAATGCAAGCATTCAAACATGCACTAGCTTTAACCATTTTACCGGCAATGTGCGAACTTGTACAAGTAAACATAAGTTGGGAAGCAATCTTTGTATCGTTGCCACGGGAGCTGTATTAAGCAAATTGGTGGAAAAGTGTGTTCTAGTGCATAAAAGCCAGCGTCGCTTAAGGACCTTTAAGCAGAAAGCCTATCACGGTACAGCAAAGAGGGACGTGCTATCTGTTACAATTTTGACAAAATACAAAGCAGGTGACCCTGTCAGAGAAAGACATTTGTTATTAAATAACTAAACTGTGGAACGTTCTCATTAATCTGTCGCAAGATGTGTCAACATTTGTTTTTGAATCGTTGGTAGCCCAGTTGTTGATGGCTGCACGGTATGAAATATATTCGCTGCCGAGATGAATGAGGTGCGGGAAGGAACAAACAGTAACTAACTCTGGATTTTTGACAATGGAACATACTCAAATATTGCGAAAAGAAAAAAAAAACTTGAATGTGTAACCACCCTCTCAAAACCAATGGGCTTTGGCGCGGTGAGGTGGTTTGCGTGTTTTTACAGATAGCCGTACCATAACATTTCAAGCATGTCTCAGGAGTAACATAGCATTTGAAACATGTCAGAGATGTATCTGTGGAGACGCCAGACTAGCGTTTGGCTCTTGAAGAGGACACCAGCCTATCCACCATTTAAAGGTTCAACAATTTGTCCTTGTAACATTATCCAACATGGTCTTGCTACGTTGGTACTGAGAAAAGCTGATGGCAAGGGAAAACTATAGCCGTTATTTTTCTCGAGGGCATACAGTTCTAGTGTATGGTTTCATGATGTCATCCTCCGGGGTAAATGGTCATCCCATTGGAATCTCTGCGACGGGAATACCCAGGTGTATCTGTAGCTAAAGCACCAACTGTGTACAACAGAGTAAGTAACCCAACAAGTCTACTGAACCTAAAGTTCTTTAAACTGTGATTTTAAATCCAGATCAGCTTGAAGCGAATAGTTTTAAGAACATCGGTGCTTCAGAACATATCCACTGTAATGTTTACACAGTCTGTCCTGCCATGCTGGCTATCCATGTTTCCCCTAGGTGACTCAGAGATGGGGAAAACAGGCCGATAGTGCATCATGATACACTTGCCTAAACTATAACAGATTTGCCTCAAGACAAAAATGAATGAAACTGTAAGATACTTTGTAGGTAAGCCTGCCTCGTTGAGAGAAGGTGATAGCCAGATTAAGAGAGTGTGTAACGTTTTTGATGCCTATGGTACATGTTTTATACTCATCTTTTGGCTGTAAAGCGATTTGTCGATAATGGAGACGATTCTTACCATAGTTAGTTCATCTGATATTTGTGATTTTTTAAATTATTATTATTCGGGCAGATCTTCAGGTTTTTTTTCCAGTAGTAGACACTGTAGGTCCACCTGTTCCAACACTGCTCCATTGGGTAGGCGCACTCTGTGGCCCTTCTGCTCACCCACGGACAGTCGCAGGTCGGACAGACGACTCGCCAGGTAACTCTAATGCTTGCTCTCGACTAGGCATTCTTTGCTCTGTAATTGCCTCCACCTGTGAGTGGGGCTTCTCTCACTGCAGAGTAGCTCTTGGAGGCCCCACTTGTGCTCTGACTTACGCACCAGACCGATCCATGGACACTGGTGTGCAAAACTTAAGGAGAAAGTAACTTCCGCAAAATTTGTGACTGCGAAGTAGCATAGCTCGCTGCGACTTGCACTGTACATAAAAGAACTGCCACAGTATAGGACAGAAAATAACTGAAAGAAAGGAATGAGACGAACAGAAATGACATTTTTATTCAAAGTCAGTGATTACACTGAAGTCAACGCTATTTATGATGGTCTTTAGACATCACAAGAGGCGAGACATGGTTCTTAACAAGCTGTGCGGTCACCTCTGGCGGCAGTGCATTCTCAGCAGCGCACTCCCATGTTGGCTACAAGGTTGGTTAGGGGTTCACTTGTCAGAGCGCTCCATTCCTTCAACAGCGCAGTTGACAACTGCGGGATGGCCGTTGCTGCATGTGGACGTGGTACAATGCGTCTTCCCAAAACATCTCACATGTGTTCGACGGGATTTAAGCCGGGGGAACAGGCAGGCCAAATCATACGCTCTCGTTCTTCTAACAGCGCAGCTCGACGCGGTCGCTCACTGTCATCAAAAAACATGAAGTCGGGGCCGAATGCACACCTGAAAAGGCGCATGTGCAGTGCCACAATAACGTTGACTGGCGAGTGGGAAGTGTTAAAAGATCTGGAGGTCGGTACAGCCCTGCAACATTATGCCTCCCCACAACGTAACACCTGGAATACAAAACGGTCATGTTCGACGATTTTGGGCATACTCTGATACTGCGATTGTTGGGAAAACGTAATGCGCCCACGAACATTGTCGAACGTGATCGTTTTGGTGATCCATGTGTTGTGTGGGGAGGTATAATGTTGCATGGGCGTACCGACCTCCAAATCTCTGTGAGCATGGTACACTCACCGCTCAGCGTCACTATGACACTGTGCTCCTTCCCCGTATGCGTCCTTTCAGGGATGTGCTCGCCTCTGATTTCATTTTTATGGATGAGAATGCGCGACCTCTTCGAATAGCGCAGGCGGAGGAGCTCTTGTAACGAGAGGGAGCTCAGCGACTGGACTGGCATTTCCGTTTCCACGATTTAAATCCCGCCGAGCACGTTGGGAAGCGTTGGTGAGCACGTTCACGTGCACCAACGAGCATGCAGCAGTTTCAACCACGCTGGTGGAGGAATGGAGCACTCTGCCCCGTGAACTCCTAACAGCCTTGTGGCCAGCATGGGAGCGCGTTACAGAGCATGCATTGCTGTTCGTGGTGTTCACACATTCTATTAATAACCGTGTCCTGCCTTAATGTCCGGGGGACCGTCATGATTCGTGTTGACTTCAGTGTAATTTTTATCGTTGAATATAAGAGTTTTTTTTCTCTTTGTCTCACTGCATATTTCTCTGTTACCTTTTGTGCTATATTGTGCCAGATCTTTCTTCATGTGGTTCAAGTTTCATCGAGCTATTTTGCTTCACAGTGACACATCATGAGGAAATTACTTCTGTCCTTAAGTTTTGCGCGACAGTGTACTTTGACGTCTCCGTAAATTATTTTTCAGCACTAGCATCAATATTGCCTGCGCGACAGTATACTTTGTCTCCGTAAATTATTTTTCAGCACTGGCCTCAATATTGCCCTCAAGGCTCTTATTTTATCTCTCGTATGTACTTTTGTCATCCGATCACATTTCTACCGTATGTCACTAAGTTTTTTCAGTTGAAAAACCCCATGACACTGAGTGATGACCTTGATGTTAGTCCCTTATTCCCCAACCAATAATCGTTTTACCTACTGTAATGCGTTGTGTGTGTGCACGAGGCCCTATGCCACGCCTGTCAGCACCCTCTCGGCCCCTAGACTGGCAATAATATTGTGCAGTATTATTGATCGTCTATGTATTCTTGAAGGTTGTCCAATATATTGCAGAATATACTGACGGATCTACTGAAATTACATTTTTATTTTGCAAGTTTCCTTGGTTAGTGATTGAAATCAGGTGGTGGAAATCATACATTTCATATAATATACTTCAGTTATGTTGTATATGGAATATTGCATATAAATTGCTAGAATATTTCAAAATATTTGAAAAGTACCCCCATTAGAATGGTCACTCGTGATAAACAGCTGTGATTTTACCATCGTGATTATTTCGCAAGGTATGTCGTAGGAAGCAATATGTTGGCTGTCTCTTGTTAGAACGTCAACACTTTGAATTTTGACAGTGAACTTATTCGTGATACACAGAGCCTCTCATATAGCGGAAAATGACTTCCATCATTTTTCTTTTATCGTTACTAGAAACGCGCTACTTTTATTATTTTTTTTATTTCTCAGTCAGTCCTGTCCTGTACGGCTGACAGATTGCCGACAATTGCCCAAGAATCTGTGCAGAGAGTTTTGTGAGCTGCTGTCTTCGTGTGTGAATTATATTCTTTATTGTGATTCTTCGAATAACTGTCAATCTAACATCTGTTTTTCATACATGCTGTCGTTCCACTGTAGGACATACCAGACGTGTACCCGTAGATATTCCTATGTTGTGAATGCTTCCCATGATTTATCGCCGATTGTACAATCGAACAATTATGGCCTTTTTCGTCTGAATTTTTGTTCACGGAGGCTTACCGACTATCGTTCTACCTGCACTCCAGTCGGAAGTAGAACAGGAAGGTCAGATGTAGTACTACTTTAACTACCATCCTACACAATTTGTATGGTGCCTTGCGAAGTATAGATGTAGGTGAAAGACACCTTTGCGTATGGGATCTAACAACACAGCAACGTTGCGCATTCTGGCGGTAGCTAAGACTATGGAGAAAACAGTATCTCATTCCCTTGGTCAAGTATATTGTTGCAGTCGTCTTAATGGTTTCAATGATTTATGCGGTTCATAATATGAAGAAAGCTTATTGCAGTAGGCCGGTAGTAGCCGAGGGACATAAGTGGCACCACTCGTAACGTAAAAAGTGGCGTTGCTTTTTACCAGAGGTTTTTTTGAACCGTGCAACGTGTGGCGCCAATTTTTAATAACGGCTCGATTCTTATCGGGGAAATAGTCAGTTGAGAGAATGGCGTCGTATGAAGAACTACTTCCCCTCACTCTTTTAAGCCGAGAGGGTAGGAAAATGAGAAAACATCCAATGTATATTGTTCACTTTACCAGAGGGTTAATTACACGATGGCAACTTAAGTGCGGACGAAAGTAAAAATTTTCATTTGTCTTTGAATTTCAAAGTCGTCGTTTTACGAGTTACATGGCTACACAAAAGGGGATATAACTGGAATTGAAGCAGAGCTAAACATCTGTTTTTCAGCAGAAGAGAAATTGGTCTTCACTACGAGGCTACTAATGCTTACTCCACCACCAGCAATGCAGGGTGAAGCTTTGACAATGTAAGCTATTCGTACTCGCGAAACGTCAGAAAAATCATTAAACGAACGTCGGGCGAGAAAGCCGAGACAGAAGACAACAGTTTCTCAGCAAGTGACTACGATAGCCTTAACAATTTATAATGCTGTGAAAGCCTTAACAATTTATAATGCTGTAGTCGTTGCTTTATTGCTCTAATATATCGCAAGGAATTTTCTATAATTTTGAAGAATACTTTCTGTCACTAGCAATAACAGTAAACGTGTGGTAAATAAGTTAGGCGGATACAAACAACTAAGTAACTTTGAACATGTGTTTGAACATATATATTCATTTTTAAATCAAGAAACAGTTTTTATATACTAAAAATTACGCTGAAAACGGACACAATTACTTGTTCGTGATACGTTTGTATCTGACAGATAATGCGTTAGCGATTGCACACGCAGAGAGGGCACTTCATGAAAAGTGGATTGAGGAAATTGTATATGTTGATTAAATGGGTACTGTATTTGTGGTCCAACATGATAAGGCAATTGTTGCAATCTGGGGCTTTCCTTGCTGCAATAACTGAAATTATTTCGCAACATAATTCCAGTTTTCTTTCAGGACTCAATTTGCAAATCTCTGACAGAAGGAACTACCTGTCTTCATCATTCGCATTCTCCTTGGAATATGCTTCTGTGGCGATCCCTTTTCCACACTGCCTGTTGTTTTCTTGGAAAGAGTTTCCATAAAGCTCAGTTGATCAAAATAAATGCATTGCTTTTTGTTGAAAGCTTCAAAACCGGTTTGTATATTTTTCTTGTTTTGAAGTCCCTGAACTCCAAAGTACGCTTCTGCCATGGATTCCAGGTTTCCTTTCAATCTCAGAAAGCAACATCACGGACTTCACAATTCATTGATTTGTGAGTATATAGGAAGAGAGATGATATACCATCTGTGCACTATTTCTTTGCAGCTTTCAGGCGGGTGGAGCAGGAAGCGTAAGATAAAAGCTGCACGCTGTGAAGCGACTACACGAGGAGATGTTGCTTGTCAAAAAAGAAATGTTACCTTTTGTTTTGTAAAAGCAAACATGAAGATACAACAAAAGGGAAATGTTTGAAATCGAAGATAAAACTAGTTTTACAAGAACGGTCTTGAATAGAAAATGCGATAATACGCAGTGCTTCATCATTCGTCTTTCCCCAGAGTGTTATTAAACCTAACAGGTCATATGAAATCGTTGTTCGGCAGTATCTTGATGCTGCCGCCATTTCTGATCTGCGGTATAGCTTGGTAGTAGAGGTTAGCGACGTAATTTATCTGAAGTCTTCTTGTTTTTATTGTTTAAAGACCATGAAACTTAGACGTAGTTATCTGAATGGTCCATTGGGGATTGTACGCTTGTTTCTGTTAACTGTACTTCTAATAGTCTGCAAATGACGTAAAGATCTTAAAATACCCTGTTTTCTCTACAGGCGGAAATGTTTCTCTGTTGACATAAACGTCGGTGTTAGGTTAAAATCTAACCTCTCTGCCGCCGAACAAATCATTCAACGTAATAAGAACAACTGCATGTGCAGCTAGGAAACTGTGTACCGACGACTACTGTCTGCGACAGCTTTTCCTTGACCCACTGGCATCTTTTGCGTGGTTTTAATTTTGGTACCTCATTACCTCGAGTCGTGTTGTTTTGGCTCGGTCACCTGCAGTCCGTCTTGCTTTGTCGCGACGCGAAAACACCGCCTCATGTCGCGCGTCACTCACCTCGAGATAGGCGCAAAGGCGAGTACATATATCAGTAGACACCCTGCGACGTCTCGTGAAGTTTAATGTTCGTTAATATTAACTTCCCAGTGGTTCGTTCAATAACATACGCTGTCAACATAGCCGGTGCCAGAAAATTGTATGTTTTAGCGCAATACTGTATTGGGTCGAAATAAGCCAAAGTAATATCTTAGCGAACTACTTATAGGGTCGAAATAAGCCAAATTAATATCTCGAAATCCGAGTACGAAAAATTGTGATGCAACGTATTTGCGTGACCCTACGAGTACTGTTACCTTTTCGCATCATAGAAACTTCGACGGTAGTGGTTACAATTACTCAGAAATTAAGCAACAATATCATTAGTGTTCTGAAATTAGTCGTTGTGTACTTGTATGAGGTTGCACTGTAACCGTCTTCGATTGTTGGCGGTTTCATTTAGGTAGGACTAGTAAACCACACATCTCCCGTACCGAGCGAGGTAGAGCAGTGGTTAGCACACTGGACCCGCATTTGGGAGGACGACGGTTCAATCCCGCGTCCGGCCATCCTGATATAGGTTTTCCGTGATTTCCCTAAATCGCTTCAGGCAAATGGTGAGATGGTTCCTGTGACAGTGCACGGCCGACTTCCTTCCCTCATCCGATGAGACCGATGATCTCGCTGTTTGGTCTCTTCCCCCAAATCAACCCGACATCTCCCGTTCCCTCCCCACTGCCTATTCTTTAAAGAATCGAATTCTCTTGTATAAAACATCTTCAAACGTCTGATTGCTTATAAAATGTGTTAATGTGTCAAATACTAGACGTTAAGAATTTAAACAAGAAAAAGTTTGAAATTATGTTTAAAATTTGTTGGGAGTTGCCAAGTGGTCTCAGAAAGTTGCTAAGTGCTCTCATTCTCAAAGACTGGATGAATCTAGTCAGGGTAATTTTTGCGTCGTGAGTTGCGAAGGAAGGAAGGTTGGGTTTAACGTCTCGTCGACATCAAGGTCATTAGAGAAGGAGCAGAAGTTCGGATTGTGTCAAGGATGGTGATGGAAATCGGTCGTGCTCTTTCCTAGGAACCATCCCAGCATTTGGTTGGAGCGATTTAGGGAAATCACGGAAAACAAAGAGCTGGATGACCGTACACAGGTTTGAAACGTCGTCCTCCCGCATGCAAGTCCAGTGTGCTAACCACTGTGCCACCCCTCTTAGTAGAGTTACGCTGACTCACGACATATACGGATATTGTAACTTTAATACTTGTCTTACTGTGTTAAACGTTTATCATATTGTAACTTTACTACTTGTCTTACTATGTTAAACGTTTATCATAAGATTATACCTCGCAATCAGTAGATTATGACAGCATTTTAAATTTTTAAATTCGTCAATAATTATATGAAATATTGAAAATAAATGTTTTGTTGCGCCTGGAATCCGTTAGACATGCGATAACATGGGTCGGTGGCTCAGTGCAATCTCTTTGATTTCCTTATTTTTGAAGGTGGTGGTATGGACCAAAACAAGAAAAAAAAATGCTCAGTAAATATGGTCTCTAAATTGCCTTCCTTAAGAGCTATGACTTATTCAGTGGAAATGTGTTTCGCATTAGCAAAGATGAATGGGTGGCCATTTCTCTTAAGGTATGCATTTTAGAACTCATGTTTACCAGACATTTTTTCTTGGTTTGGTCCATACTACCATTTCTGAAGGTCGCCTACCCTACGATCTTGGCAGTAAGAGTACCGGTACGCCGGCCGGGGTGGCCGAGCGGTTCTAGGCGCTACAGTCTGGAACCGCGCGACCGCTACGGTCGCAGGTTCGAATCCTGCCTCGGGCATGGATGTCTGTGATGTCCTTAGGTTAGTTACGTTTAAGTAGTTCTAAGATCTAGGGGACTGATGACCTCAGAAGTTAAGTCCCATAGTGCTCAGAGCAAAGGGCAGTACCGGTACACGTACTCCTCTGTCAGAGACATCAGAAGGATTTTTGCTTATAATTTTGGACTCGGTCGTTTCCGGACCAGGGTTTCCTACCTCCAATTGATACATTTTTACCCTTCTCCATCGTCCGAGAAAGTTTTATAACATCATCAGGGAATCATCATCATATATAAAGTGTCTTTATATACAAAGACTCAGTCTTGTCTGTTAATATAGGTAAAGTGCAATTAAATGATGCTCCCTAAGTTTGAGGAAGCATGATAATTTCAGATGGTGTTTCATAAAAGTGATGCCACCGAGCCAGCAGCTTAACACTAGACCAAAACTATGAAGTGTCGCTACTTCAAGAGAGGAATTTTGGTATGTCTTGCTTTGCAGTACTTAATGTCTTCCATAGATAATGGAAACTGTATGCGAAACATGGATTCAAACCGCCGTGGGATCTTTTCTTTCGGACATGTCCGAAAGATAGATGGTATCTGTTCTTTCAGACATGTCCGAAAGAACAGATACATCTTCATATGGTTAAGGCTCACCGGCCATTTGACCATCTTCTTCTGTGCGGATGCACAAAAAGGGCCCGAACTCTTAGGGGAATCGGCAGAAAGCTGCGAATAATGACTATAATGGGCAGGTGCACTATGAATAAGTGCGGGACAATAAGTTGGGAATGTGGGTCTCACGGGAGGCGCGTCAGGGATAAATCCCTGTAGTCGCACTATCCTCTGTGTCCTCTGTGGCTCAGATGGCTGGAGCGTCTGCCATGTAAGCAGGAGGTCCCAAGTTTGAGTTCCGGTCGAGGCATACATTTTCATCTGTCCCCTTTGTCTTATATCAACGCCTTTATGCAGCTAGGCGTATTCGTTTCATTGTAATTTCATTCCAACGAGCTGCATGGTCACCGATGGTATCTGTTCTTTCGGACATGTCCATCTTCATATAAGTATTATTGCCATCTGTTGATTGGCCAACAATATGAGCACCTGACTACCCGTCCAGTCTGTGAAAACCGCACGTCAATAGCACTTCCCATTTCCGCAAAATTTGTGGTGCAAGTCTTAGGTGGTTAACCATCTATACGTTCAAGAGTCCTAGACTGGCATAAACTTCCAATTATCACGACATATTCATTTCATTGCAAGTGCGGCATTCCTGGACGAATTTCACCGATGTGGTTTCATATAACTGAATTCAGCCACATTGAGTCCATTCATTTCATTGAAGTGAATTAAATTTAGCTGGCATTACACATATCTTAGACTACGATACTTCCTAAGTTGGCCACACGTGCAACTGCTAGATTGACAAGCACGCATGATCAGGCGTTTCGTGCAAGCAAGCACAAATACCCGTCGCCTCCACACAGTCCAAGCATGCTTGTTCGAGCATGAATTTGTGCCTTGACTGTACAGAGCTCGAGAGAAACCGTTTTTATAATTTCGGCCTGTTTTGCCTTCTGACGCGAAAAAATTGACGAAAGAGGAAATGAGATGTTGGGTAAACGTTGGTTGGAAAAACATATTTGAACCTCTTATTAATCGCAGTACCTTCTATTAAGAACCAAATGCAATCATAAGAGGAACAGTAACACTACACGAAAGACTGTCAGTCGTATTGATTTTGCTCGGGCGCTGAAGGGGCTATTAGGGCTTCAAAAACGCACTATACTTATTTATAATACACGGTTGTTTACTTCATCTCTTTCTTCGATTCTTCCTCCCCCTCCCCTCATCCTCCTCCTATTATTGATCCATGGAGAATTTATCGTTTTAATACCGACATGTTTGTTTATGGCAATGACAATTGATTTGCGTTTTGTTTGAGATATGTTATACCCTACATCCCTCTTCGGCTTACCACGATAAACAATTTATTTAATGTTGTTCAAACATGGCTTGCTTTCGTACACACGAATAAGCTTGTCCAACACTTTGCTACTGATTTGCTAAATGTTGTTCGACGTAAAGTCTCGTCGTAGACTGCTTCACAATTGACGCGTGCTTGTACAGACCTGCACACTGCCAGTATACAAGCTCAAGCATATATCCTTTGGTATGCCTGCACAAGCCTACATCCTTGAAAATCTAGTAAACGTCAAGCAGTTTGAAACAGTTCTAATGCTTGATCAGAATTACGCTACATATGTTGAAGCATTCTTGGACGAAGTGTTTGATTATGCATGCTTGCAGTTTCGTGTGTGGCTACCTTTAAAACTATCCAGTTCTCCACTTTCAGTACCAAAAACTGACTGCCGAAGAGCGGCCGTCATCCTTATTGAACGATAACTAGGCTCAGGTACGAGTTGCAGGATTCCGACTGTAGTAAAATTTGTGCTTAGTAGCGGTAGCCAGTCTGCTATACCTGAGAGAGAGAGAGAGAGAGAGAGAGAGAGAGAGGGGGGGGGGGGGGAATCTAGGTGTACGGTAAATTATTGGTACTCCAGTGACAAACTCCGCCAGTCCTCTGTTTATCAAGGTCGATGCCTGTTTCATTTTCTCGTCGCGTTTCATTACAACGGGGTATTATTGTCGGCCCATGCTCTGTGATCAGGTGCAGAATATTAGAATGTCTGTTGAGAAGTACATAAGATACAGATTGCCAAGAGCGACTTAAACATAGATGTTATTTCTCTGGAGAGAATTATATTATGGTCTTTAAAATGTTGTTCTTACTGTCCCTCTTTCGCTCGCTGTGAGAACATCAATAGCTCCTTTTGTTTCTAGCAACTCTACAACGCCACAGTGTGCTGAGCTCATCACCAACCATACACTTCTTCCCGTGAGGTTCTACGTTCATTTTTTGTGTAGGGTTAAAAGAAAAAAAAGTTCACAGACAAGAGTCCATGCTCACGTGCCTGTTTCTGCCAGCGTCCCATCATAAGACTGCACGGAGTTCTCTCAACTGCCATTTTCTCGAAATCCAGAATTTTAAGCACGACTACACCCCGCTACGAGCTGTACGTACGCATTGGGAGTGCGTGGGCAGTGGAGAGTTCAGTGGCTTCGCTGGTGGTGACGCGGTGACCTTTTATGCCTAGGGTTACCTTCGATCTTCTGTGGGCGTGTCGCCGTCCGCGTACTACAGGAGTTGAAACTGTAATCGCAAGTGATGTGTAGATACGAAGACAGCTGGATGCGGTGGTGGCCCTACCGACGTTGTATATGTTTGCTCTGTCACAACTGTAGGCTATAAATCATGTTTATTCGCGAAATGGTATAAAAAATTAATGAAAGCTAGTGGCTCTCGAAGTACGTGTATTTTGTCTTTATGTTTAAGCTACAAGCCCATTTAGCTTAGAGATATAAATGAGTATTGACGCAATGATAATTTCGCAGACGTATTTTGCATTGATCTTAGAGTGATCCGGTTTTTTATCTCCACAAATTTATGGAAAAATTGCGATTAAAGAGTGCATTTGCTCGTTGTATGACTTCTTTGAAGAGATCATTTGTTATAACGTCTGTCCTGTCAGGTTGCGGGGAGAGCTTCGCGCTTTTGTTTGAGCCCTCGGCATGGCGCCAGAAATGTGTCAGAGACCGTTCACATGCTGAAATGCCAATTGTCTTCGGGCATTACGCCAGTAAAAAGAGTGTGAATAGATTCTCGTAGTATCTGAACCTGCAATCCACCTGACGAATGAAGGTTGTGCCTGGGACGGCCTAAGCATCTACTATATGCGTTTCTTTTTCATCACGCTACGTGTTCAGTTTTATTCTCTTCAAACATCGCATTGAAAATTATATAAAATTATACGTATTTTGGCGTTTGGTTTGGTTGAGGTTCATTTTCCTCTCTGTTTTGTGTATCAGTGGAATGTAAAGTATGCATTCAGGAAACACGTCCCCACGTAAACAGACGTGGAAACATCGTATGTAAAAGAAACTCCTTTCAAGTAGTTTGAGAAACAGGATTTTTTTAGATATCCATCAGAATTAGTTTGAAAAACGTGTGTCTTTTTCAGGTAGCCAGTAGACTATGTATTAAATGGATGTATGGACACTGTATGGTGACATGAAACGCGTTTAGTAGTTTCAAGGATAGTTTTAGCGTTAATGAAGTATTGTTACAGCAACTGCACAAATGAAGACGATTTTGTTACTTATTAATAGCATGTACTGCATCTCTATCCCACAAGCCACCGTGCGGTGTGTGGCGGAGGGTTATTCTCATACCAATATCCCCGCACACCTGTTCTATTCACGAATGGCGCGTGAGAAGAATGATTTTCGGTGAATCTCCGTGTAACATCTAATTTCTGTAACTTTCTGGTCATGATCGTCTCACGAGACTTGCGTTGTACAATCCGAGCTTGTGCTCATTTTCTAATGATCTTGTCGACGAAAAGTTAAACATTCCATACTTGCAAACCTTCTTCAAATCTCTGATTATCGACTGGATTCAGTATCGCTTCGCAATACACAGGAGTTTCCAGTCTCTGTTAGCCTGCCCTGTCGATGAGCTCACCAGTTTCTTCAGGTGTTTCTCACGTCATTTGATTCTCCACGCCTTGGTGGTGCACGTCTTGGTTATTACGGTGCCCTGTCTCAGATGTTATATCGTACGAACCCAATAAGTAACAATCGGCGGTTTCTCAGCAGCATACTGGTACCTCGTGAGAGCTGAATATCATCCTCTCGCAATACGCGCGATGTGACACAGTGGCGGGGATTCTGAACGCGATCTGGGGATAAGAGGTACGGTCTCTGGAAATCCAGACGTAGGCACTTCTAGAATATCATGTAACTTGTGGGAACCGGATTTATATTAAATCTACTGCCATCGAGGTTCTATATTTACGCGATTTCTGTTAGTCATTTCAGGAAAATGCCACGTTTGTTTTCCAAAATACTCCTGCCATATCATGTCCCCAGATTAAGCAAGGAAGATGAAATTTTCGTGGAATTTAGTACTCGTCTGTGCTGTAAACGAGCATTGCGCAGAGAGTTAGAAATACTTTTTTAAATTATAAAAGGCTTATAAATTACGATAGTACCAGGCGTATCCACGCACACTCGTTCTGTCGTTGGTGCACGCACATCTTATTGTATGAATGAGTTTCACTTTTCGTCGTTGGTGACTACGCGCCTGCAGTGGTGCCGTTTAGCGTTTTCCACGACGTCACCAGCGTTATAAACAGTTGCGTGCACAGTGTTGTCGCGTTCTTCGAGATAGCAGAAAAGTTTGCAGGATTTTCTGTACTAGTTCTTTTAACAGTTCCACTCCCTCTTCTGCCGTGTAGGCCAACCTCCGACGGCTCTCTGGGACCAAGGTCTATTCCCCAATTTACGGCCTGAGCCTTCCTCCATCGGAAACGACTAGAGGAGGCTTGGCGATACCCTTCTCTTCTCAGAATCGTGAGTACTACAATGCCGCCTTTATTACGAGGAAGCTACGTTATGCTCTCACTTCATCCCAATCCTCCGCCCCAGGGCAGGACCATGTTCACATTCAGATGTTGCAGAACCTTTCTCTTGCGGACAAGCTCTTTCTCCTTCATACCTACTATAGCATCTGGGCAGAGGGTAATTTACCCAGACGTTGGCGTGACGCCACTGTTACACCCATACCCAAGCCCGGTAAGGACAAAAACATTCCTTCCAGTTATCGACCCATTTCTCTTACCAGCTGTGTTTGCAAGGTGATGGAACGTATGATTCATGCCCGGCTGGTAAGGTGGCTCGACTCTCTCAGTTTACTAACCACTGCACAGTGTGGGTTTCTTGCGCGCCGTTCTGCAGTTGATCATCTCGTCACTTTGTCAATCCATGTCATGAATGGTTTTCTGTGGAAATACGAGACTGTGGCCGTGTTTTTCGATTCGGAAAAAGCCTACGACACCTGCTGGAGGACTGGTATCCTCTGTACTCGCTACACGTGGGGCTTCCGTGACCACATGCCCTGTTTCCTTCAGGAATTTTTAAAAGATGTAGTTTTTAAGGTAAGTGTGGGTTCTGTCTTGTCGGACACCTTAATCCAGGAAACCGGTGTGCCTCAGGGCTAGGTTCTGAGCGACGTCCTCATTCCTATCGCTAGTAACCCTATAATGGCCTGTCTCCCGCCGGGCATCTCCGATTCCTTTTTTGTTGACGGTTTTGCGATCTATTGCAGTTCTCCACGAACTTTTCACCTTGAACGGCGCCGTCAGCGATGTCTCGATCGTCTTTACTCATGGAGCATCGACAATGGCTTTCACTTTTCCACTGACAAAACCGTTTGTATTAATTTCTGGCGGCGCAATTGGTTTCTTCCACCCTCCTTACATCTTGGACCTGTTGCTCTTCCGTTCGTTGAAACTACGAAATTCCTGGGGCTCATGCTTGGTAGGAAATTTTCTTAGTTCTCCCACGTGTCTTAAACTGGGCGCCCACTACGTGTCCTCAGCGGTACTTCCGTGGAGCGGATTGGACCCCCCCCTCCCCTCCGTTTGTACCTGTCGCTTGTCCGTTCGAAACTAGACTATGGGTGTTCGTTTATGCATCTGCACGTCCGTCCGTCTTACGCCGTCTCAATACTATCCACCATCGTGGCATCCGTTTGGCCACTGGCGCGTTTTACGCTAGCCTGGTTGAGAGTCTGTATGCAGAAGCTGCGGAACTACCGCTGTCATACCGCCGTGACTTTCTCCTCAGCAGATACGTAAGCCGTTTCCCTGCCATCCCTGGTCACCCATCTTATGCCTCTTTCGATGACTCCTTTGATCGCCAGTATGGGGCGCGTCCGTCTTCTCTGTTACCTCCCGGAGTTCGCTTTCGGCTCTTGCTCCGGTAGCTTAACTTCAGGCTACCTGCCACATTCTTGATGGGTGTGAACCCATCACCACCTTGGCTTCGTGCCTCAGCCCGTGGTCACCTTGGCCTTCATTTGCTTTCTAAGGACACTACTCCAGCCTCGCTCTATCGCCGTAAGTTTCACGACCTTCGCACGGAACTTCACGACAGTACCTTTGTGTACACTGATGGCTCTCGGACTGACCGTGGTGTCGGGTGTGCCTTCGTCATTGGCACCGACGTTTTTCGGTATCGGCTTCCGGAACACTGCTCAGTATTTACAGCAGAGCTCTTCGTCCTCTATTAGACCACGCTGTACGTCCGACGACACAGGTTTTTCAGTTGCGTCATCTGCTCTGACTCCCTTAGTGCTCTTCAGAACCTCTGTCTGCTGTACACAGTCCATTACTTAGGGCGGAGGGTCCAGGAAAGCTGTCACTTGCTCGCTCTTGATGGAGCTACTGTGATCTTTATGTGGGTTCCTGGTCACGTCGGTTTGACGGGAAACTAGGCCGCTGACGCTGCTGCCAAGGCTGCATTCCTCGTACCACGGCCCGCTAGTTCTTCCATTCCCTCCATGATCTCTGTGTTGCCATCTGTCAGCAGGTGGTGTCACTTTGGCATCACATTGGTCTACCCTTCATGGGAACAAGCTCCGGGGAATTAAACCTCTCCCAGCGGCTTAGCCGGCCTCCTCTTGGTCCTCTCGCCGCGAGATCATTTTAGCTAGTTTGGGTATTGGACACTGTCTTTTTAGCCATCGCCATTTGCTTAGTGGTGCTCCTCCACGACTTTGTGCTCGTTGCCCTCAACCACGGTTCGCCAATTCCTGACGGAGTGCCCTATTTTTCAACCACTTACGTTCTCATTTATGTTTGCCGTCTTGAGTTATCGGCCTTGTTAGCGGGCGATGCTCGGGCTGTCGACCGCGTTTTACTTTTTATCCGTCGTGGCAATATGGCGAAGGACATTTAATCTTTAGTTCAGGACCTCCGTTTCTCTATGGTGTATTTCACGGACCTTTCTCCAAGTCCCTGCTTTTAGCTTTCTTTCTTTCTTTCCATCGATTGGACGTAACGTGTAGTCGTTTTTTTAACTCCTTTTTTTGTCTTCCTGTTCTACGGCTCTGACATGGTCGCGTATGACCCTAGTTGTTTCCGAGTCCTAAAACAAAAACATACAAACTAAACGACGTCATGAGAAGTGGTTTATCGCTATATATTTTCCTCTGTAGCTGAACGTTGAGCGTGCTCGAGTGCCACATGGAGAACCCAGCTTCTACTTTCGATGGGGTAAGACGGGGCTTCCTGAATCATAGAGCTATGTGGATAGAAATAAGAAAATATTCCAGTGCTCAGCCCATGTGCGCAGCTCGGACGCCATTATGTTATTAGACTTGCTAAATATATAATTTTACGGTGTGGGCATCCACAGATTATATACACGATAGAATTTTTTTTTAAAAAAAGCGTCTCTATCATTTTACTACACAAGTTGTGCACAAGTGGCAAGAAGCTTTTTCCAAATATATTTAATCCAGACAGTAATCATCCAAAAGGAAATAGAAAAGGTAAGTTTTTTAAAATAAGTTATATTGTTGAAATACATGAATATAAATCTTTCTGCTACCAGTTGTATAGCGACATCTGTTACAAATTTGAAAAACTGCTTACATTTAAAAGTAACAGGGGGTTGTGCTGTGTGAATCAGTCTTCGTGGAGCTTTCCGAATCGGAATATAATACGCATTATTTCATCTTTATTGATCTTTTATGTAGCCTAATTATAGACAATAATCAGTCAGCCTCCATTACAAAATTTGTTTGTGGTAAAACTTTCGACGTCACCTGGAGACGTGGAGCCAATGTAGGAAATGCTGTGATGGAATTCGAGCGCACGGAGATTTCCCTCTTCAGTCCTAACACAATACCATCGCACAAATTCCTTCCTTCGTCCACATTCATGACTATGACCCGCTATTTTACCAAAGAGTCAGAAATCTTAATCCTCTAAGAAATTAGGAAGGTCAGAGGTCAGCAACATCATCATAATTTTCTTCTGTTTTGCTAACACCAGCGAATACCACCGCTAACCCACATGCGAGGAGACAGAAAAATTCAGCTTGTCATTTGACTTCACGAGTTCATCTCAATCGTACAAAAAGGAAGAGAAAATTGCGTTTTAAACATGCCAAAGAAACGAGGTCTTGGGTTGCACAAATGCGTTGGATTTAAGAGAAACCTCAGAACCAGAAAAGAATTCATCTTCGTCATTGTGTCTAATTGTAAGACAGTTTTCAATGATACACGTAGCCCCATATACGTTTCAAATAATCCCACATATTTTCAACTTTTCCGTCGTTTCAACATTTTAAAATTTGCTGCTGACGATGAAGAAGGATAGATGTTGAATCTCCTTTATCATACAAGACTTGTAAGTACGGGCTGTTCACCATTACAATCTAACAAGCGTAATAAAATATTTACTACCCCTCAGTGTCTCAAAAATTTGTAATGATTCATTCAGCCCCACCTTGCCCTGCTAACAAGAATCTACGCAGCCTCGTGATTGGCATTGCGCAAGTTGTGTTTTAAGTACGAGGGCCAGTTTGAAGGCAATACTTTCTTTCTCTTTCATGAAGTTGCTAATGCAGTAATCCTGGATTTGGCGCACTTCCGCAAATCTTCTACAGCCCAGTCCAGTAACAGAGTCCTACAGCAACAAATGGCAGCACTATGTAAGTTTCTAAATTGGTCGACAGTGCCGCACATACGTATGAGACAGTGTTCTGTGATTGAATTCCTAACTGCAGAAGATGAAATGCCCAGTTCGTGAAAGGCTGAAGACACTCTGGTGGACGTCAGCACTGTTGGGCGGGGGCGACAGGTTCGTCGCCGTGCAAGAGAGAAGAGCAAACACAGTTGGCTGATGCAACAGAACAGACTAACGTGGAGAATCGCACAAAAGCATTCTTCGGACTGAAGACGATAACATGTAATCAATTCCTATACTCCATAGGTGTTGTTCTACTAACCTATAGAAATCTGAAGCCAAATTGTGACTTTTAACTAAAGCAAACAACGTTTAATGTGTTGATTCACCAGCGACGATAATGCACTGTAGTTCCTTCTCTAGATTGTTGCTCAGATGACAAAATGGGAGACATCGAAACAGATTACAGAGGGATAGAAAAACAATTAAAATCGCTCAAAAGAGGAAAGGCCGCGGGACCTGATGGGATGTCAGTTCGATTTTACACAGAGTACGCGAAGGAACTTGCCCCCCCCCCCCCCCCTTTCTTGCAGCGGTGTACCGTAGGTCTCTAGAAGAGCGTAGCGTTCCAAAGGATAGGAAAAGGGCACAGGTCATCCCCGTTTTCAAGAAGGGACGTCGAACAGATGTGCAGAACTATAGACCTATATCTCTAACGTAGATCAGTTGTAGAATTTTGGAACACGTATTATGTTCGAGTATAATGACTTTTCTGGAGACTAGAAATCTACTCTGTAGGAATCAGCATGGATTTCGAAAAAGACGGTCGTGTGAAACCCAGCTCGCGCTATTCGTCCACGAGACTCAGAGGGCCATAGACACGGGTTCACAGGTAGATGCCGTGTTTCTTGACTTCCGCAAGGTGTTCGGTACAGTTCCCCACAGTCGTTTAATGAACAAAGTAAGAGCATATGGACTATCAGACCAATTGTGTGATTGGATTGAAGAGTTCCTGGATAACAGAACGCAGCATGTCATTCTCAGTGAGAGAAGTCTTCCGAAGTAAGAGTGATTTCAGGTGTGCGAATGATGCTGTAGTATATCGAAAGGTTGTAACAATGGAAAATTGTACTGAAATGCAGGAGGATCTGCAACGAATTGACGCATGGTGCAGGGAATGGCAATTGAATCTCAATGTAGACGAGTTGAATGTGCTGCGAATAGATAGAACGAAAGATCGTTTATCATTTAGCTACAATATAGCAGGTCAGAAACTGGAAGCAGTTAATTCTATAAATTATCTAGGAGTAGGCATTAGGTGTGATTTAAAATGGAATGATCATATAAAGTTGATCGTCGGTAAAGCAGATGCCAGACTGAGATTCATTGGAAGAATCCTAAGGAAATGCAATCCGAAAACAAAGGAAGTAGGTTACAGTACACTTGTTTGCCCTCTGCTTGAATATTGCTCACTAGTGTGGGATCCGTACCAGATGGGGTTGATAGAGAAGATCCAACGGAGAGCAGCGCGCTTCGTTACAGGCTCATTTAGCAATCGCGAAAGCGTTACGAAGATGACAGATAAACTCTAGTGGAAGACTCTGCAAGAGACGCGCTCAGTAGCTCGATGCGGGCTTTTGTTGTAGTTTCGAGAAAGTACCTTCACCGAGGAGTCAAGCAGTATATTGCTCCCTCCTACATATATCTCGCGAAGAGACCATGAGGATAAAATCAGAGAGATTAGAGCCCACACAGAGGCATACCGACAATCTTTCTTTCCGCGAACAATACGAGACTGGAATAGAAGGGAGAACCGATAGAGGTACTCAAAGTACCCTCCGCCACACACCGTCAAGTGGCTTGCGGAGTATGGATGTAGATGATGTGCGAGATAACCCACTGCAAATATAACCGGCGTAACCGCCAGAATGTTGACTGCGAGCAAAACGTGCATGCATTGTGTCGTACAGGTGCGGGGTGTCAGTTTGTGGGATGTAGTTCCATGTCTGTTCCACTTGGTCAGCCCAGACAGGGATGGTTAATGCTATTTGTGGATGACGCTGGAGTTGTCCGATGATATCCGATATGTGTTCGATTGGAGACAGACCTGGTGATCGAGCAGGCCAAGGCAACATGTCGACGCTCTGTAGACCATGCTGGGTTACAACTGCGGCATGTGGGCGAGCGTTATACTGTTCGAAAACATCCTCTGGAATGCTGTTCGTGACTGGCAGCACAACAGGTCGAAACACCAGATAACCGTACATATTTGCAGTCAGGATGCGTGGGATAACGACGAGAGTGCTCTTGCTGTCATACGAAATTGCAGCCGGATTACAACTCTAGGTGTAGGTCCATTGTGTCTAGGCCGCAGACATTTTTTTGTTGCAGGCTCTCAGCCTCAGATATCCTGGCAGCCAGGAAGAACCAGCTTTACTCAGAAAACACAATAGACCTGAACCCTGCCCTTCAATGAGCTCTCGCTTGACACCACAGAAGTCGCAAATGACGGTGGTTTGGGGTCAATTGAATGCACGCTACAGGGCGTCTGGCTCGGAGCTGTCCTTGAAGTTACCGATTTGTAACATTTCGTTATGTCACTGTAGTGCCAACTGCTGCCCAAATTGCTGATGCAGATACGATGCGCGAGAGCCAAATGTCGAACAGGATGGTCTTCCCTGACGGAAGTGCCACTTAGCCGTCCAGAGCCCGATCTTCTTGCGACCTACCACGCTTACTAACTTTTCGTTTATGTCTCAAAACTCCTCCTTGGCGCGGCGGTTTTTTTTTCCAACAGTGTATATTCATAGCAAATGTATTCGCAACGCTTACAATTTGTCGCAGTCTGTGCGTTATATGTGATATATCAGATTGCTAACGAGACGAAATAACAGTTGGGTAAAAACAAACGTGAATTTATTGTAGTCTTCTAATTTAATAAAAACTTATTTTCACGTAGGAAAATAATGCTTTGTGGCTGGCCACTACCACCAATTGTAGCAGTATTAGTAATAATACACGACACCACTCTACTGGTCGACGTCGGAGCAATATCTTACTGCATTACTTACTTAACTATCATCTACATACTGCTTCTCATGGAGTGCATCAGATTGGAGGGCTTTGCGCGACTTTTTTTGCAGTGATGACAAACTCCTTGCCCAACGGCTCACCGTGCGTTTGTTCACTGCCAGGTCGCCGTAGAGTCTTCGAGCGCCTCTGAATATCTGTGATGCTCTGGTTTTCCGCTTAAAGAAACTCAGTGACAACTCTCTGCTTGGAACGCACTTCTGTTACCGACACCATTTCGAAGGTTACCTATAGCGCCGACTCCTATTGGCACTTCATGAAACTGCAGGGGCAAAAGCGGGAATATTCAGCGATATCCCACAACAAATTCTACATTTTTCCCACTGAAATTGGCCGAGAAGAAAACAAGTGTTGTTCTACTCATTGAACGCCCGCCTTAGTAATGATCTTTGAGAGATACTTTAATTTCGTGAGAAAAACACCATCAAATCCTTTTGGTTGTACCACACCGAAAATTTCATTTTACCCCCCGGGGTATAATTACCCTGAGTTTGGGAAACGCTGTAGGAAATAAAGCTGAATCAACGATAGTAACCTTTCCTAGCTGCTTGGAAAGTGGTTGTTTCTGATTGCTCCTACCACCACTGGTTTACTCCAAGAACAACAAACAGCTGACATAGCACTTCTTCAAATCATATGAAATAGACATAGTGGACATTAACACAAAACCAGCTGTTACCCACGGCTGCTCATGCATGTCAGTAGTTTTGTAATGATGAGTGATCTTGAGTAAGTAAGCTATTGTGTGTGCAATGACGTCAGCTGCCCTCACGTGTCTGCCTGTTCGGCTAGGCATAGCTTGTGATGTGCGCCCTCCCCGAACAGCCCCAAAGCAGGATGGCGTACATCGGGAAATTTTGTCCGAAAAAGCTGCCCAAAAGTCGACTTTCAAGTGCGAGTGATTCTTGGAATGCATAACTTCCTGCGATGGTCTGATGGGTGGGGCACTGCTGAGGCATTGTGTTGTTTGCGTATTGTACACCGATACGCGGTAGAGCCAGCCTGTATTAACGTCTCGCTTGCAGTGCATTGGATGCTCCTTTACTGGCTTGAAATTACTCTGCTTTTGTGACTGTGGTAAAGCGTATTTTTACTTAAACTGTGGTGAAAAGCAATATGGGTTCCTAAGATCTGGGTATATACCGTTATTTATAATTATTTACTGTGATATTATATACTATTTTTATTAGTAATCATTCTTTTTGTTACAATTAAGGATTTTTCCTTGCATGTTTTTTAATACAGCGTGATAGAAAAGTCATTCATGTACTGGAAATTTAAGAAAGTGGCCGGTGAATAGCGCAGTTTTATTTTGTGTGATTGTTTTACGTTAATAATGAGTAGGACACACGCACCTCCCTCCAATATTTAAACAATTAAATATTACGAGTTTAGATTAACCAATGCGGAGATAGGAAATCACGGGAACAACTGAAATAGCGCATCGTTTCACTGCAATTTGCATTTATTGTAACACTTGATAACATATCAAGAAAATGTCGTGTGTTACACTTGACAGATAATAGCACTAGAACAGTAATAAACACCTGATTGAGTTTTCTGCACTTCAGTTAAAGTTCAACAGGGGAACACACTTTTAAGTCCTCTCATAAATATAAATATGCGCGTAGGCGCGTTAAATAACTAGGTATGGAAAGTCGCTTATAACATCAAGTCAGGTACACTCCATGTAAGGAGAAAATAATTAGTAAGTTTACACATTGACTAGAACATTAGAATGAATAACTAAACAGCCCAAAAATGGCAACTTAATGGCTACCTAGAGTAACAAACTGAGAATAGCATGCTTATAGATTGACTAGAATAAAGGAATAAGTAACACATACACGGTTTATTACGGCCGACAAACTGTGTTGGGCTGTTGAGCAGTGATTAATTTAAAATAGCCACAACATATGCTAACCAGGTTAGCGGCGTATTTAAAGACAAGCGTCGAGCAAGGACCCAGTTCAGAAGATAATCAAAACTAGCAGGATTCCCTTACACGGCAGAAGTGCCAACAGATCCGTTCATACCCCAGAATCAACTAGCGTAACATAAATCATTGACACATTTCAGGTAATAGTTAAAAACAACATACTTAAATACCTTTGTTTACCACAAGCCTTAATTATTTGACAGGTTAGGCTTTGTTATTGAAGCCTCGCAAATGAGGTAGCAAGTTAAGGCTCAAAAAATGGTTCAAATGGCTCTGAGCACTATGAGACTTAACTTCTGAGGTCATCAGTCCCCTAGAACTTAGAACTACTTAAACCTAACTAACCTAAGGACATCACACACATTCATGCCCGAGGCAGGATTCGAACCTGCGACCGTAGCGGTCGCGCGGTTCCAGACTGTAGCGCCTACCGCTCGGCCACTCCGGCCGGCAGCAAGTTAAGGTCTACAGCTCTACCTTGCCATTTAAAACGCGTCGTGACGAGGAAAAGGAAGAATCCAGATAATTGATTGTAAGTCACTACTTGGATCCAGTATTTGACGATGCGCTCAAAATCAACGGACAAAGGTGAGAGTCAGGGTGACACTCGCAAACAGCACACGCAGAACACGAGCATAAGTTGAACATTAAATAAACTGCTCCTTGTTTAGTCATTTACACACCGACGAAACAAATTATCTTCGCCGAATTACTGTAGATGCCGGAATGTCCAGTTGCTTGCAAATAACGCAAAATAATGGTCAAAACGTCTTACTTTAAGTCCGACGACATCCATAGGACAGGAGTTTCAATGAACAACCAGGCCTCATCCCCTTTGATCCATCCGCGGCCAAGACAGTAACACTGGCTGCTATCACGGCCTTAACGATGCATCACACCTGACACGAGTCTCGCCAAACATCAACAAAACGGCGTGGCCTCCTGTACGCTCCCGGACGTCCGCAATTAAGAGTTCCTCCTCCAGAACGACGCTCTTTCGCAAACACGGCAGGCAGCCGGCCGCAGCAGCGCCACAACGCCCTCTGGCTAGGGTAAGGAAACAACACAGCGCGAAGCGGGAATTTCAAATCGAGCAGGAACTGCATAGAACCAACCGTGACATTTCGTCACGGCTCAACGAGTTGTGAGCTATAAATAATGTCATTTACGAAGTGAGGTGTGGAAGCATTTGGTTTTTGTCCTAAATCCTTCGAAAGTCAAAATTATGACAAGAAAACAGCTCTATGACCTTGTGAAGAGATGCTCTGGAAAAGAATTTCTAAAAAGATCGAAGGTTATGGAACATTATACTGTATATTGCCAGATCCTACCGTCCCTGATGAAGAAAAGAAAGAGTTTAAATATAAACTGCCTTACACAAAGTCATAATTAAAGAAACGATTGCTACTTTTCACAAAGTTGAATGTGCCTTCTTAAAAAATAACCATAATTTGCTATGAAGTGCCTTTAAAATTCCCTGTTGCGAAAGCCATCAGTCTTTCGTAGAGTTAAGCGAACGCAGTAAAAGGCGTAAGACACAGCTGTTGAGAAACAGTTTTGGAGACACAGAATTAACGTATGCCAGTTAAATGAACCTCCGAGAATCTGGAAATGTTGAATGTTACACAGTGCTTAAAGGTATTGCTTCAGCTCCTACACGAGGAGCTGAAAATAGACAAGCATTAGATCGGAGTCGTATAGACTTACAAGCACAAAAGCTTTCGCAGTCTTTGTGGAACCTCGCTGACAAGGGAACAATACAGAATAAACCGAACAGCCGACAAGAAGGTCTACCCCGTTGCACTATCCTTCAAGAGACCAAAAGGCATTGCTATCAGGCGACTGCCACATGTGCGGAGATTAAACTTCAAACCTCTCTTAATCACACATGTGAGTGATTAATATTATATTTTGAAGATTTCAGTCATCTTTAGCGCCTCTCCAACTTATTACTCGTACGAATAAAAGACTTAATTGTTTGGAAACATCCTACACCATCATCTGCTCGCTATTCAACACCAACAGAAATTAAATTTATTCATGTAACAGCTGATGTTACTACTGAAGAAATTTATTATATCAACAGGCAAACTGAAAGATTTTGAGAAACAAAAATTGCAAGAACAGAGGGTGATTTATGCATAAAACACAGCTGATGACTATGATAGATGAAAAGGTCTGCAATGCAGCAACAGAGATGTTATATTTTCAAGGCTACCTCTGATTTGTCAAGAAACAAAGCAATAACTACAGAAGCCTTCAGTTCGACCTGTGTACACCTCATGCCCGAATTAGATGTTTCGAATTTTTGTTGCATTTGTCGTATAGAATAAAGATAAAAAAGTGGCATATCCTTTCAAAAGGGGAAAAGAACTGTTCAAGAGAGGAAAAACGTCATACAAGAGATGTTTAGAAATCGATTGGAATTGATTGTAGATGTTGCCAAGCAAGACTATGGAAATAGAAATTACGGAAATATCAGTAGAAGATATTCTGCAGACGCTGAAACAAAAGCAGAAATAACAACAGAACAACTCACCCAGGGTTATTCTAGAAGCTATTTCCAGTGGACGTAAGATAGACACAGACAGATTTGCTGCTTATGCTTTTGAAACACGAAGAATGTATGTTGATTAGATCATATAAGCCGGCCGCGGTGGCCGTGCGGTTCTAGGCGCTGCAGTCTGGAACCGCGCTGCTGCTACGGTCGCAGGTTCGAATCCTGCCTCGGGCGTGGATGTGTGTGATGTCCTTAGGTTAGTTAGGTTTAAATAGTTCTAAGTCTAGGGGACTGATGACCTCAGATGTTAAGTCCCATAGTGCTAAGAGCCATTTGAGCCATTTTTTAGATCATATAAAGAATTCTTCCATTGTGTAAACATTTTCGTGCATGGGCCAACTGTCATTGAACATGCCCTCTTACCCATAGGCAGTTTATCAAAAGAAGGAATCAAGGCTCGCAATAAGCAGAGACAAATGTTTGCCAGGAAATTCTCGCGAGAAGAATACAATCTGGACATAATAAAGAGGCTACTACTGACATCTGATCCATAAATAACGTGAATGAGATCGTAGCCAGAGAAAACCAGCAAATCTTTCATAAAAGAAACAGATTTACTGATCTCAAGGGAAGGATGGATGGGGCAGGTTCCTCAAGCTGAAACTGATGATGAAGAGGAGTCCCCTATAAAAACAGGTTGTTCAGATGAACGAGACTGGAAGGCATCATCGGTTTGTAGCTATGATATAAAGAATTTAATAAAAATACCATAATTTTGTCTTATTTCATGTTGCAAAGAATGTACATAAATTACTATCCTACAAAAATATCCCCTAGGGTCTCACTGTACAGGAAATACCAAACATTAATTTTGGCCAACTTTTGCATGAAATACCCCTTTGTGCGATGCGGGACGCGCAGTGTCGCTGCCTAGTGGTACGCGTGAAGGGCATGGGCATCTGTACATATATAATGTGTGCATTATGCAACAAATTGAATAGGTTTTTTATGGTTTATGTCCTTCGCTGCTTTAAAAAAGTGTTCCATTGCGTACTTCACACTGTTTGCGGCAGACTTTCTCTCTCTCTCTCTCTCTCTCTCTCTCTCTCTCTCTCTCTCTCTAATGTAGCCTCTGTTCTTCGTCAGGGTTGAAGTTACCTCCATACCATGTTTGATCGAAATCTATATAGCATTTTAGTGGTGAAAACGTAACCCACAGAGTTACTTTGGTATGTAGTAATGTTGGTTGAGGATTGTGTAAGCTCTGCCTCGTGATGACTGGGTGTTGGTGTGATGTCCTTAGGTTAGTTAGGTTTAAGTAGTTCTAAGTTCTAGGGGACTGATGACCATAGATATTAAGTCCCATAGTGCTCAGAGCCATTTGAACCAATTTTTTTTATTGTGTAAGCGCTGTATTCTAGCTGTTAGCCGCGGGAGCGCTTGCATATCACTAAAATGAAATGAAATATGCGTACAGCTTTATTGGCCGGGTGACCCCATTCGGAATGTACGGCCGCCTATTGCGTCCTTTTATTTGACGGCACTTCGCTGACTTGTACGTCGATGATAACGAAGATCAGATCAGAACACACACACCAGAACAGAGAAAATCCGAGGAGGATGAGATTAGTGTTTAACGTCCCGTCGACAACGAGGTCATTAGAGACGGAGCGCAAGCTCGGATGAGGGGAGGATTGGGACGGAAATCGGTCGTGCCCTCTCAAAGGAACCATACCGGCATTTGCGTGAAACGATTTAGGGAAATAGCGGAAAACCTAAATAATAAGGATGGCCGGAGACGGGTTTGAACTGTCGTCCCCCCGAATGCGAGTCCAGTGTGCACCACTGCGCCACCTCGCTCGGTGGAGAATCCGACATGGCTAGGATTCCTACCCGCGACCCAGTAATCGAGGCTTAGCAATTGCTGACCGCAAGACCACGAGCTGTTTACACACATCAATCGTTTTGTTATGATGAATGATGGTGAGCTTACTAAAATAAAATATTGACTTTCTAAGCTATTTAATTGCGTTAAACTTACACAGAAAGTGCACTGTATTTCGGTGCAGCGCATATTTTATAACATTTGTATGTGCAAGAACGTCAGTTGCTCTCGCGTGTTTGCCTTTTACACAGGGTTACGTTCAGTTATCATAATCAAATACAACCTCACTTAAAGCTCCCCACGTTCTACCAGTAAAGGCATGACATCTCTGTTGTACAGCATTTAAATGATGCCGATATTGTGAGTCTTCAAGCACCTCCGAAGCTACGACGCCCATTGCCTTGCGATAGGCTTGTGACAGATACAGTATGGAAGTATTTATTAATCATGTTGAGGACATTGTAGGCATTACATTCATTACGTTCAGTCGAAATTGTGTAGAGAATGCGAAGCAATAAAAGCAGTTTCACAAATATATTAAAGTACAAAAGTCAAAGAGTAATCATTGTTCCATATTTCGCATTTTATTCTTCAAATCAACAAATGTTTTGTACTACACACTTCCTCAAGTAGCCTATGTACTTCCTCAGGGTCCATACTATCTCCATACAATTTCAGCAAAATCGATTGAGCAGTTTAGTCGTGAATGGGGTAACAAATAGAGTTATTTTTGGAATTATAATACTAATATGTACCAAGCGCACATAACTGACGAACTAGTTTTAACGGTTGTATCATAGTACGAGGGTGGTTTGATAAGTGTAGTAAATTTCCGTGAAAGAATGGAACATTTTCTTGCGCTTTGATGGCTGGTAAGCTTGATTACAAGGATCTTATAAACAATTTCAACAATGTACAGCGTACAGTTCGTTGTTGATAGCTGTCTGCCGGCCGCGGTGGTCTAGCGGTTCTAGGCGCTCAGTCCGGAACCGCGCGACTGCTACGGTCGCAGGTTCGAATCCTGCCTCGGGCATGGATGTGTGTGATGTCCTTAGGTTAGTTAGGTTTAAGTAGTTCTAAGTTCTAGGGGACTGATGACCACAGTGCTCAGAGCCATTTGATAGCCGTCTGAACTGGTAAGTGTCCCTACTGTGATTGAAAACGGGGAAAACCGAGTTTCGTGTTGTTATTAAACATTGTCATTTGAAGGGTTGGGCTGCCGCACAGATCAAAACACAGTTGGACGAAGTTCACGCGGACTCTGCGCCATCATTGAAGACCTCCTGCTTTTGCATTAATGAATTTAAACGTGGCCGGAAAGCACCGAAGGCGAAGCGCACCCCTTCGTTCAATTGAGGTCACCACAGAGGAAACCAACGACAAATTCCATGATATAGTAATGCAAGACAGCCGAATAGAAATTTGTGAGATTGCTGAGACTGTCGGCATTTCAACCGAGCGAGTGCATAATATCCTGCAGGGAGAATTGACTATGAGGAACCTGAGTGGTAGGTGGGTGCCGCGATTGCTCACAACCGACCAAAGGCACATCCGGCAGGGCATTTCAACACAATGTCTGGCGATTTTTAATAACTATCCACAATACTTCTTCACCGATGAGCTGTTGACTGTTGATGAAACCTGGATCCATCATTACGAACCGGAGTCAAAACAATGAAGAAGGGCCGTTGAAAGTGCACTGAAGAAGACAAAAGACCATTTTGGCAACTGGTAAAGTGATCGCCCTTTTTTGGGGAGGGGGGATTTACAAGGAATAATCTTCAAAGAGTACTTGGAAAAGGCAGAATCATAAATCGACCCTGTTATGCTTCATTGTCAGATCATTTGAAACTTGCATTAGCTGAAAAAAGGCCACGATTGGCAAGCAAAAAAGGATTCTTTCATCAGGATAAACCACCCGACAGATCAGCGACAGAACATGAAATGAACATTGAATTGGTTCCTCATCCACGTTATTCACGAGTCAGCGCCAGATGGCTTCTTCCTGTTACCTAACTTGAAACTTTGGCTTGATGGGAAGAAATTTTTGTCAAATGAGGAAGTGACAATTGCAGTCAACGAGCATTTTACAGAGTTTGACAGAACCTATTTTTCCGATGAGATGAAAACCTGGACGATCGCTGGACCAAATGTATATTCCTCAAACGAGACTATGTCAACTAGTAACGTGACAGGTGGCGATTCTTCTGGAATACCTGGAATTCTCAAGGAATTTCATCTCACCTTGAAAAATCAGGGAATTTTGTAAAATCTCTGGAAATTCTGTGTTTTTATGTAAGATCGGAATTTAATGTTGTGGAACTTCATAAATAAATAAAAAATAAAACACTTATATTTCAAAGTGTTTTAATTATTTGGAGCCGGCCGCGGTGGCGGAGCGGTTCTAGGCGCTTCAGTCTGGAACCGCGCGACTGCTACGGTCGCAGGTTCGAATCCTGCCTCGGGCATGGATGTGTGTGATGTCCTTAGGTTAGTTAGGTTTAAGTAGTGCTAAGTTCTAGGGGACTGATAACCTCAGATGTTAAGTCTCATAGTGCTCAGAGCCATTTGAAACATTTGAATTATTTGGATATTAGTCCATATAAATTATGGATGGCCAGAAACAGCGGTTAAACTACAGCCGAGAAGAAGGAAAAGTCGTTATTGTGATATGCTCATGCCCCCAGCTCGCCCTCCCATTGCGTTCACCGTTAATTTTTCAGGAGCTTCTTGTGACATCACTCTCCCCTTCATACTGGAATTCTCACGGACTTTTTTGTTTGTTTGTTTGATATCCACCATGGGTGAGTAGAGATTTTCTCCGGCAGCGTACGTGTTTCCTTATTCTATCTGGCCACTCGCGCACCGCCGCCGCGCTGGAAATAGCACGGTCGCGCCGCCGCTGCAGATCGGCCGCTGCCGCGACGGCGACGGCGACGGCTCTGCTCGGCTAGGCTCGGCCGGCGAGGCCCGCGGTCCGAGCGGCCGGCCGGGACCGCCGCCAGGCAGCCGCGGCTATTTCCGTCGCGCGCCCTCGCCAGGGGTCTCCACACGCCGCTGCATTCCACTCGCCGCGATCGGCTTCTGCTCACCGGCCTGTACAGAGGAAAACATTCAGAAAACCCTTTCGCACGCAGCTGGAATTAGCGAACACTTTCCGAGCGGTCGGCGATGTTTGGCGAACCCAATCAGCGTTCTGTGGTAGCTGCGCCGTGGGCGAGTCCTCGGTGACCATCGACTGGAGTCCTGAACAGTGGCAGTCCATGAGCGATAAATGTCGATCGAATATTTTGCTAAAGAGTTGTCAATGATCAGCTCCAGTTAAACGTATTGCACAAGATGAATGAAGGCAACATTTTTTCACTCAAGCTGCAATATTTAATGAAGAGTTCTGTTTCATCAGGTCATACGCGCAACAAGTTTTGGTCTGTACAGGATGTCTCATAATTAAGTATGCGGCGGTTGTATGGGGCACTGCTGCCAACTCTCATATCGGCAGTCTCCGGACAATACTTATGGTTAGTCGTGCACTCAGAGCAACTGTCCACTTACCCTGGGGGTTCCCAAAGCGCAAGCTGCACTAGCTAGAGGGTGTGCATCCACTAAGGCCACGGCCACACGAGCTGTTTTTCACGAGGCGTTTAGTCCGTCGCGCGCTCCCGACCAAATCGATTCATTATCGATGAGGAACATGAATTATGTGCACAGTGAGCTGTTAATTCTGGAGGTATAAAGTGCCTAGACCATAAAAAAATAGTCTGAAGGCCGAGTCGTCACTGACAACCGCCGTAGCGTTGAAATGAAATGTCGTGTGGCTACGGCCTCCCGTCGGGTAGACCGTTCGCCTGGTGCAAGTCTTTCGATTTGACGCCACTTAGGCGACTTGCTCGTCGATGGGGATGAAATGATGATGATTAGGACAACACAACACCCAGTCCCTGAGCGGAGAAAATCTCCGACCCAGCCGGGAATCGAACCCGGGCCCTTAGGATTGACATTCTGTCGCGCTGACCTCTCAGCTACCGGGGGCGGACGCCGTAGCGTTTATTGGAGGGGATTGGAAGAAAAATGGAACTGGAAGAAAGAAGTAAAGTTGACGGTTACGAAACAATAAAAAATTACATTCTTTACTTCAAATATATTTACAAACAAATTCTTCCACATATTCTGGATAGGAAAACCATGTAAAATCCACTCCTTAAGCAGTTTCGCTAGTGCACTGATCCATGTATCTTATAGAAATAGTCTGCGAAATGGTCTCTGAGAAGTTTGCCACTGTGCTACCTCTAGTCCCACACGAGACTTGTTTAATGTACGTGTCAGTGTGTCCTCAGAAGTTACGACCATCAACAGTCCTCATACTGTATAATTGCGAAGTACACGACATGTTGTAACTACACTGTCCATTCACATTAGTGTGACCACCTGTCAAAAGCCTGCATGTCGTCTCCAAGGACAGATGCATATTTATGTTGATCCACTGTGCGTTCCAGAGTGCCGATATCACCCAGGGAGTTACACGAAAACATTCCCCAGACAAACGCGCTCCCTCCTCTGGGCTGGACACTTCCGACGATTGTTGCAGGGTGTTTGGTTAGACAGCGAGGTCATCGGTCCCGTCGGATTAGGGAAGGACGAGGAAGGAAGTCGGCCGTGCCCTTTCAAAGGAACCATCCCGGCATTTGCCTGGAGCGATTTAGGGAAATCATGGAAAACCTAAATCAGGATGGCCGGATGCGGGATTGAATCGTCGTCCTCCCGAATACGAGTCCAGTGTGATAACCACTGCGCCACCTCGCTCGGTGCAGCGTCTATCTATATGCCTCTGTGTGAGATGTTTACTTTGACACGTTTCACGCCGTACATGCCAGTGGTCATCCTTCTGATGGAGCATAAAACGTGATTCGTCTGGAAAGGCCACCTGTCGCCGCTCACTGGACGTCCAGTTGCTGTACTGGCGTACGAACTCCAGCCTTCTTCGCCGATGACCAGCAGTCAGAAAGGGTTAATGAACCAGGCACCTGTTGCGGAGGCCATCATGCGGCAACGTTCGCTCAACGGCCGTTGAGGAGACTCTTACCCCCTGGTTCATCTGGGCGATCGGTTGCTTAACAGTTGCACATCTATTCGCTCGTACGAATCATGCAGCCGTCGTTCACCACTATCATCTATGGACCGTTTTCGATAGCCCCGGTTTGCCATGCGTGGCGTATTTGAAGCACGTCGGCATGCGAACAGTTTTCAAACTTAGCCTTTTCGGAAAGGCTTCCACCCTTCTCCCGAACGTCGATGACGATGCTCTGTTGGACGTTAAATAAATCGCTCCAAGTGTGTATCACGACGGCGACTGCACTGTTGTCTGCGTACCCGCTACACACTTTTTGTACCTTCCACTGCTAGTGCTGCCACCTGTCGTCTGTGAGAGTTTATTGAACATCGATGTCGAACATAGCCGTTGGTCACGTTTTTTGTGGCTGGGTCGTGTGTAACAGCGCAATGTCGGGCAAGCTGTTGCACAGCCAGCCCCACATTCGCAGGTATGTCACAAACGGCTCATTCGTGGATCCTTGTTGATTGGAACGTTTTTGCCTACTGTAGGTTTTCTCCCGTGTAAGTTTTCGAGCTTAATTATATTTCCTGTATGACTGTATTCAGTGTCAGATCATTCTAATATCAGTATCGGCTTAAAAAAAAAAACATGATCAGCGATTATACTTAGCTGCCATGCTACATATTATGAAACAGCACATGACAGCCTACTCAACAGCGAAGTGTTACAGACGTGAAGGCAGCATCAATCTCACAGTATGTGCTACCGTTCGTGAGTTCGCTCCGTAAACGCTTGAAAATGGATGCATAAGCCGAAACTTGTTGTGCATATGACATGGACAAGAAAAGTTCGTTATAAATATTATATGATAGACGCAAAGTATTCCTTTCGTTTTACAATTTATATCTGTGGTGCTGTTGTGATGAAGATGAACCAAATAACATTTATCACCTATTGTATAGATGTTCCCTTCAGCAAGCAAAACAACCGGAATTATCCTGATGAATGATTCAAATAGCTCTTAAAGGATGTTCAGGACGGTAATGTACCGTTCCGCTAAAAAAAAAAAAATTAAAAAAAATCTGTTCCCGTTGCTAGAGGAAGGTAACAATGTTTGTTTTCAAGCACAGACCGTACTGTCTCGATAATATTAAAATATCAAGTGTGTGCAAACCCGCAAAGATTTATTATTACTTCATCCAATTCAGCTTACCATTTCTGGACATTTACGTCCTTGTAAACGAGCGCACCAGCATTTTGGAAGATGCATCCCCCTGATAGAAATAATGCTTGCGTCATTGAACGAACATGATAGTCTAAGACGATGGTTACTGGTTGGTTAGTTGATTTGTGGGAAGGGACCAAACAGTGAGTTCATCGGTCCCATCGGATTGGAGGAGGATTGGGAAAGAAGTCGGCCGTGCCCTTTCAAATGAACCGTCCCGGCAGTTCCCTGAAGCGATTTAAGGAAATCACGGAAACCCTAACTCAGGGTGGCCGGACGCGGGTTTTTGAACTGCCGTCCTACCGAATGCGAGTCCACTGCGCCGCCTTGTTCGATAAGAGGGTGCAATAGACTTTACTTGATACTCGTAGTTCCAGTGTGACTACTGGACCAATTGAAATAACGATATCGACTGCCCTATTACGCAATTTAACCCTTACTTTACAATTGGGAGAGAACTGTGTGGATCGTCGCGTCCTCTGGTGGCCTGCAAATGTTCCTGGATTTTTAAAATTTTATTTTTCACCCTTCGCCACAGAAGCCTGATCTTTTCTTGCGACTGCCTTTCTGGAGGCAGATTTAGCATGACTGTTTTGTTTCCGCAACTCCCATCGTTTTGATTTTGTTGTGACAATGTTATCTATACTTATATTGCATTCAACAGTCATTTCATGGGATCCCTTGTGGATGACGGTCTGGTTTACTTTGTTTGACGCCACCTGGGTGGCTTGCATGTCTGATGAAGAAAAAGGTAAGTTAATGTCGATGAGTAGGAAAAGCAGACCTGTAATGTTCGGATCAGCACTAGTAACGTCCTGTTTGTAACGTCATCTCCTTTAAATATCTAGGCGTAACGTTGCAGAGCGATTTAAAATGGAACGACCATTTTTTTAGGATTGTGGTAGAGAAGGCGAATGGTCGAAAGCGAGGTTCATCTGTAAAGGAAACCGCCTGTTAAACGCTAGTGCGACCTATTCTTGAGTACTTCTCGAGTGTTTGGGATCCGTACCAGGTCGGCTTGAAGAAAGACATCAAAGCAATTCAGAAACGGGCTGCTAGATTTGATACTGGTAGGTTTCACAGCACGCAGGTATTACGGACGTGCTCCGGGAACTCAAATGGAATCCCTGGAGGGAAGGCGACATTCTTTTCGAGGAACACTGTTTAGAAAATTTAGAGAACCAGCATTTGAAGCTGACTGCAAAACAATTCTGCTGCCTCCAACATCCGTTGCGCATAAGGACCACGAGAAATTAGATCTCATACAGAGGCATATAGATAGACGCTTTCCCCTTGCGTTATTTGCGAATGGAATAGGAAAGGAAATGACTAATAGTGGTACGGGGTACCCTACACCACGCGCGATATGGTGCATTGGGGACCATCGATGTAGATGTAGATGTAGATAAAGAGAAGTATGTAAATTTGCTATCGCATGACACACAGCGATTCATGCTAATATCCGTGAACTGCAGTCAATTGTCCGCAGCTCGTGGTCTAGTGGATAGCGTTGCTACCTCTGTATCATGGGGTGCCGGGTTCGATTCCAGGCCGGGTTGGGGATTTTCTCTGTCCGGGGACTGGGTGTTTGTGTTGTCCTCATCATTTCCTCATCATCATCCGTGACAGTGGATAGATAGGACTGTGTAAAAATTGGGACTTTGTACGGGTGCTGATGACAACGTAGTTGGGCGTCCCACAAACCAATCATCATCATCATCAGCTGCTGCAGTAAGTTGAATTACCTCCTGCATTCATTACCTCCGAATATTATAAATATATGAAGCTTATTTGTGAGAAACGAACTTAGATGGAAAACCAGTCCTAAGCAAAGAAGGGAAAGCTGGAAGTTAGAAGGAATATATAGTTGGTGTATTCAGAGGAGATGGGACTTACAGGCAATGTTATGGAAATGAAAGAACACTTAGATGAAGATTAGATGGGAGATATGTTACTGCAAGAAGAAATTGACAGAACACTGAACGACCGTAATTGAAACAAGGCCCTGGAAGTAGAAGATATTCCGTCTGAATTACCGACAGCCTTGGGAGAGTTAGCCATTACAAAACTCTTCCATCTGACGTGCAAGATGTATGAGATAAGCGAAATACCCTCAGAATTAAAAAATAATGTGATAATTTCAATTCCAAAGAAAGCAGGTGCTGACAGGTGTGAATATTATCGAACTATCAATTTAATAATACTTACACGAATTATTTACTGAAGAATGGAGAAACTGGTAGAAGCAGACCTCGGGGAAGATCATTTGGATTCCGGCAAAATGTGGAAACATACGAGGCAATATTGATTCTACGGCTTATCTTAGAAGCTAGGTTAAGAAAAGGCAAATCTATGTTTATTTCATTTGTAGACTTAGAGAAAGCTTTTGCCAATTTTGAAGGAAATACAGAGAAAGCTTTTGACAATGTTGATTGGAATACTCTCTTCCAAATTCTGAAGGTAGCAGAGGTAAAATACAGGAAGCGAAAGGCTATTTACAACTCGTAGAGAAACCAGACGGCAGTTATAAGGGTTCAAAAATGGCTCTGAGCACTATGGGACTTAACTTCTAAGGTCATCAGTCCCCTAGAACTTAGAACTACTTAAACCTAACTAACCTAAGGACATCACACACATCCATGCCCGAGGCAGGATTCGAACCTGCGACCGTAGCGGCCGCGCGGTTCCAGACTGTAGCGCCTTTAACCGCTTGACCACCACGGCCGGCTGTTATAAGGGTACGAGGAAGGAAAGTATCTATTGAGAAGGGAGTGAGACAGGGTAATAGCGTATCCTGCCCGAGGCAGGATTCGAACCTGCGACCGTAGCGGCCGCGCGGTTCCAGACTGTAGCGCCTTTAACCGCTTGACCACCACGGCCGGCTGTTATAAGGGTACGAGGAAGGAAAGTATCTATTGAGAAGGGAGTGAGACAGGGTAATAGCGTATCCCTGATTTTATTTAGTCTGTACATTGAGCGAGCAGTAAATGAGGCCAAATAAAAATTTGGAGAAGGAATTAAAATTCAGGGAAAATAATAAAAACTTTGAGGTTTGTTGATGATATTGTCTGTCACAGACAACACAGGACTTGGAAGAGCACTTGAACGGAATGGACAGTGTTTTGAAAGGTGGATAAAGGATGAACATCAACAAAAGTAAAACGCGGATAATGGGATGTAGTCGAATTGAAGTAGCTGATGGTAAGGGAGTTAGATAAGGAAACGAGATAGATGAGTTTTGTTATTTGGGCAGCAAAATAACTGGTGCTGACCGAAAGAGAGGGGATATAAAATGTAGACTGACAACGGCAAAAAAAGCGTTTCAGAAGAAGAGAAGTTTGTTAACATTGAATACAGATGTAAGTGTGAAGAAATCTTTTCTGAAAGTATTCGTCTGAAGTGTAGCCATGTGTGCAAGTGAAAGCTGGACGATAAAGCTGTAGACAAGAAGAGAATAGAACCTTTTGAAATGTGGTGCTGCTGAAGAATGCTGAAGGTTAGATAGGTAGATCATGTAGCTGAATAGAATTTGGGTGAAAAGACGTTTGTGTTACAACTTGACCAGAAGAAGGGATCGATTGATGTGACACATTATGAAACATAAATGAATCACCAATTTAGTAATGGAGGGAAATTGGGGGGGGGGGATCGTAGAGGGAGACAACGAGACGAATACACTAAGCAGATTCAGAAGTATATAGGTTGCAGTAGTTATTCGGAGATGAAGGGGCTTGCACAGGATTTAGTAGCATGGAGAGCTGCGTCAAACCAATCTTCGGACTAAAGACCACAACAACTTTCGTACACTGTATTGCTCAGATTTTTACGTCACTTTAGTCGGTGCGTAATTGGGCGTTATTGTCCAATGGGTTCGTTATAATGGTGGGAAAAAGAGGATGGAGAAACATTTCAGTTGATTGGCGGGGATAACTTGAAATAACAGTGTTGGCTGGAGGGATAACTTGCAAGAACAGTGCTGACTGGACATTGATTTGTCGAGAGCACTATTACTAAATGCCCCGCTACGTGAATGCTAGAATGTGTTCGAACATGGGGTACATATGTGCAGCGAGGCGGCGCCGAATTTAAGTTGATTGACTGGTATTCAGAAGGACCGGATCTCAAACCCTACTACGGCCCTCCCGATTTAGGTTTGTGGTGGTACTGAGACACTTCAGGGAAATACCTCTTGGCTTCTCAAACAAGGTCAATCTGGTTTTCCCCCGTCCTCGTTCTACTAAGCTAATGCTCCGTCACTAATGAATTTGACGTAGATGGGACGTAGAACACGAATTTGTTTTTTACTTTTTTTCCAACCATGCCCGCGGCGTCACGTATCTAAGTACGATAATCAGCTGTGCAGCACAGCATCGATGTTAGAATTAGCAGCAGGCTTTTCTGACGTGCGTAATATGTGGATGTGTATTTATCATCTTGACATTTTTTCTTGAAAGGAAAGCGTATTCGGGAAGAAAGCAGTTCAGATCCCTGTCCAACCATCCAGATTTAAGTTTTCCTTAGTAATCCTAAATAGCTTACGGCAAATTACTTTTTTTAAAGGACATTTTCGATTTCCTTCAACAGAGCGAGGGTGTGTCCTGTCTGTACTGACCACTGCATCTTCGGGATGTTAAACCGTCATTTTCCCTCCTTTCCTCGAAGAAAAATTTTCGAAAAAAACGGCGCTTTCAGTCTTCATTTGCTGTCAGGTATGGGCGATCCAGTAATTAGCCATTTAAAAAGTTAATGTGTCTCCTTTATATTGTGTCTGATATCGGATTTACTACTGCAGTGTCAGTGTAACGATCGGGAACGTTCCAGTCAGAGAGAAAATGAGATGTTTCGACTACTCTGATACGATCTTGCAGCGCCGTTTCGTGGTTTGATCTGTACACGCTCCCACATTCTCCAGTCTTCTTTTTTTAGAACGTGGGCTTGTCGGTTCATTTCTAATTTCCTTTCTTGCTTTTAGTCAGCTAAGCTAATTATTCAAATGCTTTGTTTGTAAATAGTGCATTTTTATCAGCATGAGCTCTTTCTTTAATAATAGGAAAGAAGGTTTTTAGTACCAGTTCGGTTGCATTTAGACTTAAGGCTGAAGTTCGAATTACCTTCCAGAACTATGCTAATATCATTCTTCCTCGTCAGATAATACGTAACCGAAAGCTTTACACACTTCTAGGAAACTTTCTTTGTAATGAAGAGGTGTTCTTCACTTATTTCTCTGCGTTCTTCAGTTATTTCTCTGCTCCGGCGTGAATTAATTATGCAGAGGGCGTCGTTTGTTGCACTCACATAAGAAGGCTCGAGTAAGCAGTCAACAAAGTAGCTATATTAGCAGGACACGGAAAGTGATTTTTGTTCAACTAAAAGGACCTTTTTTTGAGCGGTATAAAGGTGCTTGGGTTTCTCTCCTTTCGCCACTAACAGCTGACGAGGAGAAAACCTGAGCATTTATCGAGGACTATGGTAAAGGACAGTGATATGGCCGCGCTAGTCACGCAGCAATTCGTTCAGAATTAGACATTTCGCAAGCAGGCATAATAGAATACTATAGCCGTCGCCTGCATTACGCTTGCGAACGAACAACTACCCGAGTGCAAGGCAGAAGAAGAATGTGTATTATCCCGCAACATTCGCAAATATCTTATCCATGAAGCTGCTTTCCTGTGTGTTTCCCAGTCTGGTGCCATCATTTCAGGCTTACAACATAATCGCCCCTATTTTCCAATGGGCCTGTTGGACCTCCAGGCGAGAGCCACAGCTCTGTCGAAGTTGTGTATGCCACGGGTAGCAGACCTACTTCCGAGCTCTCCATTCTTTGTGTAAAGGGCTTCGTGTATGTTTCTGGTGTACTATAGGTAAATGAAACAATCGTCGCACAAGGTCGCAGTATAGGCTTTGTTTTAAGTTCAAATAATCTTGCCATAAAACTATTCGTTTTTATTGCGAAGCGGAGCTACTTCACCGCGAAAGGAACTTGTAAACATTTGCAGACTTAATAGGAGACACTGAATATTGCGGTGCTGTCGTCCTCGTAGCTTTAATGGACGCTTCTGTTAGCCTGTTAATTTTTGTTTATAATATATGTGTATTTGTCGTTAAATATGTAAAGAGTCAGCAGATATGTTTGCGGTTTTCATATTATTTTCAAAAAAGCCTTCCTCGGCTATTTTGAATTTAACTGAAATTAAAGTGTCAACCGTAGACAGATCTCGCGTCCCGAGACCAAGGGTCACCTGTTTCCTTTCGAGTTGATCATGAATGAGTTTTCAGATTAGCTGTGAAAGCACTTGAGAAGCCAAAACGTTGACAGTAGGATATCATAGTGTCATCCCCAGCAGTCAGTAATTTTACTGTCCGTATCTCATGGTCTGGGGTTGGCGTTGCTGCCTTGTATCCCCGGCTGGGTCGGAGATTTTCTCTGCTCGTGGAGTGGGTGTTAGTGTTGTGATCATCATGTCATCTCATCGTCCCCGTCGACGCGCAAGTCACCAAAGTGGTATCAAATAGAATGATTTGGACTAGGCCGCCGAACTGCCCCAGATGGTACCTCCGGGCCGATAATGCTATACAACATTTAATTTTTACTATTGATGCCGGACCATGTCGGTAATAGATGCCAGTAACTCGATTATGTGATTTCAGAGTCGGGAGCGTATTATTTATCTCGAAAAACCGTTTGAATATTCAAAGAATACACTTTGCACGTTTATTCCTGCGTAGTCAGCCGTAATGACAGGGCTACTTAATCTTAGTTTTTAGATTGTTTCCTAATTTTATTTGTCACATCAAAAACCAAAATAGTCTTATAAATACTTTACGGTAGGTATAAAAGAAGATCAATATATGTTTGTTCATGCAAAAAAATGTGTGTCCTTGTGAAATTCATCGTCAGAGCGTACCGCATTTCCCGACAGAATTGCGTCAATATAACAAGGAAATCTAGTCCGTCAGGAAGAATGAATATTATACTGACCGATCAGTTTTTCTTCCGTAATAAGGAACTACTTGTATTCTGTGTCGAATTTTCAAAGTTAATTAATCGAGTTCATTTATCTTCTGTATTGTTCTCCATCAGTTTACTTTTCGTCCCAATTTTCCTATGGCCTTTACTGCACTGCGAGAGCTAAACTCGTTTTATGGAACGTCATCATACTGCTTTACGAACGAGATAGAGAGAGAGAGAGAGAGAGAGAGAGAGAGAGAGAGAGAGTCAGTCGCGCAGACCTCATTCGTGTGGTGCTATTGTGTTAGGCACTGAAAAGAACCATGTACTGGTGATTGTACGCAACCTGATGGCACAGTCAAAGCTGAGAGGTATTGTCAAGAGGCAGTGACGTAGGACCATTCACAGTTGCTGTACGAGTGTGACGTCTACTGGCATTTTGCTCCTCTGCGACAGGGCACATCATCACATTGCTGAGCAAGATAGTTGTTTGTAATGTCTGTAAGAAGTTTTGGATTTTCCGGCGTGTGTAGCTCAAACTTTGTTTCGTATATATGTCAGCTAATTTCCAGAATGTCCATTTATAAACAAAACACTTTTTTGGGCGTAGGAATAATAAAACAGTGGCAGCTTATCTCAATAATTAGGCAGCAAGTAAACGTGGACAGTAATATGAAAACTTATCGAATGATTTGGATCAATACTTCGTCACATAGTATGATCTGCAAAGCGTGACAAAAATGTGAAGTAATCTTGAGAGGGTATGTGATGTTACTGCAGTAATTACAAAAGCGAATGTCAAGTTTACAAAGAACTTGGCAGTGTGATTCCACTTGCCAGTATGACGTTGTTCTCGCTGTTGCCTGATTCGGTTGGGAAGGATGCCATGTTGTATCGCCTGCGAAACGAGCTGGCATACAACTTTTGTAATTGGTCCTCTGTTCCCTGCATACTGGCACGGGAACGAAGTTGACATCCCAGCTGGTCCCACACGTGTTCTGTCGGGTCAGATCTGGAGGTCTTGGAGGCCACAGGGTACCTCAGCATCTCTCCATGCACACAGTTGGTGGACACACGTGGCATATGTGGACGAGCACTGTCTCGTTGCAAAATTGCACCACGTTGTTTTGTGAGAGGTAGCACATGAAGACGCAGGGTGTCCGTGACGTACTGTTGTCCAGAGTTCCTTCAGTCACTACCAGCCGCGACCTGAAGTCATACCCCATGGCTCCCCCACACGTTGACGCTAGGAGCGACATCGCACAGCATTTGAAGAATGAGATCTCTCACTAGGTCGCCGCCATGCTCGCTGACGATGGTCATCTGGGGTAGTGCAAAACCGTGATCCATCACTGAACATCATATGACGCCATTTGTATGCAGTCTATGCTTTCCCTCGTCGCGGCACCATTCCAAACGGACCGTTTGTGTAGTGTTAACGGCAGCCTACGCATGGGACGGTACTTCCCTATTCCGGCAGCTGCTAGTCTTCGACCAGTGGTGCGGATGACGCAGAATATTGCAGGGAGTCCACTGCATGTTCTCGCGCAGATATGAGGGGGTTACGATGTGATTGGCGCACAATACGGCGATCCTTCCTTGTGACGGTCAAACGTGGTCGGCCGCAACCTTGACGACGAGTATGCCTGCCCACACGTTGTCATGAGGTCCAACATGAAGCCACTGTCACATCAGAATGGCCCAATCTGAATATTGCACGATTCCACCAGCCGGTCGGACAGCTGTCTGTTGCTAATAACATTTTCACGTCCGTCATATATCTTACCAAACTTGGTAACTACATTACACATGAACAACACTAACGCGCTTTGGTGATCGTTCTACCTGTCACAGAGATCTGCAACTGTTTAATGATTTACGTACCCGCCAATGGTGGGTATGTGTTGGGAATTACATTGACATTTTTTAAAAAAAAAATGTGTGTGAATTCCTGTGGGACCAAACTGATAAGGTCATCGGTTCCTAGACTTACACACTACTTAAACTAACTTACGCTAAGAACAACACACACACACACACACACACACACACACACACACACACACACACCCGTGCCCGAGGGAGGACTCGAACCTCCGACGGGAGAGGCCGCGCAATCAGTGACATGGCGCCTCTAACCGCGCGGCCACTCCGCAGGGCTTCACTTTTTTTTTATTAAGCATTCTATTTACTTGAGTTTACATTGTGTCAAAAAGTGCAAACCGTTCTTCGTCCTTTTTTGTAAAAGAATTTGTCCTTTGTGAACAGTTTTGTATCAGTTCAGGGCATTGGCTTGTTTTTTATGCTGTTTTTCCTCACCTCAGTAATTATTCCTATAACAGCCTTCAACTTCACAGGTAGAGAAAGCCTGGAAAATAGTGACGATATATAGGAGGAATTTAATTTTGGAGAGCTGGTCGTGAGTCGTGCTTGTATAGGTCAGTCGGTAGGAGCATTGCGCGCGTAAGACAAAGTTCTTGTTTCGAGTTCGATCGGGCACGAACTTTAACCTGCCAGAAAGTTCGAATGTCAAATGCACACTCCCCCTCACAGTGGAAGAATGATGTTTATGAGTAGTAAGTTTGTCGTTCCCAGAACGTCGATGTTCTATTTGACGTTAAACACGCCGTATACGCATTAGATACGTGACCAGAGAGATGTATTGTTGCTTTATCTTCTTGTCAACCATGTCAAACCAAGTATTAGGGCTTTGGCAATCGTCAGTGAAATAGCTATGGTTGGCTTGAAAGCCTAATAGGAATCAGAAACAGGCGTAACATTATCTCGTTTGTAAGAGTCCTGGATGGTTACAACGCAGTAAAGTAATGACATGTCCTATTTTGGAAACTAATGATCGAAAGTGTGTCATGAAGCGCTGCGAAGTTCATAGTTTGACGCTCTGTCGTGATCTTAATGATCTAGTTCCGTAACTCTGATGATTACGGAAGAAGGGGGAAAAGCATCTGTTGATTTGCTTCAAAGAGTTTTATCTTGATGCATTCCGCGAGCGAATGGAAAAGCACAGTAATATCTGCGTGATACCAGTCCTGTGGCATTATTCTATTTACTGCGATAAATGTTTCTTCATATAGGTGTTTAAAGCGACGACGGCGATGAAGGAAGGAGGGGGGTTTGAGGTGGGAGATGGTTATGTCTAGGGTAGAGTGCTAAATTGAAAAGTCAAAACGTTAAGAGCTCCTGCTTCATAGCGTTTTCGTCCACTTTTGGAATGCAAATGTTCAAATGTGTGTGAAATCTTATGGGACTTAACTGCTAAGGTCATCAGTCCCTAAGCTTACACACTACTTAACCTAAATTATCCTAAGGACAAAAAACACACACACACACACACACATGCCCGAGGCAGGACTCGAACCTCGACAAATCCCTGGTATATTCGTAAAGTATATGGCACTAGGTGTTTATTCACAGGTCACACAACTTCCGTAAATTACGGGTCGGGGGTTGGTGGGCACAGAGTTGGCGCGCGATTGCGTGTCAGATGTGTTTTATCAGGTTCAGATCAGGCGACTTTGGTGGCCAAGGTATCTTGGCCAGTTCACTCTAGTCTTATGCTCGTGCTAAGATGTCGTCGCCATCGGTGAAGACATTAAGCATGAGGGGATGGAGGTAGCCGGTAATAATTTTCTCGTAATCCAAAACTGTCATGGTGGCTTCGATTACTACTACAGGTCCCATGGATGCCCAGGTGAACTTCCCCCATAGCGTAATGCTCGCCCCTCTGGCCCGCGTCCGTGGTTCTGTGCTTGTTTCGAACAGCCGTTCACGTGGATAATTGTATATCCGGACACGATCATCGACTTGGTATAAAAAGAAACCGATTCAACCGTTCAGGATACACCTTTCCATTGATCCACGGTCCAGTCTCAATGATCCGTAGCCGAATGTAATCTTATTTGACGATGTCGTTGGGCCAACGTTGAAACGTACGTAGTGTCCGCCTGCTGCGGAGCCCCGTGTGCGCTGAACGGTGCAATCAGAAACAGTTGTGCCTGCACCAGCAATGTACTCTGTCATCAGATCTTCTACAGGTTGCCGCTTTTCCCGCTTTATACAGCGGGCAAGCTTCCGACCTCTCAAGTTCATTGACGAGGCGTGAACGTCCAACACGTCGCGTGCTCGTAGTTCCATCGTCGTTTAACCACATTCTGTAGATGCTCTTGACAAGAACACGCGAATAGCCGACCAGCGTAGCTGTTCCCGAGACTCTTTTTCCAGACGGCGGACTGTAGCAATCTGACCTTTGTCAAAGTTGCTTATGTCAGTAGATTTCCCTATTCGGCGGCTCCATCGCCGCTAGTATTGTTCCCCATTCGTCTTTCCTTACATGCTTTGTTTACCGTGTTGTGTGCTCGCAGCGCTAGCAGGAGACATTCAGTGTCGCTGGCGGGCAATGGACATAGAGTTTTGGTTCGTCATTGTATCTTCTGCTCGGATTTTACTTTCCGAAATCATTCTAATTAGCATAAAAAGGTCGTCGTCTGATTAGCACACTCTCTTTTCTGGTATGAGCTTAACGAATACGTCTTTTAGAGACAGAGAATTAGCAAGCAGAAGTCGGTCTGTCCGATATTTCTTGCACCACACACTGCCTATGGAAATCGTTGTTTTTATTCTAATTATAAACAAAATACTGTGTAACGTGATTTTATGCTCTCATATACGTAGGGTAATAACAGGATATTTCAGGAAATTTGTGGTAAGTTCTGTGGGACCAAACTGCTGAGGTCATCGGTCCCTAGGTCTACACACTAAGTAGTCTAACTTAAACCAACAAACACCAAGGACAACACACACAGCCATGCCCAAGGTAGGACTGGAACCTTCGACAGGGGGAGCCGCGTAAACCGTGGCAAGGCGCCCTAGACCGCACGGCTATCCCGCGCGGCCCAGGATATTTCAGGCGATGACAGTAAAACACGAAGAACAAGAAAAATCCCATGTATTGGGTTTTGTCTTATATTAAGAGTAATATTGTTATACTCATATCGGAGAGTGACAAATATCGCGGTATCATATTGGTCGTGTAAACGCTCAGGAGATGCGGCAGGTTTGACAAAGAAGGGGTGATAGCTCTGAGTCCAGATTAATGCACCGAATTATAAGAAACCAGAGTTGCAGGACAGGCAGTCGAGTGCTTCGCCGAAAATGGGACCACAGGTTGCAGAATACGCTACGATAACGGCAGAGCGCAAACGCTGTCCTATCGTGTGCCTAATTTTCTCCTCCTCTTTCTCCTATAGTCGCTGAATGAAGTCTCTTCTATACTTTTCCATTATTCTCGGTTTCGTGCCATCAGGTCTCTCAGAGTGATACCATTCAAGACTTCTCTTGTGGGGTCTTCCAGAGCTTCTTTTGTGTACCCAGAATTTCCAGCTACATTCCCAGAGACAAGGCCTTGAAAATTAGATTTGCAACCGTAGAGCCCCGGCTTAGTTTAGGTCTATTTCTTGGTACACAGGCCAAGTAACTCCTTTTTATCTTGTTCTGTAGACCTCCAATGGTCAGCGCTTTTTTAATTTCCGTTGTAGATTCCAAGGCCAAGGATTTTTTTTCATTTTCTGTTTATAGGCTTTATTCTTTTCTTACTTTTATTTGAATTCTCTTCAGTTCGTCATATTTTTTTTTTTTAAATCTGGTGTTACCATGTATGGTATGTGTAGACCTGAGCTGGTATTTTAAAACTTTTCGAAACGTTTCCTGATTCATTACAGACTAATTACCACAATCAGCGAAAAATTAGAAACTCCAGGAGACCGGACGCAAACGCAGTGTATTACCTTCAGTAACCTTGATTACTCTCTCAGTTTGGCGACGAGGAAAGTCCGCAAGTGTCTTCGGGTGTGACATATCTACCTGTGGCCACTCACTGGTGATTAGATCCCGTAGAGCTACCAGACAGTGGGGATTGTAATTGCTGCATTTCACCCTCTGTTCCGTCAAACCTGGAGAGTATGCTTGCAGCCCTGTGAAAATGGCTGTTGCCACCTCGAGAGGGTCCACAGCATATTCATTGTGGAAATGTAGAACGAAGGACAACACTTGCTCATCTAAAATGTTGAAAAAAAATCTGTTTCATGTTCAACGTACCCTGTATGAGTGGGCCCAAGGCATTGTATGAAAAACGCTCCAAAAACATTACAGAACCACCGCAGGCCCTCCACACAGTGCGTTTCAAACACTTTATTTTGGCTATCATTTGCGCTTGTCGCTTTGCACCATTTGAAAAGGAGGCCAACTGCGACTGTCGGACCACACCACATACCTCCAATCAGTTACTGATCAGTTCCTCTGTTTTTTTATCCATTGAAGATGACCGATTTATATGCTGCTGTGAACAATGGCCGTTTGCGTGGTACTCGATTGCGCGCAGTTGGAATTTGATTGAGATGAATCTGCAGGCAATCATAACCGCAATCCCTGCCCTGTTTGAAACCGTCTGTGACAAAGTTTCACAATCATTTACAGTCTCCGCGGTTAGGATCGTTTTACATTCACTGTTCTACCACCTTGTCACGTGGTTGCGAGTGGTACACAGTTCCTTGTGGACACGTTGGGCAGCCTGCTTCAGTACACCAATAAATGAGGCCACTTCACCCCCAGTGTTGTAATGAGGACGTGCAAACACGATAGCGCCTTTGCTCCATTCTGTAGCGCCTTCACGTCGACTCATCTTATTGTGCTGATTCCATACGATCGAGTGCCACATATAGATAACTTTACTAGCATGACTTACATCAGCAATGTAGATGACATGACCACATAACACTTGGGATACCATCTACAATGCTCCAAAGCGACCAGGGCATTCAACATTTGGAACAGCGAACTAACCTACAAGGTTTCTTTTGATCATTCTTCCTCTAATCCGTGTCAAATCGTGCTGATGGTCCGGTGTGAATGACCCATTGTCAATAGAACAACAAATTAGAAAAACATAAAGGGAAAAATGTATCTCCTCAATTACCACCGTACTGTAGCGATGTTGAACCATGGTGGCTACTGGATTATTGATTTGATATAAGTCTGCAGGCTATAGTGGCACTTGTCGTTGATGGTAAAACCTTCTGAGTAGATAGACTGCGTCATATTCCCCTTCAAACTTGTTCAGTGCTCGACATTTTGATTATTATGTCCAAGGTGTCGTCTTAATGTTAAGCCTTCCAGGTCACAGGAATCCTGAAAAATATCCCAGCATATGGATAGGAAACTCGAGCACTGAAGAATTCTGAGGAGAAATATCTACATCTAAATCCATACTCCGCAAGCCACCGGACGGTGTGTGGCGGAGGGTACCCTGAGTACCTCTATCGGTTCTCCCTTCTATTCCAGTCTCGTATTGTTCGTGGAAAGAAGGATTGTCGATATGCTTCTGTGTGGGTTCTAATCTCTCTGATTTTATCCTCACGGTCTCTTCGCGAGATATACGTAGGAAGGAGCAATATACTGCTTGACTCTTCGGTGAAGGTATGTTCTCGAAACTTTAACAAAAGCCCGTACCGAGCTACTGAGCGTCTATCCTGCAGCGTCTTCCACTGGAGTTTATCTATCATCTCCGTAACGCTTTCGCGATTACTAAATGATCCTGTAACGAAGCGCGCTGCTCTCCGTTGGATCTTCTCTATATCTTCTATCAACCCTATCTGGTACGGATCCCACACTGCTGAGCAGTATTCAAGCAGTGGGCGAACAAGCGTACTGTAACCTACTTCCTTTGTTTTCGGATTGCATTTCCTTAGGATTCTTCCAATGAATCTCAGTCTGGCATCTGCTTTACGGACGATCAACTTTATATGATCATTCCATTTTAAATCACTCCTAATGCGTACTCCCAGATAATCTATGGAATTAACTGCTTCCAGTTGCTGACCTGCTATTTTGTAGCTAAATGATAAGGGATCTATCTTTTTATGTATTCGCAGCACATTACACTTGTCTACATTGAGATTCAATTGCCATTCCCTGCACCATGCGTCAATTCACTGCAGATCCTCCTGCATTTCAGTACAATTTTCCATTGTTACAACCTGTCGATACACCACAGCATCATCTGCAAAAAGCCTCAGTGAACTTCCGATGTCATCCACAAGGTCATTTATGTATATTGTGAATAACAACGGTCCTATGACACTCCCCTGCGGCACACCTGAAATCACTCTTACTTCGGAAGACTTCTCTCCATTGAGAATGACATGCTGCGTTCTGTTATCTAGGAACTCTTCAATCCAATCACACGATTGGTCTGATGGGCCATATGCTCTTTGTTCGTTAAACGACTGTGGGGAACTGTATCGAACGCCTTGCGCAAGTCAAGAAACACGGCATCTACCTGTGAACCCGTGTCTATGGCCCTTTTGAGTCTCGTGGACGAATAGTGCGAGCTGGGTTTCACATGACCGTCTTTTTCGAAATCCATGCTGATTCCTACAGAGTAGATTTCTAGTCTCCAGAAAAGTCATTATACTCGAATATAATACGTGATCCAAAATTCTACAACTGATTGACGTTAGAGATATAGGTCTACAGTTCTGCACATCTGTTCGACGTCCCTTCTTGAAAACGGGGATGACCTGTGCCCTTTTCCAATCCTTTGGAACGCTACGCTCTTCTAGAGACCTGCGGTACACCGCTGCAAGATGGGGGGGCAAGTTCCTTCGCGTACTCTGTGTAAAATCGAACTGGTATCTCATCAGGTCCAGCGGCCTTTCCTCTTTTGAGCGATTTTAATTGTTTCTCTATCCCTCTGTCGTCTATTTCGATATCTACCATTTTGTCATCTGTACGACAATCTAGCGAAGGAACTACAGAGCAGTCTTCCTTTGTGAAACAGCTTTGGAAAAACACATTTAGTATTTCGGCCTTTAGTCTGTCATCCTCTGTTTCAGTACCATTTTGGTCGCAGAGTGTCTGGACCTCTTTTTTTTTTGATCCACCTACCGCTTTGACATAAGATCAAAATTTCTTAGGATTTCCTGCCAAGTCAGTACATAGAACTTTACTTTCGAATTCATTGAATGCCTCTCGCATAGCCCTCCTCACACTACATTTGGCTTCGCGTAATTTTTGTTTGCCTGCAAGGCTTTGGCTATGTTTATATTTGCTGTGAAGTTTCCTTTGCTTCCGCAGCAGTTTTCTAACTCGGTTGTTGTACCACGGTGGCTCTTTTCCATCTCTTACGATCTTGCTTGGCACATACTCATCTAACGCATATTGTACGGTGGTTTTGAACTTTGTCCACTGATCCTCAACACTATCTGTACTTGAGAAAAAACTTTTGTGTTGAGCCGTCAGGTACTCTGTAATCTGCTTTTTGTCACTTTTGTTTAGTCCCCCTTAAACATCCCAAACCAACCTTTTTTAATATTTCTGTTTACGGCTGAAATCATCGATGCCGTAACCGCTTTATGATCGCTGATTCCCTGTTCTGCGTTAACTGTTTCTCACCAGAAGGTCCAATATGTTATCGCCACGAGTCGGTTCTCTGTTTAACTGCTCAAGGTAGTTTTCAGATAAAGTACTTAAAAAAAATTCACTGGATTCTTTGTCCCTGCCACCCGTTATGAACGTTTGAGTCTCCCAATCTATATCCGGCAAACTAAAATCTCCACCCAGAACTATAACATGGTGGGGTAATCTACTCGAATCTGACGCGGCCTGCCGACTCAGAAGGTTTTACCAACTGTTGACATGAGAATTGGTTTCCGCGAACGTAAGCAAAATTTTTGAGGTCAGCCTAACCCTCGTGTGAAACAGAGAAGCTGACTAGGTATAAACTTAACATCCCCTTAAAGTGCAATCACCATTTAACTCAACAAGAGTAAAATTCCAAATCAGATACTTTGGCAAGAGCGACGGTAGTGGCAATGGACTTCACTTCGGCGTATCTGTCGTTTTTGACTCAGTCGCCTTGAAATAGGCCTGTTCGAGACGTAACCACTCGCCGTTCCGTGCATTTAACGAGCTGTTCGGAATCTTAGGCGTGCCGGGCGCGCCGTGGAGGTGCCGATCGAGTCGTCGACCTGGTCGGCACGGACTGAGTCAGCGTAGGCCGACCGCGGGCTGCGCCCCATCCCTGTCCAAGTGGCCGTGGGCGAATCCGCGCCTGCTTGACCGCGGACAGGGTTGCCCCAGCACCTGCTGCTGCTCTGTCCTGAAACTTCCGGCCGCGGGTCCCGTTAAAATTAGGGCGACGCAGCACACTTGCAAAATACCGGAGATTAAAAATAGCGCCACTGCTTACACGATGCCAACCGTCCCGTAATACGATCCAACTGCTCGCCGTCGAATGCTCTTGCTGCATTGTCGAGGTTTCCAGGCTGTTTACATACCTCGCCCCTTCCGTAATGCGTACCGGCTGGCGAGCCAAGTGGTAGCTCGCAAGCGCCCAGCTTCTGTGTTTCTCAACGTGCATTATTATTTATATTGCCAGACTCTAGTAACCACAACTTTAGACATGTGATCAGTAAGGGATTGGTCAAAAGAGGAAGTAATTGGTTCTGAGCACTATGGGAGGCTCTGAGCACTATGGGACTTAACTTCTAAGGTCATCAGTCCCCTAGAACTTAGAACTAAACTAACCTAAGGACATCACACACATCCATGCCCGAGGCAGGATTCGAACCTGCGACCGTAGCGGTCGCGCGGTTCCAGACTGTAGCGCCTATAACCGCTCGGGCACCCCGGCAGGAAGTAATTACAGAGGACTTCGTTCAATTAAGTAAAGCTACATACTATCACTATCATTTCAAGACTTTTTTGTCATTAGGTTTTTGACTGGTTTGATGCGGTTCGACACTGCGAATAATCTCAAAATCATTTTAAGGCAGTGAACACTGAGGAAATCCGAAGCTCACATATAGAGTGCTGACCATTAGAAAGAACTGAAAGAAGGATAGGAAAAAATATTACTTAGTGTGTGAATACAGAATAGGAAGAAGAATACATGATGAAATTTGTAGGTGATTTGGTAGGAAACACGGTGTGAAATTTAGTACTCAGAACTGTGACATATGAGAGCAACAGTGGCACTATCCAGATGGAGCATCGGGTCAAATTGACAGGGGACCGTACGTCGTTATTGATTTCGTCCATACTTACGGTATTTGCACAGTTTGGCAGCAAACAATGCATACCGGTAACGAATTTGTCAAATATTATAAATATTGGGGTTGGTAGTTAGTAATGTACAGTAGAATGTTTTTGATGCAGTCTTCTCGGGATGCGATTTATTTTTCTCTCTTGACGAAATAATTTTTGAAGCTTTCTGATAAAATACTTTAGCCGACGATAATACTTGACATTGCAGGATTGCGCTAGTGGAGCTAAGTACATTTGGATGGGGGTGGGACACTTTATCACTGCACAACGGCAGTCCTTCGTCTTGAAAAGTCTCGTATAATTGTGGATTTATTTGTCTGTCCTCCCCACGGATCAGTCAGAGAGAGAGAGAGAGAGAGAGAGAGAGAGAGAGAGAGAGAGAGAGAGAGCATTATCTCGACTTATTTGCGGTGTAAGCAACATAAAAACGGAAAATAAAAAAAAGAAGTTTCCGTATAGGAACTCTACCCAACAATCCTCGGATTACTGTTCCGTAATCTTTCCGCCGCGCCAAATGCTGCCTAAAACTGCGCCAACATAAGTAGCTCACGCCTCGCCCGACCTGCACCAAAAACGCTATTTTTTATAAATGCTTCGGCGTCTGGAGCTCCCAGTTTTGTCATTTTTATTTCTGGCCAATACCTGCATATGCCACAAATTTGGACGAAATCGGTGACGACAAGAAGATGCGGTACCCGAGTGAGCTTGATACGTCATTCTACGATACTTCTGCTGTGTGCCAGAGTAACAAGCTTAGCGGCTGGCGAATGCGTATCAATTGCATGTCCAAGTGTGTAGTACATTTAATAACAATTTTATACTTTCATTATATGCTGCCTTCATGGTTTCGTAATTTCAATGACCAGTAGTGTATTTCTGTAGGACAAGGACCGAATGGAGATAATTTGCCATTGCTTTCCAACGATCTTCCGTAGAGCTTCAAGAGCGAAGTGTGTTTCTGTATTATAAAGTCGCTTGTGGTGACTTTATGGGCCGAGCGGTTCTAGGCGCTTCAGTCCGGAACCGCGCTGCTGCTACGGTCGCAGGTTCGAATCCTGCCTCGGGCATGGATGTGTGTGATGTCCTTAGGTTCGTTAGGTTTAAATAGTTGTAAGTTGTAGGGGACTGATGACCTTAGATGTTAAGTCCCATAGTGCTTAGAGCCATTTGAACCATTTTTTGACTGTATCTGCAGTGAAGTGTTGTATTTCTGTTATGAGGACCAACTGAAAGGAAAGGTTGAAGGTCTATGCTGACATGTTGCTGACTAATTTCTACCAACACGAAATGCTAGTGCTGCACTCAACGTGCTCAATCGACAGGCGGGTAACCATAGTCAGTGTCACATACTCTCAGTCTGTGGGACATTGCCGAGAGTTGAAGAATTTATCCTCGCACATTGAAACAGAGTCTGGTAATTAGGAATTGTACATCACCACCTCGTTTGCAATTGATAGGTACGTCGGCGAGTTACAATGACATATCTCTTAAAAATAAGAAATGATAAGAGAGAGCAGCGCGGGATTAGCCGACCGGTCTGGGGCGTTGCGGTCATGGACTGTGCGGCTGATCCCGGCGGAGGTTCGAGTCCTCCCTTGGGCATGGGTGTGTGTGTTTGTCCTTAGGATAATTTAGGTTAAGTAGCGTTTAAGCTTAGGGACTGATGACCTTAGCAGTTAAGTCCCATAAGATTTCACACACATTTGAACATTTGACAAGAGATATATTTATGAAAGATGAGGCAAGCTGTTTGCTGCTTAACTTACGTCGCCAAAGAGAATGCAAAAGTATTCATGTGTTAGCTAAAAAGTCAGTTGTTTGTTTGTATTCTTTTGCAGTCGAGAGAAAATGTTTTTTTCTGCATTCTTTGATAGGTCTCGAAATTAAAATCATATGAAAATCCAATGAAGCTTGGTGAAAGGTGCGGCTCAGTGCCTGTAACATGTGCTGCTCATTGTCTCTAATATACACGTCGATTGTGTGACATTGCACTTTTCAATTCGAAGTGCACATTGAGCATGTAAAGATACCTAGAACAACGTAGTCTCCCGTCGAGTGTGAAGTGCGTGCTGTGTTCTTCATGTTTAGGCTTTCCGCCTGTTATCATGCAGCCTACATAACGTAACTATCATGCGTGACAACAATGTGCGACAAAGGTGCTGGAACTTCGAAGCAGGACTTAGAGACGTTCATGATGCAGGTGGTCAACCGATGATCTTATTCAGCGAGTCTTCTACGAAGGGTAATTCAGAACAAGCGAAGACGAATGTTATCAACGGGCATTGTCCTTCCTCTTTACAATGCTCTACCGCACGATGCAGCTGTAACAAAGACGCTCCTGCAGTGTTTTCGATGGAAATTATTTGGTCACCCACCATAGAGATCGGACTTGGCTCTCTCCGATTTTCATGTCTTTGCTCACTTGAACCGCTGGCTATGACAGCATTTTGGCACAGACAACGCAGAGGATTGGCGGAAAGCGTAGGCAGTTGCCTTCTGTGACAAGTGTGTTGGAAAACTGGTACAACGCGACGACAGATGTCTGAGTCGTAGCGGCGACTACATGGAGAAGAAGCTGGACGGTGTAGCTAAATGTTGCAAATAAAACTTTTTTAATTTTCAGTATGGCTTCCATTTCGCGACCAGTCAGACCCTGGGAGGAAAAAATAACCCTCTTACTTGGGGGTAAGCATGAATATTCGTCGGTATGCTGAAATTCCTTGTCTACTATCATTTGACTCTTCTTCAGACTTTCGAATTGTACAGCTAACAAAGATACATCCGGGGCTCCTTGCAGCCTGCAATGGTAAATAATGGAGTTGTTATTGAGTAAGGTCCCAGAAGATACACGAAATGAATGGCTGTGACTCAGCATGCAGAGATCCAAAGAAAATTAATAAAGAAATTCAGGGGCAGTGATGTTAATAAAGGCCTCACTTCCATTTTAAGGCAGAAAGTTATCTGAATAAGGGATAGCAAGCTGTTATTGGTGAAAGCAGCTGGCTCTCATGTTCGTTCTTTGGACTGCTCTGACAAGGTTAAGTCGTATATACCACTGGATTGTAATTTCACGTTTGTGTAGTACTTTCGACAGTCGGCTGCTTGGCCGTACCTGCTCTATCTTATGACTAGGGTTATAATTCTTCAGACATAACCACAGGTTTCCTTTCGTATCTTTGTACAATCCATGTTTGAACTCCATCTCTGGCTACTGCTATGTGTTAGTAACGTTACAGATTCTTGTATTACGGATTTAAAAATAATTTCCATTGCTGGAAATTTGTTATTTGTTGTGATGTTTGGTGTCAAGCAGTAAGGAATTAAAATTTCCTGATCTCCCAAGTTTAAATTTAAAGTTACATTTTAAGAAGAACTATGTCAATGATAAAGGCATCTATGTTCGACCATTTCGACACCACCACCACCACCACCACCACCACCGCTACAATTTGTTACGTCCTTGCAGTCAGAAAGACTACATTTCAAATGTAGACATCGTTTCAGCAATCAGATTGTTTTGAGTTATGGACGTAACTGTTATATATGGACGAATTAAAACAATCAAAAATTTTTTAGAAAGGCGATAAAGGGGCCTCTTGGGCAGTTGAAATACGTGCGAACCAACGCAAAATGTCGCACCTACCGAGCGAGGTGGCGCAGTGGGTAGCTCACTGGACTCACATCCGGGAGGAGGACGGTTCAAACCCGTCTCCGACCATCCTGATTTAGGTTTTCCATGATTTCCCTAAATCTTTTCAGGCAAATGCAGGGATGGTTCCTTTGAAAGGGCACGGCCGATTTCCTTCCCAATCCTTCCCTAATCCGAGCTTGTGCTGCGTCTCTAACGATCTCGTTGTCGACGGGACGTTAAACACTAATCTCCTCCCCCTCCTCCTCCTCCCCCTGTCGCGCCCACGCCAACGGTCTGTTTGTGCTTGGCAACGCACTTTGCGTTAACGCGTTGTAGAAGGCGCCGACCCATGAAATACGACATCAGCGTGTCTGTGCAAAGTTCAGTGAACGCGTGCTGTTTCAAAATAGTTTAGGTCACACGTGTTGCTGCTGCTGCTGCAACAGCTTAGCTCTTGAGTGCAACGAAATGAGTTGAGTAATTCTGGGGGCCAGAATTCTGCTCGGTGAGTCTTCGATGTAGCGGACTGATGTTCCTTATCAAGTGTTAGTTTCATAAATAGTTTCAAGTTGATAAAATTTCTAGGATACCTATAGTGCTAACAGCTCTCTAAAGTATGGTAACTAGTTTAGCTAGACAAAGTAGTTGCCTATGTTTCTTAAGGTGTAGAATTACTGTACATACCGTACGCTTTGAAAATTGTAGGCACCACAAATATGGAGTAAAACAATGATCTCACGATAAACAGTGAAAACCATACAAATCCTCTACAAAACGTTGTAAACACAGGTTGATTCTTGCAGAGTAGAAAACAGCAACCAGCCACTTTTAACAATGTTATTTATTCACACAAACACCGCCGTTACCGGTTTCACACCGACGTCTTTCTTCCGTCTTTCGATACTTGTTCATACCCCAACCTTAACTCGTTCCACTGAAGTTTGTGATATACTCACATTACTGGTCAGTTTGGTGATAGTTACAGCTCAGTGTTATTGACTGTGGCAGCTTTGTAACCAGAGTGTAACATAACCCAAGAGAAAACATTGTAAATTGGAAAGTAGGACGAGCGTCTTGTGAATGGCAAGTCATCCCATCCGCCGCGTATGTCATTTTCCAAACTGACCTCGTGATTTATTCTGGTTTCCGACGAGGACAGCAACCTTCAAAACTGAAACCGTACAAACGCTTTTTTTACCTCCCGGGTTCAACTGTTGAATGTACTTAAGTCTTTTGGAAATTATTTTTGTTACAATTTGCATTTGATACTGCCGTCACCCAGGGCATGACTTGGATCTCGTTTCGGTGCTCATTGTCAATACGACAAGTTTTTTTTCCCAACATAGTTTTAGAATGTGGTTCATCTCGCTTCGTGAGGGAAGGAGAGGCTTCGATTGCGAAAGCGGTTTGTTGAGCAGTAAACTGACGTAAAGAAAGAATAATTATATTCTCATTAGCACTTATGATTCAAATACCACCATATTGTTCACAGCAGGAAGTATATACGTTACGTCTCTGTGCTACTTTTTTTTTCTTGCTCCTTTCACGAAAAAGTGCAGTAACTGCCTGTATGCATATGGATATAGTCTGTCTCTGAGATCCTTACAAGGTTTTTTTCCCCCATGGTATGGAGGCTGCAATGAGAGATGCTAAATATTTTAGAATCGATTTTCCTAGATGCACCACATATTCGTTGTGGCATATTCCGATGTATCTTCATAGACTGCTATTAATCAAATTGTTACATCAGACGCTACTGCTCACCGTTCTTTTTATACTTGTTCCTAAATCTCATTTGTTTATGATTCCATTGTGACGAACAACAATGTAGGTTGGTTGAAACTATCGTCTAGCAATAGCTGACGTTACACCAGGTCCACTCAATTACATTGGAAGAGTATTCAACACGGCACCAGTGAATTTAGCTGTCACAGATACTGATGTATGTGCTCAGTTTTTACAATGGAGCTTTGGGTGGCGGGTGGTAGAGGCTGAAACTACGAATTTCACTCTAAATATTTTTTCAAAGTGTTGTACGAGGGTACTTCAAAAAGTAAGATACACATTGTTACGACAGACCAAGTTACTTTTTCTGACTGCTTTGCTATACTTAAAAGTGACACAGATCAGGTACAGGACACTGTCTTTTTAACATAGTCATCAAGTCTCTACCAATCGTTCATTTCCTGGACGATAGAAATCCACTCCTTGTTCACGGAGCCGTTCGACAGCCGCTGTGTGAACGTCCCGTCCTCATCGTTGGAAAACAGCTTTTCTCGCCCATTGCTGCGAATCTCTTCCTCGATTGCCTGAACATCGTCGTCTATGGTCTGTGCCGTTGGCCTTCTTTCCCGATCAGCATCACCCACGCCCGTGCTGACTTGGTCAGATTGTTGGCACCATTTCACTACGGCTCGACGCAACATTGCATTTGGTCGGTATACTTCCAGAATTCCACGGTGAATCTGAATTTAGACGCTTTTCCCCGAGGATCGTATTGTCCCGCGTACTTCTCCTTTGGAGTACTTTTCCACCTATGCACCTGCTATCCTTACCGCAACAGAACTATTTTTGCAAGAAACTCGGAACATGTACTCTCTTCTGACAATGTGCCACTCTTCTCGGGCAATTGTCTTAGCCTGGAACGACATTTCTAGTTTATTTCCTGAAGTCCCTACGTACATTACTACTTGCTTACGGTCATACATCCTGGAAATACTCGTTTCAGAACACTGACAGAAAAAAATGAAACACCAAAAAGAGTTGTGCGGCATGAACTGAAGTTGGTAAGCTTGTTTCAACATCTGAAAGATGAGAGCTATTCAGATTTCTCGCTAGTCGCATAAAAGTGGAGTTAGTAGCGCCTCTATGAGGATGCAAGTTAGGTTTGCATTAAATACGCGTCGTAACGGTCGTGGGCGTTGGCTACCTCCGACATTGGAATTGGTGAGTTGATGTTAGTCTAGAATGGCAAGAATCCTTTAAGGCGACGAAGACGTCATTATCAACACCTAACTGAATTTGAGCGAGGTCGTGTAATAGGACTGCGAGAAACTGGATGTTCCTTCTGCATTATTGCAGAGCTACATCTACGTCTACATGGATACTCTGCAAATCACATTTAAGTGCCTGGCAGAGGGTTCATCGAATCACCTTCACTATTCTCTATTATTCCCATCTCGTATAGCGCGCGGAAAGAACGAACGCCTATATCTTTCTGTACCAGCTCTGATTACCCTTATTTTATCGTGGTGGTCGTTTCTCCCTATGTAGGTCGGTGTCAACAAAATATTTTCACATTCGGAGGAGACAGTTGGTGATTGGAATTTCGTGAGAAGATTCCGTCGCAACGAAAAAGCCTATCTTTTAATGATGTCCAGCTCAAATTCTGTATAATTTCAGTGACACACTCAGTCGCGACAATACAAAACGTTCTGCCCTTATTTGAACTTTTTCGATATACTCCGTCAGTCCTAGCTGGTAAGGATCCCACACGGTGCAGCAGTACTCTAAAAGAGCACGGACAAGCGTAGCGTAGGCAGTCTCCTTAGTAGATCTGTTACATTTTCTAGGTTTCCTGCCAATTAAACGCAGTCTTTGGTTAACCTTCCCCACAACATTTTCACTGTTTTCCTTCCGATTTAAGTTGTTCGTAATTGTAATTTCTAGGTATTTAGTTGAATTTACGGCCTTTAGATTTGACTGGTTTATCGTGTAACTGAAGTGGATGACCTCACACTTTTCATTATTTAGTGTCAACTGCCAATTTTCACAACATTCAGATATCTTTTCTAAATTGTTCAGCAATTTGTTTTGATCGTCTAATGACTTCATTAGTCGATGAATGACAGCGTCATCTGCAAACAACCTAAGACGGCTGCTCAGACTGTCTTCCAAATCGTTTATTTAGATAAGGAACAGCAAAGGGCCTATAACACTACCTTGGGGATCGCCAGAAATCACTGCTGTTTTACTCGATGACTTTCCGTCAGTTACTACGAACTGTGACCTCTTTGACAGGAAATCAAAAATCCAGTCAAATAACTGAGACGATATTCCATAAACACGCAATTTCGCTACAAGCCGCGTGTGTGATACAGTGTCAAAAGTCTTCCGGAAATCCAGAAATACGGAATCTATCTGATATCCCTTGTCAATGGCACTCAACACTTAATGCGAATAAAGAGCTGGTTGTGTTTGACAAGAATGATAGACTTGTCACGGCTTGTGACAGCCATATCGGTCTCCGAGGGGGAAGACCATCGTGTTCGGCATATACACAATGTGATCAAAAGTATCAGGACACCCCCAAAAAACATACGTTTTTCATATTAGGTGCATTATGCTGTCGCCTACTGCTAGGTACCTCGTATCAGCGACCTCAGTAGTCATTAGACATCGTGAGAGAGCAGAATCGGGCGCTCCGCGGAACTTACGAACTACGAACGTGGTCAGGTGATTGGGTGCCCCCCCCCCCCCCCTTGGTCCACTGTTTCCGATGTGGTAGTGAAGTGGAAACATGAAGGGACACGTACAGTGCAAAAGCGTACAGGCCGACCTCGTCTGTTGACTGGCAGAGGCCGCCGACAGATGAAGAGAATCGTAATGTGTAATAGGTAGACATCTATCCAGACCATCACACAGGAATTCCAAACCGCATCAGGATCCACTGCAAGTACTGTGACAGGTAGGCGGGAGTTGAGGAAACTTGGATTTCATGGCCGAGCCGCTGCTCATAAGCCACACATCGCGCTGGTAAATGCCAAACGACGCCTCGCTTGGTGTAAGGAGCCTAAATATTGGACGACTGAACAGTGGAAAAACGTTGTGTGGAGTGACGATCATGATACACATGGTATGATCCGATGACAGGGTGTGGGTATGGCGAATGTCTGTGAACGTCATGTGCCAGCGGGTGTAGTACCAGCAGTAAAATTCGGAGGCGGTGGTGTTATAGTGTGGTCATGTTTTAAACATCTTCTTGCTTCCGACTGTTGAAGAGCAATTCGGGAAAGGCGATTGCATCTTTCAACACGATCGACCACCTGTTCATAGTGCACGGCCAGTGGCGGAGTGGTTTCACTACAGTAACATCCCTGTAATGGACTGTGTTGCACAAAGTCCTGATCTGAATCCTATAGAACACTTTTTGGATGTTTTGAGACGCCGACTTCGTGCCAGGCCTCACCTACCGACATCGATACCTCTCCTCAGTGCAGCACTCAGTGAAGAATGGGCTGCCATTCTCCAAGAAAGTTTTCAGCACCTGATTGAATGTATGCTTGCGAGAATGGAAGCTGTCATCTGTGAGCCAACACCATATTGAATTCCAGCAGTACCGATGGAGGGCGCCACGAACTGTCAGTCATTTTCAGCCAGGTGTCCGGATACTTTTGATCACATAGTGTAGCTCTGGCGCATCCTACTGCATTTGCAGCAGCAATCTGTGCAGCAGTTGGCATCACAGTAACACAACGAAGTGTTACAAATCGGTTACTTCTAGGACAGCTGCGAGCCAGACGCCTGTATAGTGCATTCCACTGACCCCAAACCACCGCCATTTGCGACTTCAGTGATGTAAAGCGAGATTCATTGGAGGTTAAGCTGGTGATCTGTTGTGTTTTCTGATGAAAGCTGGTTTGCCTAGGTGCCAGTGATGGCAGTGTGTTGGTTAGGAGGGCCTGAAACCAGCCTGTCTGTGTACTAGACACTCCGGATCTACACAGAGAGTTATGATATGGGGTGGGATTTCGTATGACAGCAGGAGCAGTTTCGTGGTCATCCTACGCACAATGGCTGCAAATTTGCCCCTCAGTCTGGTGATTCCACCTGTTATGCTGCCATTTATGAAGAGCGTTCCAGAGGGTGTTTTCCCACAGGATAACGCTCGCCTAGATTCCGCTGCCAGAACCCGTATGCTCCGTAGGGTGTCAACGTGTTGCCGTGTCCAGCTTGATGACCAGATCTGTATACAAATGAGCATGTATGGGACATCATCGGACGACAACTCCATGTCATCTGCAAACATCAGTAACCGTCCCAGTACTGACCGACCATATACAACAGGGATGGAACTCCATCCCACCAGCAGACATCTGCCACCTATATAATACAATGGATGCATTCAATATTCTGTCGGTTATTCTGGTTATTAAGGTAGCAGCAATTCACATCCGCAATGGCTTTCTCGCGCTTACGTTAACCTGTGATCTTGCAAAATTACTCACTTAAATATGTTAACCTAGGCAAAAGTATTCTCAAAATTTCATTACTCAGCATTAATTTTTTTTAAAGATGGTGCGACTTTGCTTCCTGTCAGTGTATATCCACCAATGCATTCTGTTATAATACACTGCTAGTACTTGGTTAAGGTTTTATGATATGCTTTCTGCGGAAAATTTTTAAAGAATGACTTATAGACAGAGACGTATGCTTCCAGGTGGTAAGAATTATGTCGACGCATGAGTTTCCGTGCTTTCTGTGTGACGTTGGCCAGGTATGAATTGTAAGGCGAAGAGGTGTGTGTAATTTTTACTCTTCAAGGGGTAATGTGTTATGGAACAAGGTCCCACACAAGACAGTTGTGGGCTCACTTCCTAGATTCTTCCCGAAATCTTAAGACGACTTACTCCAGTATATCAGTGTGCAGTTATTGTCCTATCTTGTTCATGCTAGCCTGTGCCACTTGCAGCCGTAAAAGATTACGTCATTATTGTGTCTACATCTTTTCTTGGAACAAGTATCATCTGGAAAGATCCACATGCATTACTCCCCTTTCCTCTTTGGATCAAATTGTCACAGAACCATTTAGTCAATAATTAAGTTGGTGGGTATTGATTCAGGCGTGCGAAACTACTACAGAAGGCATGTAATATCCGCTGACATCTTAGAGACCAGAAATTTCCCGTGCAAGAAACGTGCGTCAGTCCGATCGCAACAATACAATCGGTGGGGTGGGTGGCATGCTTCGAATACACATTCGCTTTTTGCCATAATGACTGTTGGCAGAGCTCGGACCAACGTTTTGCAGTAAAATAATTTCTCTTGTATCGGAATTTGTTGAACCAGCTAATGACCCTGCTGATGAAAAGAATCGGCATATGGGCGAGAGAGGCAGTAGTAGATTTAGTAGTGGATGCGCATTAACTAACCAGAACCTAGTATTCCAAATACTTTAAATAATGTACGTAGTAACGAGAAAACTCGTGTTGCAAAAGTCGATTTCGCGGAGAAAATATTTCGGAGTCAGATATATTAACCTATTAACTGTTAATTTTTGAAGTTGTTGTTGTGTTTCCTCGATATTCGGTGGTAGTTTTAAACCAAGAGAAAGGTATAACATTACATTGTTTCCAGTGTTTCTTCATAGGTCATGAATGTTCATTAACAGGCTTGTACACTGAGCTCAGAATAAACCAGTCTCACCACAGTGTGACGACCTCGTATGTCAGTCCCATACAGAAATCACTTACTAGAAATGAAGATACTCATCTTTGTTAATAGGGATGAAGATAAATTTGTGAGCTATTTTTTCCGAGCAGATAAGGCAGAGGTTAAGGCGTCGGACTTCAGTATGGAGGTAACAAGTTCAATTCGGTATCTTGCCTTCCTGATAAGATTTTATATAGGTTGGCTAAAGCACTGCAGGTAAATTCTGGGATGCTTGCTTCAATATGGTACGGTGGGTTAATTTCCCAATCTCTATCCAACAGGACCAGTGCGCCACCACTTATCACACATACGTACGGGGGAACCTTGTTTCCCTTCTTCGATGTTGAGGTCTTCTGGGGTCTAAAAGTTCCACCGCCTCTACTTTTACTGGCGCTTTGTGTTCTGGCGCCAGGTATCCTGCGCCAGTTAAAATTAGGTTTATGCAAATGCCAGCTGATTGGTGCCAGGAATCATTACTTTACAGAGCTGCAGCAAGACTACCATCCTAGTTGATTGGAAGCAAGTTACGATCCTTTCCCTTGTAGCTCTACTGTGTTAAGAGGGGATTACACTACATTGAGAGTTGACTCACAAGAAACTGTTCTGCTACTGCTATGTGCATTCTGCATTTTTCTTTTCATTCCTTCCCAGTTATATAGGAGTGAAAGGGAGAGCGATAGCCTGTCTACGTTCTAATTGCTTCTGTGGCACAGTGCCAGCTGGCGGTTTGGTTTTTCCATTATGCTGCCGTGTGTGTGTGTGTGTGTGGGGGGGGGGGGGTGTCCACTGGAACCTGTCAGTTCGACGCACATCTGGGGCAGGCGTCTTAAAGAAGGGACGCAGAATCGGACCACAGCATCACAGGCACACCCAGCGCAGACTATGACGTCAGCATGGAACCCGGAAGCAAGTACGTGTGTCTGGCACCCACGCGGTGTGGGCAATACCATCACTGATCTGCTCCATAGCTCGGACAGCGAGCCAGCTCCGTCGGTAGAAGCGTGCCAGAACCACGTTGTTCACGCCAGTGCAAGATATCTGTTATATTTTTTTCATTGTATGTGTTCCGTTCATCGAAGTTTGTTTTTCTCTACACTGCATTAATTTGAACTGAAAAAATGACTGTGTTTCGTCAGTACTCGCCAATGGACTGCGACAGCATTGAGTGTACTTATTTGCTGCAACTACAACGAAATTTGTGCACTACTGGTTCAATGTATGGACTTTAAAAGTATTTCCAACCAAGTCAGCACCTTAGTGCCGATTGAAAACAATAGTCGACTTATATCTTTCGTAATTAGATGGGAAGCAGTGTGAGTTAAATATTTTCCGGTCAGATATGTCTCTGACTTCAGATCGGGTTCGTTATTATGAGCAGAGATGTTTGCTGACGCGTTCACATTCATTTGTCCCGATCGGAGCCGAAGGAAATGAACATCATCACCCTATTTGACGCATGTTCAAGCGTCATGTTTGAACTGTGCATAATGTTTGGAAAAAAACAAGATAAAATGTCAGTAGAGATGAATCCTATAAAACTCTTCATTGTCTGTTGTCGCGCTAATATTAATTTAGTACTATAAAGAATAGTGACGTCAAGTTACACCACTCTTCGTTTCTTCCCGTTTTACTGACTGGTAGTTATAGGGGACGTATAATCTTGCCCAGAAAGAAAAATCATATCCCTTTATGGTAGTTAGTGACGTAAAGAGTGCAATGGCATGTGCTGAGTGTTCTGGACGGACTGCAGGGTGGATGTTGACACTCTTCGGTCTAAGATTTTGTTTCGACTGCTATCCAGCTCAACTTCGTCTACAACTTTCGTGATACTGAATCGGACAGCCACTATTTTCGTCTTCGGTGGTCTGTTGGTAATGGAGGGTAATCAATACATTCCCCTCCCCCGTCCCAAATCATGACATGTCTCTTGTCATTATGCCGCTATCCTTTCCTTTCCTTACTAAAACACTTCGTTGAAAGATGTAAATTCGTATTTCTCCCCCCTACTGTGCCACTGTTTTATAGACAGAACACCGTAACATTGTTGTTGTTCTCTTCAGTCCGAAGAGTGGTTTGATGCAGCTCTCCTCACTAGTTAATCCCGTGCAAGCCTCTTCATCGGTGCACAATGCTGCAACTTACAACCATCAACGCCTGATTACAGTAGTCAGACCTTGATTTTCCTTATTTTGTCTTTAAGTCAAGTTGTGCCATGAATTTCTTTTCTCCCCAGTTCATTTCAGTACCTCTTCATTAGTTGCCTTTTTTCTATACGCCTGTCTAATCTTTAACATTTTCTGTAGCACTGCATTTAAAATGTTGTCTGTGCTTATCGCTCACGTTCCACTTCGGTACAAAGGCTAACCACCACACAAATATCTTCAGGAAACACTCCCTAATAATCTGTACTCAGTGTTCCCAAATATTTCTTTTTCAGGAACGTTTATCTTGTTATTACCTGTCTGCATTTTTATATCCTCTCTACTTCGTTCATCGTCTCTGCATGGGCGGATTCCTGACTGGAAATGGATAAAAAGATAAAAAAAGGTCCTATGAACATATGCTCGGAAATGTATCATTGCCTTAATAGATGGCGCTGACGAATGACAGTTCCTGTGACCACATGCCGTATGTCCCTTGTGTGTTGCAGGTTGTGCGATTGTTGCAGCGTACAGTAAGCAGCAGAGTGGACCAGTATTCATGTCGGGAACAAGCTGAGATTGTGTTTGTGTGTGGCGAAGCAGATGCAACCGTTCATGAGGCAGCACGGCTATTCTATAACAAGTACTCTCACAGCACAAACCACATCACTCAACATTTCAAGCCCTTTTTGGGAGTCTATCTGATCGCAGATCCTTTCAGACAGGCGAACATGCAGGGGGGTGGCGGACTGTACGTATAGCAGATTTGGAGGATCAGGCTCTACAGAATATTGAGATGATCCCTAGTACAAGCACCAGGCAAGTGGCCCTCCAATATGGTGTAAACCATAGTACGATTATGTTGTCCTGCATGACAACCGGTACTATCCCACTCACCAGCGTTACGGGACAATTTGTTGTCGTTGCACGCACATCGTCCATTTCCGGGCAAATGTACACAGGACCTTTTTTCTTCCATTTCCAGTCAGGAATCCGCCTCTGCAATTTGTCGGTCTTGTTAATGTTCACTCTGTTTAAGTCGATCATCTTCCATTACTGTTGCTTTATTTTTGTTGATATTAATCTTATAACCTCTTTCAAGACATTTGCCATCCCATTCAACGGCTCTTCGAAGTCCTTGCCGTCTCTGACAGAGTTACAATGTCATCGACAAATATCGAAGTTCTTACTTCTTCTCTCTGAACTTTATAGTTATCTGTATAATATTGTTTAAAAGTTTATTTCCCTTGTATAGCCATTTTATACATTCCAGCTTTCTGCTTGGTCCTGGCTTGCCATCTGAGCATCTTCATGTTCATACAGATGCTTCTCTGTTTTCCAAAGGTCTCGTTTAGTTTTTCCACATCGGGCGTGTGTCTTTCCGGTAATCATGCATGATTCTACAGCTTTGCATCTTTGCTCTTGATTTGCGTTTCAGGTGAATTAACGGAAATTTTACAGAGTAGGCAACGTTGATGAGTTCATGTACAGTGTAAGATCGTTTATGAACTGATGGTGAGGTATAAGGGAGAGGTTGAAACATGGTGTCTACTCATTTCGAATGACGCAAAGCATAAAAGTGCCAAAATGGTCGGATTACCATCAAGTGTCACATGCCCTCATTCCACGAAATACTGCGGAGAGGTTTTGTTTTTAAGCCCAAAATGTGGTGCAAATTCCCTAATCAGGAATTTTATTCCACCACGTGTTCCACCATTTCTCCTTCCACTGCTGGCCGGTCACTGCCGATGAAAATACTTTCACCACCAGTATTCACACAGTCTACCCGGGACTCAAACGCCCTGCATGAATACGTGTTAAGTGATCTCGATTATCGTGGTTGACACATGGACAGTAAAAAAAAATTACGACAGATGATCTTAATTTTACTCTGGCTCGTTTATTTAACACGTTTTATTGATTTCCCGATTTGAAGTAGTTGTGACTTAACGGAGTAATGTAAAGCTTAAGTCTATTATACATAGCTGCTCGCATCAAATCATGCTTAAGTTTATCAGCAGTGCAATAGCTGAATGCTTTCTTTACGTACCCTGGTGTTTTGTACTCGTAGTAAAGTGGAAAACGTTTTTTCTCGGAAAATTATACAAAAGAAATTGAAAAAAAAAATTGTCGAATTTTACTGTGTGACACTGTACGTTCGATAATCTCATCGTAGACTCTGCGATGTTTAATATTGTATTATTTTTTCTTTTTTTCTACTGTTAATTCCCTTTCGGCAGAGCGACAATAGCAAAGTAGTTGTGGAACTCTCTTCATAATTTTCATACGAAAAAAACTCAACATTCGCTACGCTACAAAGTCTACTCTGTGTCAGGTGACGCAGATGCTTCTAAAAGCACCCTCGTGGCCTTCAGGTTTGCAATGGCTTAATGGTATAAAAAGCCACGGCCTTCAGACTTGGCGTCTCGAAAACATGTTAATGTATAAGCGGCACTCTGCTACCATATGCCCGCGTCGTGCAGCGCCACCTGCTGGACAGAAGGTTTTTTGTGCCCTAAACACAACAGGTGCAGCGGTTGGCAGCAGTGGGATTTGCCATTTGCGCGTGATCGGTATCGCCGTAGATCAGAACGCGTTACTGAGGCTGCGGGCCTGGCGACGAGGTGCTGCTAAGAATAGAAACTCGGGTAGTCGGTAGCTGACGCGCTGTGAACCACTTTGAGGGCTGCAGATCCGCTCTTCCGCACGCCAATTTCCTTGATCTCCATATCTGGTTTTTCGTAATTTGGCCTTAAATAAACATCTGGAATATAGTTTTTCTTCATATTTAAGGATTCACATTTGAGGTTTGTTATTTTACTGTTCAACTTCTCATCGCATTTTGGATGATGGTCGTGGCCACCATCTGTTATGATTTGGGACAATGCGTGAGATAGATGTTGTTGTTTGCCAATTTCCAGCTGGACTCGCGTTGGCAAATTTTACAAATCTGTACCTTTTTGACTTTTAGACTAAATAGCTATGTATATTGGTGTGATGTTTATGGTACTCTTATCATGATCAGCAACATACAGAAAAAATGTGTTTGATTGCGAATAGTAGGTCATGTCGTATGCACTAAGAAGAATCCCTCATAATCGTCAGAGCACTTCCCCTCTGGCTAAATGTTTACTGACAATGATTCAGACCTGAGAAAGTTCACTGTGTTGCATAAATGAATGTCATTCATATCCGTTAAGTAAAATAAACTTCTGCAGGTCGATAAAGCACCAAAGACAGAACTGATAATGGCGACGTATACTAAGTTTCGGAACTGTGGTGGGATAATCCTTCCGTGTCTCGAACAAGGCAGATAAATCTGTGCTACTCAAAATGCTGTACGAAGCTATAGTTCTGCAGTTATTCGCTGATGATCAAGAAATCGCTGGCTACGTACTGCAGTGGACAAATAAATTCTGGTTAAAGGTCTACTGACAATATTATCAATTTCTGTAAAATAAATGTGTTGCACACTGAGGTGACAAAAATCATGTGATGCCTCCTTATATCTTCTTGGACTCCTTTTGCCCGACGTAGTGCAGAAACTAGGCGTGGCATGCACTCAACACGTTGTTGGAAATCCCCTGCGGAAGTTTGAGCCATACTGCCTTTATAGCCGCCAATAATTGCTGAAGTGTTCACGCTGCAGGATTATACGGACGTACTGACCTCTTGATTAGATCCCATAAATGTTCGACGGGGTTCATGTCGGGCGACGTGGGTGGCGAAATCATTCTCTCGAACTGTCCAGAATGTCTTCAAACCAACAATGGTGGCCCTATGACATGGCGCATTGTCATTCATTAAAATTCCATCGTTGTTTGGGAACATGAAGTAGATGAATGGCTACAAATGGTTTCCACGTAGAGGAACATAACTACTTCCAGTCAATGATAGGTTCCGCTGCTCCAGAGGACCCAGTCCTTTCGATGTAAACACAGCCCACACCATAATGGAGTCACCACCAGCTTGCACAGTGCCTTGTTGACAGCCTGGGTACATAGCTTCGTGGAGTCCACGCCGCAGACGGCTGCTGTGGCCGAGCGGCTCTAGGCGCTCAGTCGGGAACCGCGCGACTGCTACGGTCGCAGGTTCGAATCCTCCCTCGGGCATGGATGTGTGTGATGTCCTTTGGTTAGTTAAGTTTAAGTAGTTCTTGGGGACTAATGACCACAGATGTTAAGTCCCATAGTGCTCAGAGCCATTTGAACCAGTCCACGTCGCACTCGAACCCTAGCATCAGCTCTTGCCAACCGAATTCGGGACTCATCTGACCAGGCCACGGTTTTTCAATTGTCTAGGGTCCAATCGATATGGTCAGGAGCGCAATAGAGGTGCTGCAGGCGATGTCGTGCTGTTAGCAAAGGTACTCACGTCGGTCGTTTGCTGTCATAGCCACGTTCGTCGTACATTCCCACATTGATTTCTGCGCAGTTCCCCGCAAACGCCGCTGCTCTCCGTCGTTAGTGAAGGTCGTCGACCTCTGCGGTGTCTGTGGCGAGAGGTAATACCTCAAACTTGCTGTTCTCGGCACAATCTTGACACTGTGGTTCTCGGAATATCGAATTCCCTAACGATTTCCGGAATGACTGTTCCATGCGTCTAGCTCCAACTACTATTCCGTGTTCAAAGTCTTAATTCCAGTATGCGGCCGTAATCACGTTGGAAACATTTTAACGTGAATCACGCGAGTACAAATGACAGCTGTGCCCACGCATTGCCCTTTTATACTTTGTGTATGCGATACTACCGCCGTCTGTATATGTGCTATCGGTATCCCATGACTTTTGGCACCTAAGTGTATAATAGTTAGCGTAACCAATAGCGACCTTGATCACCTGACGCACATCACTTCCACAAAACTTGCTCGTTGGAAAAGCTTATAGAAATATGAATTCTTCCATGAAGCCACCTAGAGAAATTTGGAATTTCTGTATGTTAGAAACTTTTAAACCAAAATTATAAGTTTGATTCCAGTAAGTCATGAGTCATGGATAAAGGGATGAAAAGATTTTTTCGTCTAGCTTTGTGCCATGCCACTGCAACGACATTTTTATCGTTCGCTAAGTGCAGCTTGCATGTACATATAGTTGGAGTCATAACTGAAGGAAAGACAGTTGGTGTGGTCTTCATGCGGTATTAATCTCTTTCTGTTATATTAGCTGTAACATATCTGTAAAAATCATAATAATATTTGACCATAAGTATCCGGATACCTATTAGTGGACATTAATACACGGTGTGTCCACCATTTGCCTTAACGACCAACGGCTTGACCTTTACTGGAGACACTTTCAATTAGGTATATAAATGTCTGTACAGGAATGGCAGTTCATTCTTTCTCAAGAGCCGAAACTAGACAACGTGTAGTGATGATGTTGGTTACTGGGTCAGGAGCAAAGTCGACGTTCGAACCCACTGCCTAAGGTGTTCCATTATGGTTAGTTCGGTACTCTGGCCACTCCATTTCAGCAATGTTATTGTCCACAGACTGCTGCCTCACAAATGACGCTTTATGACAAGGACATTGTCATGCACATACGAACAGTCATCGTCTCCGAACTGTTCCTATAATGTACACAATACACAATGCGGTAAAACGTGTTCATATCCTTCCACATTCAGGGCTCTGTTTATGTGCTGTGCCTAAGCACGAAAAACACTCTTATATGATCGTAACACAACCCTCGCCGTACCTTGCCGTTGGCACCACATGTGTTGACAGGTAACTTTTGTCCAGCCATTCGCCAAACCGAAACCTTTCCATCGATTTCCACTTGGTATAGCGTGATTAATCACTCCAAATCAGTTTCCCAGTCATCCACGGTCCAGTGACGCCACTCTTTACACCACAGCGTTGACTACAAAAATGTGTGGCTTATGAGGAGCTATTCGACCATTGTACCCCATTCAACTCCCGACGCACAGTTATTGTGCTAACGGGACTACTGCTACAACTTTGGAACTCGCAAGTGAGTACTTCAGCTGATATCATGTGATTTTTTTACTGGGACTCTCCTCCTGGGTCAACGGTCCCTGCCCATCACTGCATGAGGTCTCTCTGGTCTTGATTTAAGCTGTGAGTCACCTTACAATAACACCACCGAAAGTGACTTCGAAGTCACTGAGCTCACCGGACCGACCCATTCTTCTGTTATTGCTTCTCTGCTGACAACATAATACGCACAGCCTACTTTTAAAATGGCGAGTAAGCTTCCCGTGACGTATATTGGTCAGTTCCGCATTACATAGGGATCTTCAGAGTCTTTTCATCTGATAGAGTTTGTGAATAATATATGACTTCCTTTCGGTGCCTCCTCTCTGAAAGAAGTTTCTTAAATGCAACTTGATGTGTGTGGAATACTGCGAAAACCATGTATGATAGCAGTATTTCCGGTTCGTAGCTATGAAACTTATTGTTGCATGAGTAGACAAGTTCGTGTCAAATTAAGTCGGGTGATGCTGAGGGAATTAGATTAGGAAATGAGACACTTAAAGTAGTAAAGGAGTTTTGCTATTTGGGGAGCAAAATAACTGATGATGGTCGAAGTAGAGTGGATATAAAATGTAGACTGGCAATGGCAAGGAAAGCGTTTCAGAAGAAGAGAAATTTGTTAACATCGAGTATAGATTTGAGTGTCAGGAAGTCGTTTCTGTAAGTATTTGTATGGTGTGTAGCCATGTATGTCTACAGCTACATCTACATCTACATCTACATCCATACTCCGCAAGCCACCTGACGGTGTGTGGCGGAGGGTACCTTCAGTACCTCTATCGGTTCTCCCTTCTATTCCAGTCTCGTATTGTTCGTGGAAAGGAGGATTGTCGGTATGCCTCTGTGTGGGCTCTAATCTCTCTGATTTTATCCTCATGGTCTCTTCGCGAGATATACGTAGGAGGGAGCAATATACTGCTTGACTCTTCGGTGAAGGTATGTTCTCGAAACTTTGACAAAAGCCCGTACCGAGCTACTGAGCGTCTCTCCTGCAGAGTCTTCCACTGGAGTTTATCTATCATCTCCGCAACGCTTTCGCGATTACTAAATGATCCTGTAACGAAGCGCGCTGCTCTCCGTTGGATCTTCTCTATGTCTTGTATCAACCCTATCTGGTACGGATCCCACACTGCTGAGCAGTATTCAAGCAGTGGGCGAACAAGCGTACTGTAACCTACTTCCTTTGTTTTCGGATTGCATTTCCTTAGGATTCTTCCAATGAATCTCAGTCTGGCATCTGCTTTACCGACAATCAACATTATATGATCATTCCATTTTAAATCACTCCTAATGCGTACTCCCAGATAATTTATGGTATTAACTGCTTCCAGTTGCTGACCTGCTATTTTGTAGCTAAATGATAAAGGATCTATCTTTCTGTGTATTCGCAGCACATTACACTTGTCTACATTGAGATTCAGTTGCCATTCCCTGCACCATGCGTCAATTCACTGCAGATCCTCCTGCATTTCAGTACAATTTTCCATTGTTACAACCTCTCGATACACCACAGCATCATCTGCAAAAAGTGAACTTCCGATGTCATCCACCAGGTCATTTATGTATATTGTGAATAGCAACGGTCCTATGACACTCCCCTGCGGCACACCTGAAATTACTCTTACTTCGGAAGACTTCTCTCCATTGAGAATAACATGCTGCGTCCTGTTATCTAGGAACTCCTCAATCCAATCACACAATTGGTCTGATAGTCCATATGCTCTTACTTTGTTCAATAAACGACTGTGGGGAACTGTATCGAACGCCTTGCGGAAGTCAAGAAACACGGCATCTACCTGTGAACCCGTGTCTATGGCCCTCAGAGTCTCGTGGACGAATAGCGCGAGCTGGGTTTCACATGACCGTCTTTTTCGAAACCCATGCTGATTCCTACAGAGTAGATTTCTAGTCTCCAGAAAAGTCATTATACTCGAACACAATACGTGTTCCAAAATTCTACAACTGATCGACGTTAGAGATATAGGTCTATAGTTCTGCACATCTGTTCGACGTCCCTTCTTGAAAACGGGGATGACCTGTGCCCTTTTCCAATCCTTTGGAACGCTACGCTCTTCTAGAAGTGAAACATGGACGATAAATAGTTTCCTCCCTTGTCACGGGGTCATAGTGACCCACCTAGCGCTCGTCCATGAGTAAAGAAGCCATTTAGATTGGCCTGACATGTGGTGCTACAGAAGAATGCTGAAGATTAGATAGGTAGATCACATAACTAATGAGGAGGTATTGCATAGGATTGGGGAGGAGAGGAGTTTGTGGCACAACGTGACTAGAAGAAGGGATTGGTTGGTAGGACATGTTCTGAGGCATCAAGGGAGCACCAATTTAGTATTGGAGGGTAGCGCGGAGGGTAAAAATCGGAGGGAGACCAAGAGATGAATACACTAAGCAGATTCAGAATGATGTAAGTTGCAGTAGGTACTGGGAGATGGAGAAGCTTGCAAAGAATAGAGTAGCACGGAGAGCTGCATCAAACCAATCTCAGGACTGAAGACCACATCAACAACAACAACAACAACAACATGTACGTTGCTGTGGTGACAGAATCTGCATATGGGTTGCGGTTTTTTCGTTTTAATATGAACTCCACAGCTATGATAGTTGGGGGAGCGTACTGTGGTTGTGTGGAACCCCATTATCTTTTTGCCATCGTAACATTGGGGACTTCTACTGTAAGTTATTTTGTTTTGGAGGCCCGAGGCTTTTTCATACCGATTTGCGACCTAGCTGTGTTTGTTCTTTAGTTTGTTTGTAGTTGCGGTACCTATTACAGTCTCAGTTTTTGAAATGAAGTACATCCGCAACTATATCTTGTTGCTGTAACACAGCGTCCTCTAGTGTAATAAATGTAAGAGCCAAAGAGTACTCAGTACCACCTTGCCAGAAGGTGGTTGGGTCTTCGCCGTTTTCGGCAGTGATGACTTCACACGTTTTCACTGCCTACTTTCCTCCCTTGTCACGGGGTCATAGTGACCCACCTAACCCTCGTCCGTGATGGTAAGGAGAGTAAAGTAGCCATCTAGAGTGGCCTGACATTGCCGCCGCTTGGGTTCGACAGACTTTTTGAACGGGTATTGATACGCAGACACGGAACTCAACACGGAACGACATTTTGTCATGTCCAAAAGTTGTGCAAGGTGTCGAAAACTGGTATGTGACTGTCACTTTTTTCACTATCGCCTCGTTTGTGGTGCGCCAGTTTTCGATCACCAGGGCCTCCACCTCTAATGCGATTCCTGGTTCTCAAAGTTCTAACAGAGTTGGTCTGCCACTTCGTTATACGTTATTCAGACTTCTTTGACGACATTGGAAGCGTCCGTGACGCTTAACCACTGTGTCATTTTATTGTGCATTGCTGCTGTAAACTTGCAGGAAATCAGCATGGACTGTTGCAGTGTTGTTCCGCTTTAAATATCAAGAAAAGAATTATCCCACTGTATCAATGGGCTGCGCCATGTACGGTATTGCAGTGGCTGTGTTAAAAAGAACGCTGCAATGTTCTTTTGACATGCATACAGGAACAATAGAATCGTTCTTCTTAACAACACAGGCACTGCAGTATCGTATTTATCTGCCGATACCATGCAGCGACTTTCAGTTATAATGTCCTCCCCTGTACTGGATATTACACAATGCGTGCGTCAGTACAGGTTGTGACACAGGAACGACGACATGCGGAAGTCTGTGTATGGCCGTTGTCGTGCACGGATAGCCAAAGCGGTTAAGGCGTCCGCTCGCGTAAAGAGGGAAACCCGGGTTCGGGTCCCGGTCCGGCACAGATTTTCATTAGCGTCATTTCCCTATATAGCTGATGTTTGTCCGTGTTCGAAATGCGAATACATTTAATGTATTCGTGTATATAAAGGTGCTTGGTACGGCACTGTACTGTCGGCCTGGATATTTAATGTGCACAATAAATGCAGACATGTATCAGCAAACAAAGAAAAACATAACTTATAAGTTATCTGGATATTGTACCAAATGGTTCAAATGGCTCTGAGCACTATGGGACTTAACATTTGAGGTCATCAGTCCCCTAGAACTTAGAACTACTTAAACCTAACTAACCTAAGGACATCACACACATCCATGCCCGAAGCAGGATTCGAACCTGCGACCGTAGCGGTCGCGCAGTTCCAGATTGTAGCGCTTAGAACCGCTCGGCCACCCCGGCCGGCGGAGGCGTTCTACATCACGGTTTGGCCTACTGTTAAAATTCCGAGAGTGTACGTCCCTAGAAGAGTCATCCAATATATTGCTTCCTCCTACATATATCTCGTGAAAAGACCGTGAATATGAAATCAGAGAGATTCGAGGGCACACGGAGGCCTACCAACAACCGTTCCTCCCACGACCCATAACCGACTGGAACAGTAAGAGGGGAGGAAGTGAGTGTTGTACACAAAGTACCTTCCGCCACACACTAAATTGACACGTGGAGTATAGACGCAGACGTAGAGGCATCGCTCGTGTTCCAGTACGCGCGTTACTACTGGCTTGTCGATTTTGCTTATGTAGACTTCTCCACATTCTTAGTCCATCTTGCACACGCCAGCAGTGTGCAGAACATCTGTCTTGTCCTTCGTAGAGCATAGCACGTTCTGGATCTTGCGGGTGCTGTAGAAAATACAATGGACAGCAAGCCAGAGAAGGTGTTTACAAAAAAATAAATTACGTAACTTTATATTTTCGAGATGATGATTGAAACGTTCGTATTTTGCGTGCTGACCTTGAAGGCTGGCCAGTTCAACACTGTGAGGCCAGAACTCCGTTACCAAAGCAGCGGCAGTATCATTTTCAGACTAAGCCAACGTCGGCGGCAGAGCAGGTGACAGGCCGATCTCATTCCATTCATAAACAGCCTTGTTGTGAGGCACCCAGTCTCATTCAAGTCTCGCCCTTGGTTTAGTGATGATGCCCGAGGTAGTCGAACAAATGGGTTACCCGTATTTAAACGGCACGTCATTTCGCCGCCATGTCATTCATGCTGTAGAATTGAAACGACTACTACCACTTGACTGTCTTCATCTGTTAAAGGTCGTTTGTGTTGCATTCTTCGAGCTCAGGAGTTCATTCCTAGGTTATGTCCTACACATGTCGCTTTCACAGTTGCCAAGGTAATACCTCATGCTCGTTGACATTGAGGACCTGAGTGGCTGCGTTTCACTTTTAAGCGTGCACTGTAACTCTTGCGGGACGCCCGTAAAGAGTTTATGGCCGACATTACTGTAGGAGAGCGACATTCAGGGACAACGGTCGCCCACCCTTGCTCACCGCAACACATTTCGTCCGGCGGTTCTGCCGAGCGAAAGATAAACATTACCCCATTTATCAGTCAGTAGCAAACGCTTTCGATTGCTGTTAGATGCCAGTTGCCAGCATTCTGTCAGTCTGAGATAAACCGTTCAGTAATGACTTCGTCTTTGTATGTTGTGCTGTTGAAAGGACGTTAAACTGTTAAGAACTGTGACTGATGTACGGGGTACTTCATTAACGAAATTGGAACATTTCAATTGTACAAACACCAAAAAAAGTTTTGCATCATCTCGGTTCCGAGAGTTCGGGAACATGTACAGAAAATAGAAATAGAGATCAGCATAAACATCATTTCCGTCCTTTGTAATTGCTCATGAAGACCACACATTGTATGTTGTACCAAAATACAGCGAGACCTTCAGAGGTGGTGGTCCAGATTGCTGAACGCACCGGTACCTGTGATACCCAGTAGCACGTCCTCTTGCATTGATGCATGCCTGTATTCGTCGTGGCGTGCTATCCACTTAGTCGTGGCCTATTATCCACAAGTTCATCAGGGCACTGTTGGTCCAGATTGTCCCACTTCTCAACGGCGTTTCGGCGTAGATCCCTCAGAGTGGTTGGTGGGTCACGTCGTCCATAAACGACACTTTCCAATCTATCCCAGGCATGTTCGATAGGGTTCATGTTTGGAGAACATGCTGGCCACTCCAGTCGAGCGATGTCGTTATCCTGAAGGAAGTCATTCACAAGATGTGCACGATGGGGGCGCGAATTGCCGTCCATGAAGACGAATGCCTCGCCAATTGCTGTCGATATGGTTGCACTATCGGTCGGATGATGGCATTCACGTATCGTAGAGCCGTTACGACGCTTTCCATGACCACCAGCGGCGTGCGTCGGCCTCACATAACGCCACCCCAAAACAGCAGGGAACCTCCACCTTGCTGTGACTAAGGCGTTCAGCATGACTGGGTTGCCTCCAAACACGTCTCCGATGATTGTCTGGTTGAAGGCATATGCGAAACTCATTGGTAAAGAGAACGTGGTGCCAATCCTGAGTGGTCCATTCGGAATGTTGTTGGGCCCATTTCTACCGCGCTGCATGGTGTCGTGGTTGCAAAGATGGACCTCGCCATGGACGTCGGGAGTGAAGTTGTGCATCATGCAGCCTATTTCACACAGTTTGAGTCGGAACGCGACGTCATGTGCTGCACGAAAAGCATTATTCAACATGGTGGCGTTGCTGTCAGGGTTCCTCCCAGCCATAATCCGTAGGTAGCGGTCATCCACTGCAGTAGTAGCCCTTGGGCGGCCTGAGCGAGGCATGTCATCGACAGTTCCTGTCTCTCTGTATCTCATGTCCGAACGACATCGCATTGGTTCACACCGAGACGCCTGGACACTTGTATTGTTGAGAGCACTTCCTGGTGCAAAGTAACAATGCAGACGCGATCGAACCGCGGTATTGACCGTCTAGGCATGGTTGAACTATAGACAACACTAGCCGTGTACCTCCTTAGTGGTGGAATGACTGGAACTGATCGGTTTCGGACCCCCTCCGTCTAATTGGCGCTGCTCATGCATGGTTGTTCACATCTTTACATCTTTGAGCGGGTTTAGCGACATCTCTCAACAGTCAAACGGACTGTGTCTGTGATACAGTATCCAAAATGGTTCAAATGGCTCTGAGCTTTATGGGACTTAACATCTGAGGTCATCAGTCCCCTAGAACTTAGAACTACTTAAACCTAACTAACCTAAGGGCATCACACACATCCATGCCCGAGGCAGGATTCGAACCTGCGACCGTAGCGGTCGCGCGGTTCCGGATTGAAGCACCTAGAACCGCTCGGCCACTCCGGCCGGCGATACAGTATCCACAGTCAATGTCTATATTCAGGAGTTCTGGGAACCGGGGTGATAAAAAAAACTTTTTGATGAGTTTATATAAATTGACTACAATTAATGGAGCTGGTTTTGGTGTCATTCCTTAGGGAAATACAAAATTATTGCTAAAGATTAACCCATTTTAATTCATTTTTATTTAATGAACTATAAATTAGATATCAATAATCCGTATACAGTAAGCTTTAAAGGTTTCGAACAAATTCCGAATGTTCAGCGTGTAGCCGTCCGGCTGCACGGCAAACATCTAACAATACGGTGTCTACCACCACGCGCTGTCGGTCTGTGCCACTGAGCTCACTGGTCCATCCTTCATCTTTTGCACAGACATGCAGTTTGTTGATACAGCTTAAACCAGATTTTCTACTGACTTTTTCTTACAAAAAGTTTAAGATATGAATATTTTTAATCTTATATTTATAATTTAAGATTTACCATTTTTGTATTATTACTTGAAAGTGTTACGACCCGTATCATGTAGTTCTACGTCCCAGTAATTTTTATTGGATGCTTAAATGGAATTGCCTTACACCCTTAGGACGAGAGCTTCTTTCCGAAGAATAGTATTCCAGGTTGCTCTAACATTGTTAGAGAGAATAAGAGCACAATTCGTGTTTACATTGTTAGAGAGAATAAGAGCACAATTCGTGTTTAACTGTTTCCAGTACACATTCAGATTAAAGTATTTCGTAATATTTGCGTTGTTGTTTTGCATCTTGTTATGGGACGGAGAGGTGTTTGCCTCGCCATTACTTGCATTAATCTCTAAATGTAGAATGGATATACAAGCTAAATTCAAATTAATTTTTTACTTTTCTTTCCTGTCACTGCTCACTTTTTCACATAACGAAGCTCTGTACTTTTCACTAGTAGATTGCTTGTCGTTTCTTCTCTTCAAGGAAGATTAAAGTACTCTTAAAAAAATTCTTTGTACCGAAGTCATGGAGGGTCAGATATGATTTTCCGTAATATAAGGTGGAGTCAAATCAAAACGAGAAAGATGGAAAAAGTAAGTATACTGTTATTATTTCAAAAGTAATCGCCATTAATGTTAATGCATGTATCCCACAGCAATACAAGACGGTCAATGCCTTCACGGAAAAATGTTTGCGTTTGCCTACAGAATCATGATCTTACTCAGGTGATTGTAACCACACGGTGCACCTCTTTGTCCGAAGCAAATCGACAGCCACGAATGTCTTCCTCCAAAAATATGAAAGTCGCACTGGGAGAGATCGGAACTGCACGCCCACATGTTTCCAATGTTGTTTCGACTGAGCTGCAGAAGTTTCGCTGGGAAAGCCCTTACTGCACATCCTCCATACAGCCCCAGTCTCTCCCCATGCGGTTGCCATATTTTTGGAGCGCTGAAGAAAGGCATTCGTTGCCGTTGCCGTCGACACTTTTCGGAGGAAGAGGTGCACGCCTGGGTACAATCATAGTTCGGTAGACAACCACAAACATTTTTCCATGAAGACAGACTGCCTTGTCTCACAATGCGATAAATGTATTAACAGTTAATGCGATAACTTCTGAAATAACGAATAGTTTACTTACTTTTTTCCCATCTGCGTCGTTTTTATTTGTCTGCTCCCTTATAGGCGTATACGTGGGATTCCTGTTCACTTTCGGTGACTACTGCTATGTCATCAACCAACCGTATCATGTTCATTTCCTGCCCGTGACAAACACTGCATATCGAGATAGTTCTTGACTTCCCAGTTTGCCTCGAGAGGCACTTATGTAGGAATCTTTTGGTGGACGCTACTGCACATACTGGACAATGTATAAAACCCGTAACGTAGCAAGAAAGTCAATTAACAGACTGTTCAGATGTAAGTCTTGGCAGGAAGGAAGGAAAGAAGATAAATAGTTTTACATCCCGTCGATAACGACGTCACTATAGACTGAGCACAAACTCACAGAGAAGAATGGTGCAGAAGGAAACAGCTCGCGTCTTTTTCGAAAGAACCATTCCCGCATTTGTCTCAAGCGATTTGGGAAAATATCGGAAAAATTAATTCGAGATAGCAAGGTGGGGAATTGTTCCTTGATCTTTCTATATCTATGGCGATATTCCGCAAGCCAGCTGACTGTGTGTGACGGTGGGTAATTCTTACACCACTATCTGATCCCTGTTCTATTCGCGAACGGCGCGTGGGAAGAACGATTGTGGATAAGCCTCTGTATTAGCTGTGGGAGGACGCAATGGTACACCAGTGAGGTTCTAGGTATTAAAAGCGAACAGCCGTCGCGAGAACGACGCCACTGCCGCCGTAGCTTTGCTGTAGCTGGCGTTCGTAGCAGACTCGCTGCCGTTATCAGCGGTTCCGCCAGGCACGGGCGTAGCCCAGCCTCAGCCGACCGTGTCCGCCGTCTTCCGATTGTTCCCCGTGGGCAGCCAGACGTGAGTGACGCTGCGCGCGTGGGCCGCTAGGAAGGCCCCGTCGTGGCTTACGCAACACAGGCGCTACTGCGTTTCACGTAGCGTCCAATCAGCGGGGCAGAGCAGGGCCGTAACGCAGACGAGGGAACAGCCTTTACGAACCACCACGGTGAGAGTCATATTACAGGACTTTGAAACAGTAGCGTGACATCTAAGTAATTGAAATTAAAGAGAGGCAGGAGGGGGGGGGGGGGGGGCATGAAAACATATGTAAACTTTAAATTATCATATTAGCCTTGTCATCCACTGGAACCGTATTCATCTAAATAATCGATCACCAAAGGCTAGCGGATCTAGGATTGGTCATAATGTTTTAATTATTACTGCCAAAAAATAATGTTAAGTAATTAAATTTTTGTTTGTTTGCACATACATGTCTGCAGTCACGACATGCGTTGCAATACCCGCGGCACAGTAACGTAGCATGTTGGTAGAGGACCCGAAATGAAACTTCGTAGTATATTAAGAAAGTGGGAGTGGAATGAGGCATTTTATTTTGGCCCCTATAGTGGTAAGGAAAGGCAAACCTACGTTTCTAGCATTTGTAGACTTAGAGAAAGCTTTTGACAATGTTGACTGGAATACTCTCTTTCAAATTCTGAAGCTGGCAGGGGTAAAATACAGGGACCGAAAGGCTATTTACAATTTGTACAGTAACCAGATGGCAGTTATAAGGGTCGAGGGGCATGAAAGGGAAGCATTGGTTGGGAAGGGAGTGAGACAGGGTTGTAGCCTCTCCCCGATGTTATTCAATCTGTATATTGAGCAAGCAGTAAAGGAAACAAAAGAAAAATTTGGAGTAGGTATTAAAATCCAGGGAGAAGAAATAAAAACTTTGAGGTTCGCTGATGACATTGTAATTCTGTCAGAGACAGCAAAGGACTTGGAAGAGCAGTTGAACGGAATGGACAGTGTCGTGAAAGGAGGGTATAAGACGAACATCAACAAAAGCAAAACGAGGATAATGGAATGTAGTCGAATTAAGTCGGGTGATGCTGAGGGTATTAGATTAGGAAATGAGACACTTAAAGTAGTAAAGGAATTTAGCTATTTGGGGAGCAAAATGACTGATGATGGTCGAAGTAGAGAGGGTATAAAATGTAGACTGGCAATGGGAAGGAAAGCGTTTCTGAAGAAGAAAAATTTGTTAACATCGAGTATAGATTTAAGGTCAGGAAGTTGTTTCTGAAAGTATTTGTATGGAATGTAGCCATCTATGGAAGTGAATTGTGGACGACAAATAGTTTAGACAAGAAGAGAATAGAAGCTATCGAAATGTGGTGCTCCAGAAGAATGTTGAATATTAGGTGGGTAGATCACGTAACTAATGAGGAGGTATTGAATAGGATTGGGGAGAAGAGAAGTTTGTGGCACAACTTGACTAGAAGAAGGGATCGGTTGGTAGGACATGTCCTGAGGCATCAAGGGATCACAAATTTAGCATTGGAGGGCAGCGTGGATGGTAAAAATTGTAGAGGGAGAGCAAGAAATGAATACACTAAGCAGATTCAGAAGGATGTAGATCGCAGTAGGTACTGGGAGATGAAGGAGCTTGCACAGGATAGAGTAGCATGGAGAGCTGCATCAAACCAGTATAAGGACTGAAGACCACAACAACAATAACAGTGGTACTGTGGCCCGGAGATTTCATTGTGTACTAGGACTGTACGCATGTGCTTGGAAGCCAAAAGAGAAATTACCATGTCACTTTATTTATTCAAGATTATAATTAAAACTTTGACTACACCTCGTACTGCCGGCCAATACCGAGACAGGTAAATGCATTGACACGTGTTTACAGTATACAACAAACTTGAACAATTGCATCTCAACACAGCCAATTCATTGATGGTTCCCATTCGTTTGGTATTGTCTAGGTGGCTGTCTGATCCCGTTTGAACTCGGTGTGTGAAAATCGCATTTTCACTCGTTAACAAAAATGCTTGGACGCTGGCTAAAGCCTCATCCTTTTGGGTTTTTCTTGTAAAAGACTCACAGGAATTTCAGTAGTATATATGTTTTTATTTTTGAAAGAAGGAATCTTATATAGTGAGGCATTAAGGAATAATACATTTTCTGTTAGAGAGGGGAGGGGGGGAGTAAAATTTTTAGAGGAAGACCTAGGCATGAATACAGCAAGCAAGCTCAAATGATATAGGTTACAGTAGTTGTTCAGAGATGAAGACGGTTGCACAAGATAGACCAGCGCTGAGAGCGGCATCAAACCAGTCTTGCGACTGAAGACCACAATAGCAATATATTTTTTACAACATACTCGTAACACATTTCTTCTAACCACTGGAATTTTATTGGCATGTAATTTTTTTACAACATTCAAATAATTGTTACATTTTTCCTTTTCCGTACCCTAACTTCAGTTCTTTTGGTGTACGTGAAGAAAATGAACAAACATGTGCTTTGCCGAATGCATCTCTTTTTTATTTTTTCTGTCCTTGAGATTCTACAGCAACTTATACGATAGGTTCCTTTGTGGCCCTACATCTTGAAGTCACATATTTACTGTGCAAAGCTTCTACAGCGATCAAATAAACCACTCAAAAACTGCAGGTGATATTCTGTGGCATCTCGTCATTCTGATCTTCTACTCGCACCTAGTACAACAGCAAATAATCATATGACCCTGTAGGAAGGAGACAAATTTCCTTGATAACTAGTAGTTGTATTCTTGTCAGAGAGGTCAATTTCGTGTAACACTCCTGAAGTCACATTCGTCGTTGTTCCATTCCTTTGGTATATTCCGTATTTAATGTCTTTCCATGTCTGCTACAGTTTGCCTTCTTCTATAAAAGTCATTTAAAAGTTATTCTGATGGTTGCTCGCTTTTATTTTATTTAGCCGATGACCTTCGTACAACGCCTGTCTTTCTGTCTTCTGTCATTGATCTGGAATTTTTATTTTTTCTTCACAAATTGTTGTCTGCTATAGAAGGATCTCAACTGATAATCCTCAGCTCTCATCACCTTCGTTTGTGCAAAATCTTAGTAAGATATTTTCTGACAAAACTATTGTTTGGATGTTCTTTTCTAATTAGTGAGCACATTTCTGCCGCTGTGCAAGGGATAAGAGAAGCCAAGATGTGAGGTGCTGTTGCATAGCTAATTGTACGTAGCAGCTTAACCGGTTTTCTTCTTAAAAGTGGGCGTCCATTGCTGAAATTTGCGGAGGCTGCGAGCCGAAATGTCACAGCGCGGCTGTTACTACACGCGAGCTACTAACACGTGTATCCTGAGTGATTAGTTGCAGCGTGACGCTGAAAGTGCCACTCATTAAAACTGGCTAAATTCACTCAGCCAAAAATTAAGGATGAAAGTTGTGATAAAGTATTCAGGGCTCTCCTTGCTGAATAGAACTGCGATGCTGCCATGGTTATCTAGATTATTCAGCATTTTCGCCAGGAAGCTGCCACTTCCTATGTAGTTTTGCGTACATTGTATGTAATGTATACTTGGTAGCCCATGGATTTGGCGATATACTGTGAAAAAGCTTAAGTGGACATATTGGTTAACACGAAATAATCTTGCAGTCGCGACACAATATTAAGTGGGTGGTTTTTTTTTTACGTACCTCAATCGTTAAAAACAGGCCCTTATAGAGTCGCAGACCCTTTTCCTCAGAAACCGGTATCAACTTGAAATTTTTGTCTATGGACCCTTGGATGTGTACAAAATTGAAGCTTTTGAGTCAGTTCAATCAAAAGATACGGCCATTTATGTAACATATTTTATAACCATCTCATTCACAGAAAACCTATAGGGAACTTCCTGTCGACCTAGAATCATTACATTTAGCAAGAATCAAGCTGTCACTGTACAAGTAAAGGAAAAGCCCGATAATTGTAAATTTGTAATTATATGACACGAAAAAAAAATTTTTTTTGGTCATTTGTTATCCGACTGTCCGTTCATACGTCTGTTAAGATCCCTTTTTCTCAGGAACGGGTGGACGTATCAAGTGGAATTAAAGTCCTGTGTTAAGGTCTATAGTTCTTTAGCGGTGTATTTTGTCACATATTTTGATACTCGCAAACTCATACATCAAAACCAATAGGGTACTTCCCGTTGACCTAGAATCATGAAATTTGGCAAAAAGCAAGATTTAACAGTACATGTAAAACAAACATACGAGAAGTGTTAATTTGTAATTAACGAAAACTTATTTTTTTGTCATTTGTTATCCGACTTCAAACTTGAAATTAAAAACATTCTCGAACTTTATGGGTTCCGAGGACCGATATCTTGCCAGTATCAGTGTCGATAACAGGCAAAAATCATCGAGATACTCGATTTGCGGGATGGATGAACTGTCTGTATACATAATTAAGTCTGTATGGAACCCGTCCAATTTTTTTTCTTGCGATACGAACCAAAAATCATTTAACATGAAGAGATTTCGCTTCGCGGACGAACAGATATACCCGCTACGATTGAAAATTGTTTTCACCTTGCGGATGCCTCCAACGTACCGGATTCGTTGACGCCTTAAGAATCAGCAAATATTGAAACTGAGCCGACATTAAATGGAATGTTTGGGGAAGTGTCTGTATAATAAAACTGGCTTAGTGTGTCATTGCATGAATTAGATGCAGTCGATGATGATGTATGTGCAGCACCGATTATGTCAGTCGGTAAGATTTTGGACATCGTTCAGAGATCGTATGATTGGATCGATGTAGACGGCGACGAAGAATTTGAGCGTGAAATTAGCATTGCGAAATATAGAGCATCATTAAAAGTGTCTTCAGTAACTTAGATGTGAATTCGAATGGGGAGATGAATAAAACTGTGAGTGAGTGGTATGGATTAATTTGTAGAAAATTCGACGCTGAGAGAGCCACTATAAAAATCACATTTTTCCCCAGAAAACTATAATATACTGTCTAGAGCCTTTCTGCGTGTACAGTATGTATGTTAAGAATAAATTTCAGCACAGAGACGGATTACTGCACTGTAATGGAATTCGAGGCGATCAAAAATTCGGTAATTGTTCTTTTTCTGCTTGTACAGTTTAACACGAAAAAAATATTTTGGTCCTTTCAGTTTTGTGTTAAACATTTTTCTTGTAGTTCTCCGTGAGAAGAATCCCTTTTAACATTGAATCTCGTTAAAAAGTGATTATTGTTATCTGTTACACTTTTATACTTCGCGAACAGCAACAACGAATGTAGCAGATCTCAGTTTTATGGGACGAAACTATGGGCGGATCGCCTCTCGAACCTGATTTCCTGTTTTCCATGGACATTGCTTCATCAATCAGGGGATCTGATCACGCCTAATGAAGTGACTGACAGCACACTCTTATCAAGCGAGTATTCCCTTTCCTTCCAAACTCTACAGTGAGGATCTTACGCTGCTGTGAAAACTATAATTATCTTTGGTAGTCTTTCTTTAAAAAATGGCTCGTTAGTGTTTGCTCTAGAAAAGGTCAAATTTAGGCAGAAAAAAAGTTGAGAGGGTAGATTAATTTTGACAAACGCGCATTTACGTTACTTCATTCATGCCTAGAATTAATCTCTGTGACCAAGAGTGCGGGTTTTTTACTATTAGGGACTTCACAGAACTTGCGAATTGTGATCTTCTTGATAAATCACAATTCTATCCTACCGTTTTCTTTTCTGGATTTGACATACTTAGGTAGAAACAAATCGGATGTTGTCTTTGTTACAGGTGTTCGCAGCGAATGTAACGATCATTACCGCCGCGCCGGCACTCGTTCGCTGCTTTAGTGTTCGACCATCACCTCGGCTGTTTGCACGAGGTCTAGCGGACCACGTTTGATATATCGGTAAGTCGTCGATTGAAAATCCTTTTCTTTCTTTGGAGCGGAGGAGGCGGTCTGTAAATGGGACTGAACAGTATCGTGTATCATACTCGTATCAGTCGATGTATGGCCCGTCATTGTCAGTTTTTTCTTTTTAATTAGTGCGAATTACATCGGATTAATCTGTTAAATTGGGAGGTATACAAGTCACGTTCGAATTGAATACAATTTCCAGTTTTGGCACATAATGTCCTCCATGGCTGTACAGACATGAATGGTAAACAAACGACAAAATTGAATCAACTGAATATAACTAAAACTTGTTCTGATGTTACGAGAAAGCACGAAGGAAAGGTGTCCACAGCTCACGTTCTGTTTTCGACAGATACAGTGCTAGTAACCTTTACGCAAAAGAAAAAGAAAATATTGCATGTGATGAGCGCAGGGCATAAAATACAGGTGAGATAAGAAAACATAATGTAGGTACACTGCGGCCAAGTGGACAGCTGACACATAGGACGTACGCCTGTTGAGTACAGGGTATTGATCAGTCTTCGTTCGTGTAACTTCAATGCATCCGTGATATGGATGTATAATTTGACTTTGTTCTCTTTGGGACAAAACCAGAAATAAAATATTCTTTCCTTGTTTGAAGAAATTAATGTTAGCACCATAACTTGCTATTAGTGAATAAGACACGAGCTACTGCGGACCTCCTAACAACGAGTTTACATAATCCAGCACCTGCTGTGCGTGCATGCGTACGTGAGTGAATATATACGTATAAGTGTGTGTACATGCATATGTTTTCAACTTGCTAGCGGCGGTGATCATTAGTTTCGCTAGGGAATACCATTTTCAAGTCGACGTATAATTACATTAGAATAAAAATATCTTGCTAGGATAGGTTTGTACACAAAACATCATATCCAAGTTAACAGTTGTATTGGTCAAGAAAATTTACATCAAAAGATTATGTACTGTCGTATGTTCGCAACATCACGTAACTACACAAGTATTTACTACCTTTACTAGTCGTCAATTTCACATTATTCACTAAAAGCAGCATAAGGTAGTAAGACGGATTTCTTACCGAGCGTGGGGGCGCAGTTGTTAGCACACTGGCCTCGCATTCGGGAGGACTTCGGTTCAAACCGGCGGCCGGCCATTCAGATTTAGCTTCTCCGTTATTTCCCTAAATCGCTTTAGGAAAATATCGGGATGGTTTCTTTGAAAGGGCACGGCCGACTTCCTTCCCGATCCTTTCCTAATCTGACGGGACCGATGGCCTCGCTGTTTGGTCTCCTCCCCCAAATCAACCAACAACAACAACGGATTTCTTCGAATATACCCTGTCATGAAAAAACAGTATGCACATATACAGATTGCGATAGTATCGCATACACAAGGGTATAAAAGGACATTGCATTGGCGAAGCTATCATTTGTACTCAGGTGATTCATGTTGAAATGTTTCCAACATGAGTATGGCCGCAGGACGGGAATTAATAGACATTGAACGTGGGATGGTAGTTGGAACTAAAGGCATGGGACTTTCCATTTCGGACATCGTTAGGAAATTCAATATTCCGTGATCCACAGTATCAAGAGTTTGCCGAGAGTGCTACCACATTTCAGGCATCACCTCTCACCACGGAGACCGCAGTGACCGATGGCCTTCACTTAACGACCGAGATCAGCGCCGTTTGCGTAGAGTTATCAGTGCCAACAAAGCAGCAGTGCGTGAAATAACAGCAGAAATCAATGTTAGGCCCACAACGAACGTATCCGTTTGGACAGTACGGCGAAATCTGGCATTAATGAGCTATGGCAGCAGACGACCGACGCGCCTGCAGCGCCTCTTCTGGGCTCGTGAACATACCGGTTAGACCCTAGACGACTGGAAAACCGTGGCCGGTCAGATGAGTCCCCATTTCAGTTGGTCAGAGCTGATGATATTGTTCGCGTGTGGCACAGACCCCACGAAACCATGGACCCAGGCTGTCACCAAGGCACTGTGCAAGCTGGTGGCGTTTACATAGAAAGGATTGAGTCCTCTGGTCCAGCTGAACCTATCATTGACTGGAAATGGTTATCCATTCATCGACGTCATGTTCCCAAACAGCCGTGGAATTTTTATGGATGACAGTGAGCCATGTCACCGGGCCACAATTGTTCGTGATTGTTTGAAGAACATTCTGGATAATTTGAACGAATGATTTGGCCACCCAGATCGCCCGATATCAATCCGATCGAACATTTATGGGACATAATCGAGAGGGCAGCTCCTGCATAACATCATGCTCAAGCAACACTTTACCGGCCGGAGTGGCCGAGCGGTTCTAGGCGCTACAGTCTGGAGTCGAGCGACTGCTACGGTCGCAGGTTCAAATCCTGCCTCGGGCATGGATGTGTGTGATGTCCTTAGATTAGTTAGGTTTTAATTAGTTCTAAGTTCTAGGCGATTGATGACCTCAGAAGTTAAGTCCCATAATGCTCAGAGCCATTTGAACCAAGCAACACTATAGCAATTGTGGATGGCCATACAGGCAGCATGGTTCAGTGTTTCTGCAGGGGACTTCCAATGACTTGTTGAGTTTAGGATACGTCGAGTTGCTGTTGTATGCCGGGCAAAAGGTGGTCCGACGCGATAATAAGAAGTATGCTATGACTTCTCAGTGTATGAGAGCTGTAGAGCTCGTCTTATAAAAAGCGATTTCCTTAAGAAAGGGGCATCTCGACTTGGGAGTGAGCCCGAGCGTTGCAGTTTTCACAGACGCTACTGTAATTTAGCGTGTTATTCCTTCTCACAATTGTAAATGGGGTAAGTGAGTCGACAGTGTTGCAAAAAATGGTTCAAATGGCTCTGAGCACTATGGGACTTAACTTCTGAGGTCATCAGTCCCCTAGAACTTAGAACTACTTAAACCTAACTAACCTAAGGACATCACACACATCCACGCCCGAGGCAGGATTTGAACCTGCGACCGTAGCGGTCGCGCGGTTCCTGACTGTAGCGCCTAGAACCGCTCGGCCACTCCGGCTGGCCGTAATGTTGCACCGGACAAGGAATTAATCTATTCTTCCCAGATTTACTTAGAAATAAGTCATCGAATTTACTGCTCTTTCGGTGATATATGAGGTAATGCATTATGAAAAAGAAGACATGGCTTTTTAAGAAGCATAGAACTTTTCTCTCCACTTTTTGGGCTATGATTTAAATCCTGACTTGTGTTAATACATTTTTGCTGTACGTCGCACTAACTGTTGCACAATGCTACGAAAAATAAATGATGGATTTGTGAGGAGCATAAAATAAACCGTACAGGCTGCTTTGAGGTGGTAGAAGCTTACGTAGAGTGTGCGCACCATCGCTGGCGGAGATTAGTGTGAGCCCGGTGGAGTGACGTCACGCGGTGCTCGGTTTTGTGCGCGCGCCGGCACGTCGCATGTATTTTTAAAGAGGCGGTGGCTGTGGGCCTCACGTGCTAGCGGCCGGCTGGCCTTGCCGGGAGGAGCGCTCGCGTCATCAGGAAGCCGACCCCACATTAAATGCTGCGCGGGACCTGTCCGTCATCCACCGGCGCTATTCCCACGGGGACCACTGCTTGTCTACTGTTCACAGCAATTGTTTGCTTGCGACCATATTTTCTCCGTGCTGTCACCTACTCACGACGGTTCGCATTACCATATAATGACACAACTTTTCCAAAGATTAATGGATTTGATTATCTTGACACTCATACTACCCCTCTCAAATCTATGAAAAAGGAAATCGAATCACAGATTCAAAAGACTAACAGTCCTCTAAGATTGCGCCGAACATTGACTCTATAGCGGCATCTACTGCTTGATAAATTTGCCCCGATCGAATGCTGTATCCAGGCAGCTCATCATATGGAGTATGAGAACTTGTACATTTTTAATATCTGTTTCATTCTACTGGGATTCAGTATTCAGAGAATGTGTTGGAATACGGTTTATAAGTGATTTTATTAATAGTGATGATGGTGATGGTGGTGGTGGTGATGATAATGATGATGATATCTGGAATCCGTCACTGCCAATACGCAGTCAGGGACCAGTACTGTCCCCCTCTCGGCAAAAATTTGTGAAATAGCGTGTTTCACAGAGGAGCCACTATAGGATATATCTCTGCCGCCTTATGTATTTCTTCCTGCATGAATTGCCGTGTACTCATACAAACTTGGATCGCCGGGACGGTATAAAGCGTGTAAACGTACCACAGTAGTTAGGTGAAGTCTACAAGAAGTTGGGATCTATCAAGCTGGGAAAACAACCTCTAATTGGTCTACAAAAGCAATCTAAGCTACTTAACACATGTACGCAGAGCGAGACCTTGGCGAAATCGCCTTTAAATGTTAAAAATCCCTTGTTCTTGCACTTACAAAATGTAAAACTGGCGTATTTATGAATTTTATCTCAAAATTTTGTGTATTTTAACAGCATAATATTATCAGTTTAATCGTTTTATTGATCTGACCTTCTTACTACAAAACGAATGTGCTTGTGAAAGGTAAGTTTAGATCTAATTGTAAGCATAATTAGTTTTTCAAAACGTTTACAAAAATTCTTTTCTTTCATTACCTTCACGGGAAGTTGAAATTAATAATTTTTAAGGAGATAGCCGACTAAGCCGTTGGCGTAAGAGAACAAGAGGGTACTGAAAATCTGGCGTGGCACGTTTGTGCTGTAACTAACTACACGGCGCAACAGAATGAAAGGATCACTTCCTCGAAATCCCGTAATTCCCACTCACTGCGACGCATGGGTTTGAAATGTGGCTCACACAACGTTTCTCTGGAATCGCGCAAAAGCGTGGCTCCCTGCGACGTCACCCGAGGGCTCGACGACGCCTCAAGCAGCAGGTTTTGACGCAGGCGGAAAAAAGACTACAGCTCAGAACGTGTGAGGTGTAAGGTGGGTTAATGACGTCACTTTGACACCAAATTTCGCCATAATTCCCTCAGTGCCACGGTGGACGTGTCACACAATCGGAAGTTCGTCACACCTCCCTCTTACCTCCGTTTCATCCCGTCCTTTGACGCCTCTGCGGTGGAGGTCACAACTGCAACGCCCAACGTTGAAATCTCATTCTTCATATGGCCTAGGAAAACATTGCAGACACACCGCAGCTCTGAATCGGCACGAAAAGGAAGCAGGGCGTGGCGTAAAGGGTGTCAACGAAACCACCCCTTTCCCTGGCGCGATAATTCCCACCCATCACGCCCTCGAAAATGACAGTTCGCAGAGCGATGAACAGCCGGCCGCTGTGGCCGAGCATTTCTAGGCGCTTCAGTCCGGAACCGCGCTGTTGCTACAGTCGCAGGTTCGAATCCTGCCTGTGGCATGGATGTGTGTGATGTCCTTAGGTTAGTTAGGTTTAAGTAGTTCTAAGCCTAGGGGACTGATGACCTCAGATGTTAAGGCCCGCAGTGCTCAGAGCCATTTGAACCATTTGAAGAGCGATGAACAACAGGAAGACGTCTTTACAACCTTCGACACCGCTGCCACCCTCGGACGTTGTAAACCTTCTCTAAGAACATTGTGGGACTGCATCCACATCGAACGTGATCACGTCCCCTTGGAGCACAGCCCGACCGCAGATTTTGCTTGCATGTAAAGTTTGGAACCACTAGGGGCCGTTCAAAACCATTCGACAAAACTTGAACGTGATTCGAAGCAGCAAAGGGTGCTTACGCTTTTGCAGCGTACCTATTTTGTATCCTCCCGTGGTGTGATCACAGGGAGATGCGACATTGACATACGCGTGAATAAAACGGCAAAGGGTCCGTTTAAGACCACCCCCCTCACCGTAGTTACGTGCCCACCTTTATTGTGAATCTGAGAAATGTACCTGTACAGAAAGAACCCGTGTCGGAAATCCTTGGTGCTTCCTGACCGGCATTCCCTTTCGACATTGTCCGATTATATTCACGCCGCAGAGGACGCAACATAGAAATGCTGGAAAAGCATAGGCAGCATTTGCTGCTTTTGAATACGTTCAAATTTCGTCGAATGGTGTTGAACAGTCCTTAATGGTTCCAATCTGTACGCGAGAACAAAAATTGCGGTCACATTGTGTTCCAAAGGAAACAGATCTCGTTTAATGCGGATGCAGGTCTCAGTGTCCTTAGGGAAGGATTGAAGCGTCCGAAGGCGTCAGCCGTATCAAGGGTTGTCAGTAACATCTTCCTGTTGCACTGCGACGACCTGTCGTGTCCGACTGCAAACTATGTAGGAATCAACGCCTCGGAGGAAGGAGTGGTTTCATTGACGCCATTAATGCACCTCCTGCGGGCTTATCGTTCCAATTGTGAGTGGTGGAGTGTCTGAAACGTTTTCCTCGGCCGTTCATAAGAAAACGTTTTCGTGATTTCAACACTGTGCGTCGCGGTTGTAACCTCCATGGCAGTGGCGTCAAAAGAATTGTTGAAATGTGGTGCAAATCTGACATGATTAACCTGCCTTAGACATCACACGAACTTCTGACCTATGGTGTTTTTTCGCATTTGTCGCCACCTAGCTGTTTGATGTGTCGTCGACCCCAAAGTGAAGTCGCAGGGTGCCACGCCTTTGCACCATTCCGGAGGAAGGCTGTACGCACCTTTGACCCAAGTTTCAAACTTAAGCGTCGCAATGAGTGGGAATTACGAGGTTTAGATAAAGCGATTCTTTAATTAAGTTGTGCAGTGTATATGGAATTTTTCGTCTCTCCTTCACCTATGCCACTGTGGTACGTTGTAAACAATATCGTTCATACCTTGTGTAAAGTAGACGGGAGCACACTTTACCGCCAGTCTGTCCAACGTTTTCCAGCCGAAATATTACCAGTAGCTTAAATATGGCTACGGCTGATACCCCCAATTTTAACGATCAGTTAATACTACTTGGAAATATGGTAGTGTTACTGTATGACAGAAGTAAAACAATGAAGCAGGTAGTTGTTCTTGGATAGTCTAAGAGCTTTAGATCTGAAGGTCAAAATTTCTGGTTGCAGTCTCTGTGTGGCACCCAGTTATAATCTGCAAGGAATTCCAGAACAGTGGATACCCTGCGGCAAAGTGAAAATTCGTTCTAGCTAAACCGTTTCTCTGCGGAATCCTTTCTTCCAGGAGTGCCAGCTCCTCAAGGTGAAGTTTGGAAAGTAAGGAGAGAGATACTGGCTGAAGTAAAGCTGTGAGGTCGTGTGGTGGTAGATTCGTACCTGGACAGCTCAGTCGGCATAGAGCATTTGCTTGGAGAAGGCAAACTTTCCGGGTTCGCGTCCTGCTTCATCACACAGTTTTAATCTGGCAGTAGGTTTTAAAAATCAGCGGCCATCCCGCTGCAGAGTAAAAATTCATTCTGGTCCGGACGGCTCACAGAGTTCTAAAGAATGCTCTACCGCTATGTATTTTTCAAGCGTTTTCGAGAAATCGAAGTTCAAATTTTTATGAAACTTTTCTGTACCATACGACAGCGCCGTTCGTCAAGCAGCAGCTATAGTACCAGCGTCTTTTTTCTGATCTTTCGCCTAGCGCTGTTATCGATACAATAAACCATGCTTCTTTGGAGAGAAACAATAATAATTACGTTAATAATTGTCTTACATTCGTGGCGAGGTATAATAAGGAATCGTGATGAAATTAACTTTTATTTGTTATTGGCGTATATCGCAAATACGGGGTTACTCATAAGGACCTCCACGGTTTGAGAAGACAACTACGCGGAAACTTCTAGACATACAGAGAAAAAATAGTCAGTATATAGAACATCTCTCCAAGTTACAGGTGCGCAATGTGGGCACCGTTTGTGACACAGAAAATGGCAAAATGTTCGGCTGCTTGGAACACGTCTTCGACGAGCTGCGCCTCGATGATGAAGGAAGGATGACGAGGACAACCTACATTCCCAGTCCCAGACAGAGAAAATCCACAACCCGGCCGAGAATCGAAACCGGGACCCCTTTATTGAACCAACTTTGTTAACAAGACCACAAGCTGCTGGCACAGCAAATTTCAATCCGGTCGGAACAGTGCGTAAGTGCAGTTCACTGAAATAGTAGCTGCCGGGAAAGACGCAACGACAACAGCCCTCTTTGGAAAATGTTCATTTGGTTGCATATCTGCAGGCGCTAACTAGTAATATGCGTCAGAACGAAGCGTATTATTTTTTCGCATGTTCTGACACGCCTGCCCCCACTGCAACTACTCCACGGCGTGCACTACGAATAGAAATTTGGAGAGATGCTCAATCCAATGATGTACGTCACTTTTCTGCATGCCTTGCAGTTTTCGCACAGTCGTCTTGTAAAATCCTGGATTACAAAGAAACATGTATGCTGTATCAAAGCGGGTATAGCTCGATATGACTTCACTGCGAAACCTGCACATACGGTGTACAATATAATAATGAGGTTGAGGAGATCCGAATATTTATTTATCGATTCATTCACGTGTGTCTCACAGAGACAGTGTATGTTACTCCAAGCATGCATAACCTGGTAAGATTTCACTGCGTTACAGACACGAAAGTATAAATAAATAATTAATCATTTCGTCACTATTCCTTATTATATACTGAATATACCTCGCTACAAATGCAACAACAATCAACATTATTATTATTATTGTTATTATTTTATTGGTTTGGCCGACTGAGGACCACATGAAATAACTTATATCTTCTCTCTTTTCTCCCTCGTTTCCAGTAATTTTTCATTTTTTATCCGTGTTTTTCAGTTCTTTCTTCTGTCCATACTGCGCCTATCTTATCGTTCGTTTTCTCTTGGAAGCCCTTGAAACTTTTTTACTTTTGGTCTGAACTTTTCCCTTTCTCCTGTATCTTCCTCCTGTCGCGTTGAACTTGATGAAATTACAGGAAACTGTAGAATAAATAACTAGACGTAAATAAAACATAGAGAAGAAGGGCCGAAGATTGGATTTGTGTTGTATTTAGAGTATAATCTCGGGGGGGGGGGGGGGGGGGGACAAAAATTGGTCAGCTTCATTCTAATATCGTGCTGCACCTCTAAAAGTTTCCATAACAGCTGTGTTTTCCGTTGGCTTAAGCTGTATATGGCCCTGGATGTGGGAGACTTCAATTTACAGCCATCCCTGCTCAACAATTACACATATCAGCCTGCTGTAGTGCTGCCCGCATGTTTAGTGCGCTGTTTAAGGGGGTCAGAGAAGTTTTGAGTGGTATCAGTTTACATGTGTTGATGCTTCCGAATGGAACTCTTCCCACGTAGTCAGTTTCAGTTAAATATAAGTTACAACTTGCACCGTCACCAATAATTATTGAAATAATATCCTGAAAGAGCAAAAAATAGAAAATAACTGTAGTAAAAGTAGATTTCGAAAGGCAATCGTACCTCGCATCAAATCTGGACGTAAAATTCGAAGACGCACATAATATTTGAAAAGGCATGATGAGGTCACCAAATTAATCCACCATACGTTTGAACAGCAGCATCAGTTAATGAAAGACTTTCGCACAATATAAGCGGTAGACAGAAATATGGAAACGGCATAAACGCAACACATTACCATGACTAATACCGTGTAGGAAAAGCGTTGTCAATCAAAACAGTTTCCGGTCATTTCGGTATAGATAAAACCATGTCTTTTGTTAATTTCATTCTTACTGCCAAATAGTGGTAAGTTCAGTTGACGATAATATATGTGGATAGCGATTACGCATCCTTCTCTCCAGAGTAGATCACAGAGGCTCAATAATATTGACGTCAGAGCCAATGTGACACTTCATCCTCATGCTCACAAAATCACTTCTGGTCGATTTGCGCTGTGTGAACAGGGGCCCTGTTTTCTTGGAGCACAGCATTCTCCTTGGGAACAGACGTTAAACCATGTGATGGCTCTGGCCAGACAATCTAGACACACAATCCTCAGCAATAATGCGACTTTGGAGAGTAACCATGGAATACCACGATATATCTGCCCACATCATCACTGAAGCCCCGCCATGTTTTGTTGTTGGGATTGTAAACTCGCCTAGAGCTTGGAAACAGAGCGCAACAGGCTCATCCGACCGAATGACAGTCTTCCATTGGTCCATAGTCCAGGTTCTGTGGCTTCACACCGCGTTTTAGGTTCACGAGTGCGACATTCAGTTCTGCAGTGACCTTTGCAGCTGTTATCCTCTGTATTTTTCGTCACAGTCCTCTGGTATGACCGTCCGTCACAATAATTCAACACACACTTTCGTCAGCTTTGTGACTTAGCAGATGGTATTTACCGCTTTCTCTGTATGTGGTATAACTTCGGCTATCCTGGTTAGGAAGCAACCCCCCCCCCCCAAATGAGCACCAACATTTTGCCCATGTTCGAATTTACTTAGCTCCTGCATAATGCACTGACACCTGCACAGACCATTGTTCTTACCACGACTGATACTTGGAACGCATTGAGGACATTGGTCATCAAATACAACAGCGCAACCTGTGCGCTTGCGTAGCAACTGCATCTATGGTCAAGCATGCACTTCTCTCGCTGTGTCCACATTTTTGTCCAACCCTCTTCTTGTTTTAGAAAATGAAAAATTCAAGATTTACGGAAGCCACAGCTTAATAACCGATAAAACTGTCCGTTGTAATTACGTGAAAACAGTGATCAGTAAAGCTCAAGTCACATTCCTCAAAGACATCGCTGTATCCGAAAACCCATAATTTACAACCGCTTAAAACGAGAAGATAACTAAATACAAGGACGTGGCAGGTGAAGTAAAAGGCACGTGGGAACACAAGTCTGTACTCTCCGTCACGGTGATAATGTTAGAACCCGGCGTTGTCCCAAAATAGACTGCGAAGAGCCTCCTGGAGCTAAAACTGCATTTTTCGCTCCGTTGGCAGCTGCAGACGGCAGTTGTACTGAACAGCTGCAGAACAGTTTGCAGGATTCTCGTATAACATAATTTAGCAATAACGTGTTATTTAAAATGTTACGACTATATCAATGCGCTGTAACACTGAGCGAACGACTATAACTATATGGTGTAATGCCGGACTGACAGTCTGTGCAGTAAAGCACAGAATGGGCAGCTTTTGGAGAAGATCGAAGGTAAAATACATGCAGAAAAGATCTAGTGATAGCTTACCAACGGAATCCTAAAGAACGAAACTGAAGGACCGATTTTCGTTACACAAGAGCAAGCTATTTGAACTAACGCCATCAAAGCCAGAATCGAGAAATCAGCAAAAGATCCGAGGTGCAGACGCTGCAAATAAACTGACGAAAGAGTAGATCATATCTCGATCTGTTACAAAAAGATCGTTCAGACCAATGACAGGTTGAGGCACAATGATGTGGGACGAATTATCCACTGGAAATTAATGCCGAAATTATCATCTGCCGATGATAAGAAACTGGTGGGATCACAAACGAGAAGAAGTTGTCTAAAACGGACATGCCAAATTACAGTGGAACTTCCGACTTCAGACAGGTCGAATGCTGGAAAACAATACACCAGACATCACAACTGTAGAAAAAAAGAAAGTGTGGGTCATTGGCATTGCCATCCCAGGTAATAGCAGAATCGTTGACAAACAGCTTGAAAAATTTGCCAGGTACGAGGACTTGAAGATCTAACTACTGCGACACTGGCGTAAACCAGTGAATTTGGTCCCAATGGTTCTAGTCACACTGCGAGCAGCACCAGATCATCTTAGTGGGCACTTATAAACCATTCATATTGATAAAATATCCATCAGCCAACTACATAAAGCCACTTTGCTGGTATCTGCACTAATTAATATTTACCGGTACGTCATGCAGGCCTAGACGCCTGGGAATTGTCCGACTTGACAGAAAATACGAAATCCAATATAGTGAACTCATTTGCTTTGTTTACTATTATAAGCAATATGTCTAATATAATTCATATAATAAGGCTACAGTAGGTGAAACGTTTTTGTTGGCTGCTCTCTGTATACTCTACTTTCGAAAGAGTCGAGGGCTACCCAACACAAAAGGTAAACAACTTAGTACTCACGTAAGTATATTAAAAAAATAATTAATACTAAGTTACAATATAAAAAACGACAAAACAGTCTGTTTAAAATTTAGGGGACAGCCGTCAGTACTATTACGGTCTACCCAGGATTGTCAGATTGCACCAGACATTTATGGCAATCATTTATATAGATATCTGAACCCAAAAAAGTATCTCTCTATGTGCTCCTGCCTTGCATGGACTTCTCAATATCGCAGCGAATTTTCAGTCACACTGGCGTTCACGCCTTGTGCCTAAAACATTGAACCACATCTACGACATCGCAGGCATTGTGTGTCTTGTGTCTGCTTATCGGCGTGGCTGCATATTAATCTGCTGTGACTCTCAGCGTATTGGACAATTCGGAACTAATACGATCAAAACCAAATCAGAGGAGTAAATTTAAAATTCATATTATTAATGAATAACGCAGTATGTTATCTTCGATTGAGAGTCTTCGACAGATGTGAAAGTAACTTCGGGATGCCCCAGCGAAGTTTGATGGGATGTTTGCTGTTCACATTGTTTGTTAATGGCCTTGCAGACAAAAATTAATAGTAACCACAGAATTTTCGCGGATGATGCATTTATGTACAAAGAAGTACCGGCTGGAAAACGCTGCTCTTAAGTATTCAGTCGGATCTTGGTGAGATTGCAAAGTGGTTGCTTAATATTTTCAAAAATATGAACTTGTGCACTTTACAAAACGAAAAAACCGTGGTGTTCTGTGATTGTATTATCAGTGAGTCGTAGATGGAAACGGTAAACTGGTACAAATATGTGGGTGTAACACTAAGTAGGGACACAATATGGGACGATCGCGTAGGCTCAGTCGTAGGTAAAGGAGGTTGCAGACTTCCGTTCATTGGTAGACTACTACGCAAATGCAATCAGTCTACAAAGGAGTTTGGGTACGAAACACTGGGGCGACGCATCCTAGAAAATTGCTCGAGCGTGTGGGACCCGTATCTGATAGGGCTAGCGCGGTATATTGAACGAGTGCAGAGAAGGCAGCAGGAATGGTCAAGTCTGTTTCACCCGTGTGTGGAGAAACCTGAATTGTCAGGCTCTTGATTATAGACATAAACTATCCCGAGGAAACCTGCTTACAATGTTTTCAAGAAACGGCTTGAAATGATCGAGTGATCCAGGAATATGCTAAAACTCCCCACGTATCACTCCTGTATGGGTGACAAGGACAAGATGAGATCAATTACAGCGCGCACAGAGCCTTTAAACATTCATTATGCCCCCGTACGTGAACAAAACGGGAAGAAGCCCTAATAAATGGTACAATGGAAAGTGTCCTTGGCTATAAACTTTACAGTGGTTTGTAGAGTACGGATGTAGATAAATCTTCAATAGGTTAGCCATGCTTGCATTGGAAATGAAATGGTCGTACGGCATTTGTGGCCGGGAGGTCCCATCTGGGATTACCACTTCGGCGACTTGCGTGTCGATGGTGATATGATGAGGAGGACAACGCAACACACAGTCGACCACATAAAATCTTGATTCGGCCGTGAATCGAATCCGTGACACCCTGATCTAGAGGCAGCAACTAAACCACAAACTGCGGACTGCACACGTTGGAAAATCCGCTCAGTGATCTAGTTAGCAACTTGCTGTTTTCGAGTCTCACTTTAGTGGCGTTTGCTCTCACTATCACGAAGAAAGCTACTATTAAATTCACTTCCACCCGTTTTTTCGCCCACTGCTCTCGTCCAAGGACAACGTTCGTCTCAACAGACATGCTCAAGCTAGTTGTGACAATGAGTCTGCACTGTACGCTTTGCTTTCGTGACAGAGTTTTCTAATACACAAAAATGTTTACATTTAGGGAAATGGGTTTGAGTGTGCCGGCACGTCATAATTGTACACTTCATAGTAATTTGTTTTTTATTGTCAACGTTTTGTATTAATATACGTAATTTTGTAAGATTTAATAGCAGTGTTTTAATTTTAATGGTCTTCACCATGTGGAAAACAGCATCGATTCATACCCCCCCCCCCTCTCTCTCTCTCTCTCTCTCTCTCTCTCTCTCTCTCTCTCTCTCTCTCTCTCTCTGTGTGTGTGTGTGTGTGTGTGTGTGTGTGTGTGTGTGTGTGTGTGTGTGTGTTTTAGTATTACAACAGGAAGTTAGTTTCAAGAACAACGGGTGTTGCAAGTGATGTCCGTCATTGTTCATAGGGAGGACTGTAGCCGATATCTGAAATGCTGTATAACTTTGTGAATCAAGTGTTGTAGAATGCTTCCTACTTCAAGGCGTATAGCACGCTTCAAGATTCGTATAGTCCTGGGTCGATGTGTATACAAATCTCTCTTGTGGCAGACCCGTAAAAAGAAGCCACTTGTAGTTAAATACAGTGAATGTGTGAACCATGGAGTAATGTATTGGGAGATCAAGCTCCCCACGCTAGTCCCAAACCCATTTGTTGGAGTTGCGGTTCAAATAACTGTTGGATGATGATGTCACAACACTGTGGTGTGCTGTTAACAGCACAGTCGTTCTTGTCAGAAAAACTATGGCCCTGTGATGACTTCACTCTTGACTGCACACCAAACTGTCACTTTGTCAATCTGTAGAGGCCTTTTGAGAATTGCTTTACAGTTCTCAGCATTCCAGTAACGCATTATTCTGCTTGTTAACACACCCAGAAATGTGGAAGTGTGCCTCGTCACCAAACAAAACATGTGCGCTCTCAGACAAGTTTTAAATCAACATTTCTTATGCCTGTAATCAGTCTTGCCGATCCTGTTGCAACAGTTCTTGAACAGTGATCGTCTTGTATGGATGGAAGAGAGAGTCTTTGTGGAAAAAGCGACGCACGTTCCTCTTAGAAAGCGTAGGGTGGACGCATGCTTGCGAGCAGAATGCATAGGAGACTGCAAAATTGGCCGTAAACGCCCAGTGCTTTCTGGAGTTCGACCGGTTCTTTGTACTGCAACTCTTTCTTACACAACACCGCCACACGCACCCAAGTTCTCCATCCACAACAAAATCGATTTCCAATCAGGAATAGCGTTTCAGGTAGAGATCTGATAACAAGAACGCACCTCACTCTGTATTGCAGCAATAGACCGATTTTGGAAACGTACGTTTTGACGGCAAAAGCGTGTCGCTCGATCGGCCAAGCCCTGTTTACAACTTATAATGGCACTAACAGAGACATCGATTCCTTAAAGCCAATTTAAACCAAGGACGGCGACACGAGCCGGCAGTGTATTGTGTCACAACTAACCCCTGTCGATCATGATCATAAAGTGAACTGCTTGTAAACCGAGAAGAATGCCACCGTCAGCAAACTAAATACTCCGAATTCTATATGGGCATTGGCGGATGAATGGTCCTCTGTATCACTTAAATCACGTCGTCGACAGCTGTAACAAGCAGGACGAGATGATAACGACATTTTGTTCTCACATATGCTGGTGCCATTGGCCATGCTTTGCTTTTTATCGACGGTAGTGTATGTTTCCATAGAATCAGTTGCTGACCGAAACGTCACAATTTGATAGTGTATGGCTGTGGTCAGCCCATTTACCATATGTGAACATATTGAGCACATAAGGGATTAGGCTGGCACCTCTCTCGAGCTGCAGAATGCCCTTCATTTGAAGTGGCAGGTCCGCCTCGGTAGCTGCGCGGTCAGTGTGACGGGCTGCTAACTGAAGGGACCCGTTTCGATTCCCTGCTGAATCGGAGATTTTCTCCGCTCAGAGACTGGGTGTTGTGCTGTCCTTATGTCCGTATCGTTATAATTGACATTCCACTGTTGAGAGGGCTGTACAGGCAACTCCCGAAAGCAATATTAAAAAAAAGAAAGTGGCAGCACGCCCTTAAGAACTTGTAACTTTTCTCCCAATATATTTTGGTGGTTCTTAATTGAACCACTCTTTTTGGGTAAGCGATTGTTATCAGAGAGAACGCGCTTGCTGTAGTGCTTTTCCAGATTAAAGTGTCGCACCGTAACAGTTCACAGTAGCTGTAATTATGCTTCTAATAATAATATAGTTCTCCAACGGATGTTAACAGACTAAAAATCACGATACTGATTTATTCACTTATTTCATGTGTAATTATGCGCAGCCTCCGCTATTAAACCAGTTAATCATTCGCCGTTGCCCCATCATTCGACGGAAAACTTCCAAACTGATATTTTATCAACATCTGCAAACTGTTCATATATATTTGGTTGTGATGCGACTGCATGCGACCGTTCCAAGCGGAACCTGTACAAGGACTGCCCTCACTTCGCATAAAGGTGCGTGAGCGGTAACTCATGGGCACTGTCGAACGGTACTGCGAGATAGTAGCTCCTGCCGGAAAAGACGCGCCAAGCTCCGTATATCCCAGAGAACCAGAGATGCGTACACTGGACACACTGCAGAGTGCAGCGAAGCGCAGAACGGCGTACAACACGGCAGGACTGTGCAGAGTGTTTCTAGGTGCGCTCGCAGCAATAAGAACGGCAAACGATAAACCCCGTTCAAACAGAGCGTGCACGAATTAATCATTTTCTTTTATTCCCTACACTCCGCGGAACTCGTTCGTTGTTGCGCAGAGCTGCGTCGTTGGATGTGCACACTGGACGCGCCGCGCTGATCCACTTTCCTCGATTTTTCACGGTGCTGCCGTTGTGGGCACGGCAGAGTGGGTACGATTTGACTACGTCATATCACTGTCGATAGTAATATCCGTACAAACTAGATGGTAATGCCACTGCATCAAGCCCCCCAGACGCGAACTTGTGTGTGCGGTATCAGTCTAGTTTTGCGAGACAGTAGCTACGTTCTAACGTCTATTTATGAGCTATTACGTTTAAGGTCCCAGGTGTATCTGCAACTGTAGGTACTCGTTTGCGAGTAATCGACGAAAAAGAATTTTGCGTGTAACTTAGAGCCTTTAAAGTTACTAGTAATACGCAGATCGGTCAGTGTAGCGTAATGGTTAAGGTACATAACTATTCTACTGAAGGTTGTGGGCTATAATCACGTTAGGTGCTTCTAAATTTTTTAGTTTTGGGTCTTTATAGAAGTGACTTCGATCATGGTTCTTATTCAATTAATTGGTTTGAGTATTTTTTTTTATTTCTGTTATTTTTCCGTGTTACGTTAATCATCATTTTAACTGATGACTTATGAAACTGATGGTTTGGTAATATTCACATCTGTCCCCCCTCCACCTGCATTACTTTGAATAAGAGTTATTACATTCTTCTTGGACTTTGAAAGGTATTTCGCCTGTCAAAATATAACTTGTACACAGGAGTTTATTCGATATACCCCGTTTTAATGGTGTGGTGCACGGTACCTGGTAATTTTTCGAAATTTGTTGCCTCAGTTGTGGGGGTTCTCTCTTGTTGTCCGCGAGTGGATATCTTTACGAAACGACGATGCTCCATCCTACACGATATCACTGTCCTTGAGCACTTGAAAACAGCTACCATTCTTGTTGGATTGGAAAACGACGTATTTTACCATGGACAGTAAACAGGGCTCATGGAACACCAGCAAAAAAAAAAGTAAAATAAAAAACTGACCTTATGAATGGCTCGGACAAGCTTGTTTCAGTCTTTTGGCGGCGGCACAGCACACGCCATAGTTGTAGTGTATTGGGTAATATGTTGTCGAAGTCATGTTATTGTTGTTCTTGTCCCAAAGAACGCAGCTTCGAGTTTATTCAGTATCGGGGTGCGGCGAGTGACTTTCGCCTGCCCTGGCGCCGGAATGCATACGTTCCGACCAAGGCGCTGCATATCGTGCGCTGTTTCTGTCTGTTTGAGAGATGAAAGGGACGCGGAATGAAATACGACGACTGGCAGCAGATGCTTTGAGAGTTGGCAGCCGTCGGCTGTTAGCGTCCAGAGCCTCTGGCGGTGACGGAACCCCCTTTTGATCGCCTCGGTTACTTCTTTTCCGTGCGTGGATTGAATCGATTAACTTTGTCCCTGCCAGGTTATTTCATTGGTCATTTTTGTATCTAAGCGTTGCCCTGTGTATGGTTTCCAACGGATATGTGATATTGTCAACGATGCTGGAAGGACAAGGAGTTTTAGTGACGGAAAACAATCGTGATTCCATGGTCCCCAGTGGCATCTATACGGTGATGTAGGTTAAGGTCCCATGTATTACACAGCCTTGCCGCCATTCACCCTGCTGGGCCGCCACTTGCAAATAATCGACGAAAAAAGATTACGAAAAAAAGATTTCCGTATTTCGCGTCGTGCTCTGTTGCTTTAAAATATACATGTTACTGATATGGTTGCGTAGCGTAATGCTTATAGTACACGCCTCACATACGAGAGTTTGTGGGTCTGAATTTCACCAGGTGCTTTGAATTTTTTTATTTTTAAATCTTTAGCGAAATCACATTTACCATTGTATTTATTCAATTAATTGATTTAAGTGTGTTTTTCTATTTCTATTCCTTTGTTACATCATTTTAATCACCGTATTAACTTTTTCAATTGTTCTCATTTTTCTTCCTATAATTCTTTTTCCACTAGGAATCTTCGTGCATGTAATTTTAATTATTTCCATGTTTTAAAATCGACTGAATTTCATTCGTATCATCATTCTATACTTACGTCCATATTATTCATCTATTATTTCTATTTCTCATTTCCTTGCATTTCGTTTTGCTTACAACCCCTTCTTTCGTTTAAATCTTCATCTGCGTTATTTTGCCGATAGTGCAATAAGACTTTGTGTTTTAAATGTTTGTAAGACGATTACCATAAAAAATGTACATCCCATAACGAAATTTACATTTTCGACAACATTGCTCGTATAAATAGATTATTTCGCCCTTTTTAACCGATAGAAGGGAATTTTCAAATGTTTAAATATTATGATAGATAAATAAAAATAAACAATTAACTTCACTTGCACAAAGGTTCCAGAATGATGGGAAGAAATATGGAGATCAATTGAAAAAGCTAATACGGTGATTAAAAAGAAGGGACAATGAAATAGAAATAAAAAGAAGACATTAAAACCCGTAAATGAGTAGAAATTATGGCCAAAGTCATTTCAGTGAAGATTTAAAAATACACCTGACGAGATTCAAACCCACAACCCCTTTCATACTACGCTTGTAATGTAACAATTAAACGACACACTCAGTCTGCATCAAATTTCTTTTTTAAATCTATAGACCATTACGCGAAAGTCAGGATTTTATTTTTCGTCAACTATTCGGGAACCGCAGGAATGAAAGGTTGCAGGATTTGACACCTGGAATCTTAACCAACGTCACCGTATAGATGGTTTCAAAAAGTTGACCCCACTGCCGGGAACCTCTCATTGTTAGATATATTAATTCCTTATCGACAATAATTTTCTGGGATAACTCATTGTTTGGTGATAGCACAAAAGCGATCAACTAGAACAATACCTATTGACTCGGAGCCGCTTTGAAGGCGTCCCCTCGAGTAGATATATATTCCAACACCAGCTTGGCGATCTACAGGTTGATTCCGAACTTCATAGATGAAATTTTGGAGTTTATTGAGGAGAGTTGTAGAGTGTTTTGATATAAGGAACCTGTGGTCTTCAGTCGCTCGTTACAGAGTAATAATTATGATTCATTCTGCTTGTTACGCCCCTTACCATTATTTTTGTGAAGCTGGTATTACTTTTCGTTGTCAGCCGTAAGTACCATGAGTAAATAAAACAAGTCTTCCAAGCAGGACACACAAGACCTATCGTCGACATTTGCACTGCTGTGCAGATAGTTTCACTGCAGTACAAATACGAGGGTAGCCTTGGTGGGCTAACGGGGAGAGGTCTAAGACACCGGCCTAGGAAGTCTCGCGTTCAGTCCCGGATAGGAACGCCGATTTTGGCTCGTTCCAGCACCTCCAGAACGGCAGCAGGTCCACTTACCCCGCTGTCACATGGGTATCGGGGATGTTACCTGAAGGTAAAATGTGGCCAGTGCGATGGGTCCGCCACTCTCCTCCTAGCGCTGCAGTGAAGAAAGCCTCTACTCTACATACAGCCACGCCAATAGACCGGCCACAAGCTTGTGCCACAGACTTTATCTTTCCTAATGAGATAAAAAAAAAATCAAACGAAATGCAATTATTCTGTACCGAGGTCCTGGCGATTACTGGTCCCTTATACCAAAATGCTCCGAGAGTACCCGTGAAAATCCTCCCGGATTTACATAGATAGAGATCGGGTATGCTAGCCCACTAATGAAATTAGCCGCCACAATGAATTTCCATAATAACACGTTAAGTCCAGTTGCTAACAACTACCCCTTCTATTCTAAGTTCCAAAAAGTAACGTGTGTAGAGCAGATAACAGAAGATGGTTACTTGTTAATTGTGTTTCACTAGTAAAATGAGTGATGTCAAAGACTAATATGTTCACATTTATTTGAACAGTCGCAGAGAAACCCGGCGTTGCCCATGTATTTATTTTTAGCTGTGCGTGCACGTCCATACCACGCAGCGTGTGACCTTGCGCTTAATGTTTATGACGTCATATTTCCTGGAACTTAGTGTGGTACAATGATATAATTTTGTAGGTACATTGAGCAGCATACGTGGATACTGTCTGCAAACTGTTTTAGGGATGTAGTTAGCAGCAACTAAGTGATGAATTTAAACGTGATGCACGATGCGGCAGTTTTTCACGCGTCTTACTGTGTGGCGTCACATCTCTTGACCTGCGTGTCGCACAATGGTATTACAATGTAGGTTCATTCAGCGGCACATGTGGACACTGTCTGCGAAATTTATTGCGAATAGAGATAGTAGCAAAGAAGTAATAAATTTAAACCTCATGCCTCGTGCAGTGCTTTTACTGCATGAGCAGCTGAAAAGTAGTAAGCGATAAACTTTTTTCCTTTCATCATTTTGCAGGGGTTACCAGCGAGAGAGAAGAATCTTAAAGGTTTGATATTATGTATAAAGTTTGTAGCAAGTCTCTAAGTGCTCTCATTCTCAAATACTGGATGAATGAAGTCTGGAAATTCACGCGCCGCCGACTACGCTTCTTTTTCGCTCCCGTCTCCACTCCTTTGATAGGTAGACGGTTCTTTCTCCCACAGCGATTGTTGCCTGATATTAGGGTAGGTGTGTACGAAATTTGGCTGTAATCGGCCAGGTGGATTAGGAAGAGATGTGGAAAACACGCACACGCACACACACACACACACACACACACACACACACACACACACACACACACACATTTCTGTAATATATGTCGAAGTAAGAGTATGCGGTCAGATGAACTAAAGTGTAATTAGATATAGAAAAGGAATAGCAGTCAGAGATTCCTTGAAAGTGTCCCAAGGAAATGTGATTCACCCACGAAACCTTCATTACAATTATTTTTGAGTGGTAGTTGTCAGTGTGGAGAGAGAAGACTGGTTTAGTAAGTGGCAGACGTTAATAAGAGACCCGCTGTACGCCCTTGACACTTCGAAGAACGCAGCACACCGCGCACACCACGGCCGCAGAAACAGAAAAATTCGACCTTATGTTAGCCATTTTTACGGCCCACCAATCGTCAGTGGATCAGGAGAAGGAAGGAAACACATGTGATAGCTGAGTATAGACGTAAATCTATTGATTAGGGAGTACTTCATTTTCTCATTGATTTTTGATATTCCTCCAGTAGTATGTTTTCGTTATGAATTAGTAAGTTGTCGCTTAGTTATACATTAATAATTCGCCGAGAAGCGTTCGTCATTTGGAAATGAAAAGAAATGTGAGGAGTCTACATTGTAGTCGTTAAGGTAGTTTGGCGCTCGTTGTCATTAATTTTTCTGTTTTTGTAGTGGACTGAATGTCCTTGATAATCATTTCTACTTATTCTAAATTTTACTTCTCCATACATTTCATACCCTCTAATGTACGTTTCAGTCTCATTTTAACTAATCGTGTATGTTGCTAATACATGTCCCCTACCTTGTTCCTTCTTTTGGTAGAGATTTTCAGCTGATATTTTTCTTCTAGCCTATTCTTCCTAGCACCACTTCATTTCGTAGACTGCTTGATCCTTCAAAAAAATGGCTCTGAGCACTATGGGACTTAACTGCTGAGGTACTCAGTCCCCTAGAACTTACAACTACTTAAACCTATCTAACCTAAGGACATCACACACATCCATGCCCGAGGCAGGATTCGAACCTGCGACGGTAGCGGTCGCGCGGTTCCTGACTGTAGCGCCTAGAACCGCTCGGCCACTCTGGCCGGCGCTTGATCCTTCCAATTTATTTTTATGATCCGTTTGCAGCGCTGTATTGAAATGCCTCGTTTCCTCTTTTTCGGTTTTCCAATGGTCCACATGTCAATTCCTTATAAGACTGCACTCTCAAAGTAGAATTTTAGAAACTTCATCTTCCCATTCGCGACAGTTACAAATAGCTCACCAAAATTTTCTTCTCGTACGTGAACCTGCTTTTGAACTCTCTCATACTTGCGCCCTCTTACGTGTTCTCTGCAGCTTGGGCAGTAGATTTTTTTTTTTTTTTAATGTATCTACCTTAACTTTGATGTTTAGCAAGTTGCTATCCCTCTGTCTTCCACGCATCGTCAGTGTTTCTCTTTGCTTTATTTATCTATAATAGTAAGTTTTGTGATAAGAATACTATCCATTACAGTTACTTTCGGACAGAATACTTGCAGTATCCACGAACCTTAGTATTCTTCGTGTTTCACTCTTTTCACCCAGTTTCTAGGGATTGTAACTCAAGTTATGAAAAACATCATTTTGTTAGAAAATGGTCGCCGACGCCATGTGTCATTTAGTGTTCGTCGGTTCTCCGAACTAGTAAGGTCTACTAGTCAGGTATACTGCAAACCGTCTACCCCAGCAGATTGATACAGTGACTTTCAAAACGAAGACCGAAGGAATGAGTGTCTCTAAGTGGAGAAAGATATTTCAGAAGCGAATCAGGAACTTTAATTTTACTGAACCTACCTGTTTTATGCGGAACGGATGACTGAATTAGAGGAAACACACAAGGTCTAATTATAAGCACGCCGCTTAGTGACTACACCATGCCTCTCAGGGGCATAACAAACACTTAACGCCCAACGTCGTGGGGAAGCGTCTGCAAACATTTTGTCCCTACCAAAAGTTGTTCCCCTATGAAGTGATTATTACCCCTAGACATTTGATGCAAAGCCTTTGAAATTCTCTCTATCTTTGAAATTCATTCTCTCTCTCTCTCTCTCTCTCTCTCTCTCTCTCTCTCTCTCTCTCTGTGTGTGTGTGTGTGTGTGTGTGTGTGTGTGTGTGTAGGAAGAAAAATAAATTGACGATTGTTAGGACGACATATAAAGTTGACTGCGAAATGTTGTTACATTACAGGCCAAATTCCGATTGATAAATTTTATCCTCCGCTAGGGTTAGAATCAAGTAGAAGACGGTCAACATTGCGAGTGAATGATCAGTCCTTTGGTGGCATGGCACTGAGTGGAGGGAAACTAAGAGTATATGGTTTGAAGTTGTTTCACTGCTTTCCAGTATATTTGGAATCACATTTACTTTTTCTTTGCTGAGGCTCTAGGGCGTCGCGTTAAATGCTGTCACTGATAATACGGAGTAAGTGGCCGTCATCTTTAAGGCGGTGGTGATGATTATTGTTGTGGAAGGGGTTCATCAGTGCAGCAATAAGAATGCCAGAAGATGAGTACACGGGCGTGAAACATTGGTCTCTTCAGCTTGTAGCATTCGCATTCCGATTCCGGAACATTACTGCGTCTGAATATACTTCGGTATACGTTGGTTAAACTACGAGAATAGGTCCTAAGAGTCCACAACCAATGGTGTGCTAGGTCTGAAAGAGAAGTTTCCTTACTTTGTATATTTTAAAGTTGCCTCGTTGTCCGATTGGACTTCCTCTCTCTAGTTCGCAGTTCCTGGTCTATAAAAACTGAACACTGAGACTAAGGGTGGCAGCTGGGGTTGCTACTAATGTTCCGAAGTGAATTCATACAATTCATTTACGTATTGCCGTGGTGGATGCAACCTTTTTTTTTTATTTACCCTTCATTGTTAAATTAGGAAATTACGCACACGTTTGAAGTAGTTGTAAAGTTAATGCCGCATGAGAGCCAGCAAGGTTCCCAAGTGGACACTTATTGTAATTTGTCTAACAGAAGTTCCGAACATCGCTCGCTACGATAGCAGCTATCATCAGTGGTGCAGTAGCAGGTCAGTTTGTGTAACTTCAAAAGTTTCAAGAGGCACATTCCACTGATTCTACAGTTTCTGTGATGCAAAATCCTAAGATTCACACTGCGATGGTTTACACGTTTACTTCAGAGAACATTGATTTCTCCTGCAAGTTTCGCAGGTACCCCACCTGCGCAACGTGCGGTTCGTTAATGATTGACGATCTCCGCCGCCTCTAGTAATACGAACGTTATTCTGTTGTTCTGTTCCTGAATGTTCTTTTAATAAAATAATATTGCAATAACGTCAGTTTGAATGAAACTTCCAGTATGTTCGGCATAAACTTTCTGATAAGTTATTTTATTAATAATTTATATTAAAGTTTTCCAGTTTGCTTACCTGTCTGCGTTAGAGCACAGATGTATTCTCCGACCAAGCTTTCCCACGCGCCGGCCGGTGTGGCCGAGCGGTTCTAGGCGCTCCAGTCTGGAACCGCGCGTCCACTACGGTCGCAGGTTCGAATCCTGCCTCGGGCATGGATGTGTGTGATGTTCTTAGGTTAGTTAGGTTTAACTAGTTCTAAGTTCTAGGGGACTGATGACCTCAGATGTTAAGTCCCATAGTGCTCAGAGCCATTTCCCACGCGCTGGTTTCATCTGTGTACTGGCCACCAGTCAGTATGGAGTGGATAAAAACTGCATATCGCTTCTTACTAGCACTGAACAAAACATTGGATTAAATAAAGTGAAGACTTGCAAGCTGTGGTTCATGAATAAGAGGCACACACTGTTGGAAGACAAGGTTTAGACCACGTGAGAAGGCGCCGTTCTCATTTCTCGTGATGCGACGAGGTTAAACACGGTCAGCGCACAGGGTATACCCTTCGTACACAGCGGATGCTTTTTCTTTTTTAAATTGTTATTATTCTCGAACTTCAACATTTAAGTTAGCTAGGCCACCGGAAAGGTGTATTTCCTTAATATATGGCAAACAAAATGTTTTAATTTAGTTAGATGCAACAGATCATATAATACTCTCCTTAAGACAGTTAAGTATGTGCTGCCTCGTCCGCGTGAAAGAAAAGCTTACAGCAGTGTAAATGCTTAATGTTACGTAAAATGAATTTTCCTTTTGACTTTGGGCTAAATTAAGGTGTTGCAACGCAGGACACTAATTTGTAAGATATGAAAGAATTTGAGAACGAAGTGGTTTTTGTGTCCTTTGTCTAGTACAGATTCTGTGTTATATAATTTTAAAAAAAGGAAGTAAAATTGGTTCAAAGTTAACGGCTCGCTCCGGCGTGATGACCTCACCAGTGTCCTCGGTGAAGTGCCAGACGCTTGCGTGTGTGGGCGCGCGTCCTATTTACAAGCCAACCGGTGGCTTTGCACTGCCGCACCGTCCTCGCTACACGTGCTGCACTGCGAATAGCGTCGAAAGTGACACCGTTTCACATCATCCGTCACCGTTTCTTTTCTCTACACACAGCAACTAGGCCATTTGTATCCACGGCTGCTTTACCTACATCGTGTTCCACTTCCTGTAATCGTGAAGCTGAAACATATCTATTCATTTCTTTTCGAACAAAACAATTCATTTGGCAGTCTTCTAAAATCGAAACATATCTGCTAGTTCTTGTGATGTCTCTGCTTCTCCGTATGCAGCTACCTTACTAGTGTGACCAAACAAATCACACTTAAATTGCTGGGACATAAGAGGTGTTATCGCGATACCTGTGGTGACAATCTAAAAGTCATCATGCAGCTGTACACCTGTTCCGCGAAGTCCCCGTACCCCGTGGTCAAAACGGTAGATTGTGTAATGGAGTCCTTTAATACAACGAATCTGTATTTATACGCCGAGTATCAATGGAGACCTTTGCATCTGCATGTCGTGCTTCCTTGCTGAGCATCTTAGGAGTTATACTTCAAAAGGCTTCCACAACGCTTTGCCCAGTTCTTCGTTATTCGAGTACCGACGTAGAGCCACATGTGACTGGATTGTGCCACATAAATGAGTTGCCTGGCGGGGTACAGCCCGATATTCGTATTGACAATTTCGGTGGGGCTTTAACCGCGTCTGCAATATGTCCAGATAATGACTTCCATTCATGTACTCTTAAAAAAAAAAAAAAAAACAGTGGTCCTAACAGGTACCTTGATACCTCCAGACTCACATCAGATCATGAGGAGGATTTCTCTTCCACTCTTGCAAATAATAGGGATTTTCATTAGACCATAAAACCACATAATTCCTATGTGATCTGTTGTATATCGCATATTCATCAGAAAATAACTCTACTGATCGAGACTCGGAATTTGAAAATTGTGCCAACAGAGCATACCAGGCTGAAACTTCCATGTCGTTCTCGGGTACTTCGTTCACAAACATCGGTCGTAACACTGAAACAAAACAATACAACGCTGACAACAATGCTTTTCATCAGCTTCAAAGTAGGTATACAGGTAACTATTTACTTCCCCCTTTCTACAGAGCCAGGAGGGTTACGAGAACAACTCGTTCGCCCTTGCAGATGTACGACACGTCATAGCCAGAATGCGAAAATAAGAGTTGTTAGCAAGGCCTTGAGTGCCGAGCAGTGTCTCTGTAAATAATTTCCGCATTTAAAGTTACTAAATGTGGTAGAAAGAAGTCTGTTAATGATGACTTTGTAATAAACACAATTAAATATCTTTGAGTGTGGCTCCTTGTACGGAAGGGTGGAACATGTGTGGTGACCGTTATTGGTCAGCACGGATGATTCTGTGGCGGTCTTACGCATACGATGGAGTTTATGAGAGGCGGAGAAGATCGTGTTGTATCGTCAATTTCCCTCCCTCCCTCCGGCCACCGCCGCACAAGTCTTTGTGAGTACACACGCCGTTCAGTTCACACATTGTGTTGAACATAGGGTTCAGTGGTAGACGACGCCTACGTATTCCCTTGCTGACCGAAATACATCGTCAGTTACTACTGCAGTGGGAATTACATCTTCGACATTGGACCGCGCCTCGGACGCAGGCCGGTGGGTCAGTATTATTCTATGGGGGACGTTCACCTGGGCTTCCATCAGACCTGTGGTAGTAATCGAAATCAGTGTGACAGTTGTGGACTACATGACCATTATTGCGTATCACATTTATCCGTTCATGTTCGATGTGTCCTCCGACATCGATGGCCTCTACTAGCATGGAAATCGCATGGGGAGAGATGAAGACTGTATAGAGGATGTGTAAGGGCTTCACAGCGAAACTTTTGCAGCGCATTCGAAACAATTATCACGCCAGGTCCGGAAAAGCCGTGATGATCTTACCCTTTGACTTTAAGCTGCTCATTGAGTTTCTGAAACGTGACGCCACAGTTAACAATGAGCGGGACGTGGACTTTGCAAAAACTTGAAGCGCACCGTCTAGTCCAAACGCCCAGGAATGTTGACGGACGGCATCATTCTGTTGCAGAATTGTGCCCGTCCACACGTTGCCAAGTTGCATCACCTATGCTTCAGAAGTTTCGCTGCGAAGCCCTACCCATCCTCTATACAGTCCCGATCTCACCCCATGCAGTTTCCGTATTGTTGTAGCCCTGGAGAAAGAATATCCGTGGCCGTCGATTTGCTTTGACGACGTTATGCACTCCTGGCTACAACCATGGTTCCGTAGGCACTGCAGACATTTTTGCATAAAAGTGGGATAAACACAGGCATTTGAATGTGATTTGCAGAGTATCCATGTAGATATAGAATAGTTATGCTGATTTCTTTTGAAATAATAAACAGTTTACATACTTTTTTCCATCTGTCGTGTTTTCATTTGACTCTCGCTTATACGGGATGTCCCACCAAGGGGTCTACACTGCACTGTTTGAACATTAATAACTCGAACAAAAACGACAACTACTACAAATTTTTAAGCCACATAGATGGTCACGACATTACTGGTCACGAAATTACTGATGGTGTTTAACTGTGGAAGATGCCCAAAATATCCTCCATCGTCAGCGATACAGATTCTGCAACGCCGTCAATCAGGTCCACACACACGTCCTGCGCTTGCAACTGGAATGGGTTCACAGGCAGCTACAATCGCCTCTCTCATGTCATGAAGCGTACGTGGCTTTGTGGCGTGGACGGTGTCCTTCAGAATACCCAAAAAGACTAAACGGCTTTAAATCGGGAGATCTTAGTTGGAACTCAGCACTTCCTCGTCTGCCTATGCACCCCTCAACAGTTGTTTCATCGAAGAATTGCCACACGTCACGATGGTAATGTGACGATGCACAGTCTTGTTGAAAAAATACAGTCTTCATCTCGGTACAGTTGGTGAACAGCTGGCGCAATTCTTTGCTGCAACATGGTAAGGTACCTTACACCTGTCACTGTTCCTTCAAACGGGAAGGGCTGCAAAAGTCCTGTGCCAGACGTTTGACACCACACTGATGATCCAGGAAGATTAACAGCTCGTTCTTTCGTAACAGGGGGATTCTCTCTTGCCCAGTAAATACAGTCTGACCAGTGATGGTTCCATTTAGTTTAAACGTTGCCCCATCAGACCACATAAAGACGTCAACCAACTTCATGATCGAAAATCCATTCACAAAATTCGAGGCGCTTGTGTGAATCGCTCACATTCATCGCTTGAAGCAACCTGGAAATGTAGGGTTTCCACTTTGTTTGCTTTAAAACGCGGTGAACACTTGAACTGCTTGTGCCATACTCACGCGCTGCCTGCCGTAAGACTTCTTTAGGGATTTTGTGAAAGTTTGTACCGCTGCGTCCACCCCTCTTTCGGGCGCTGCTGATTTCTTCCTGCCACACAGTTTCTTCTTCAGATTACGCACACTTCCTTACCTCTCAAATGTGTCACCTGATTTCGTTATTGTTACACTTGACGCTGGCGCAGTATCAAACTGTTCGCCATCGCCTTCTTTTCATATCTTTACGGTTCCAGTGACAGTTTAAAATCCACTTTCTTTGTTCCAAGGACAAGTTTCCAGCCGTCATGTTATTTACTTCTAGTTACTTGCATCTGAAAATAAAAAAAAACATGAATGGCTACTCACACTAGTCATGAGAGCACCATATAATCACAATTGGATCGGGTTATCATTAGTATCTCCTCTTTATTGGAGTTCAAACGGTGTAAACCGCTTTTTGGGACACCCTATGTATTAAGAACATAAGATAACATATTATGCTTCCCAGGGCACACCCAAGATTTCTTTCGTTTCTGTTCTGCCTTTCGGTATAATGTACTGTATTCGTCGAGTCAATCACACATCTGCGAAAACACTTCGTATGTTCGTATCTTGGTTAGCAGTCGACGATCTAGCGCCATGTCGAATGCCTTTCGGAAAGCTAGGAAGACGGAATCTACCTGATTACGTCTATCTGTTGGGTGAAAGATGTGTATGAATAAAGAAAGCTGTGTCCCACACAAGTCGTTCAGCTCGAATCCATGCTTATTCTTTGAGAGAAATTTGTTTTCTTCCAGGAATGTCATAACGTTTAAGCTTAGTAATTGCTTTACGGATCCTGAAACACATTGGTGTCAGCTACATTGGTCTGTAAATCTGAGCGTCCGATCTTTTTGTAAACAAGTCAGCTGCTCTGTTTTTCTGTCATGTGGGGCCATTCACTGCGTAACAGATTCGCAATAAATGTAAGCTAGGAAAAGGACTAATTCTACAGCTGTTTCAGTGTAAAATGTAACTGGCCTGGTGCCATGTTGCCTTGAAGTAGTTTTAGTAGTACGTGGGAGTATGGATGGCATATTTTATCCAGTGGCGTCTTGAAACGCCACACGTGGTTATTGTTCGCTACACTATGGGAAAAAACGTAGTCTTACAGTATAGAGTCATCGCAGTTAAGTATAACATATATTGTAGCACTACCCCTGATTTCGACGTAACGCAATCCATCTAGCTTTCCGTTATGAATGTTATGCATTTTTTGTCGTGCTGGTTTCTGGAGTTTGTGATACATTAGGTTGCTAGACTCATATGTTACTGACCCGCCGTCTCCCTTAAGAGACAATAAATTCTTAACAACGTAAAACATTTGCGGCATGGTAAGGGACTTTCAGAGTTCTTCAACAAATCTTTTATAAATTTAAAAACGTGCTCTGCTTTTTATAAAAGAGATGATAAAAGTAGCCCTGTACACTGTCAAAGATTATATGAAATGTCTTTTATGAAAGATGCTTGACAAAAATCTTTTACACTGTAATACGGGCCCAACACATCTGCGGTGACTATGAAATTGAATGAACGTGTCTATTTCTACGAACAAGAAATTATAATTTCAAAACTAAGTAATAAAGGAAGTAATGGACTCTTATGTTTGTTTGCTTTTTCATTTTGTTTAATAAGCTTAAACATACACTACTGGCCATTAAAATTGCTACACCAAGAAGAAATGCAGATGATAAACGGGTATTCATTGAACAAGTATCTTATACTAAAACTGACATGTGATTAAATTTTCACGCAATTTGGTTGCATAGATCCTGAGAAATCGGTACCCAGAACAACCACCTCTTGCCGTAATAACGGCCTTGATACGCCTGGGCATTGAGTCAAACAGAGCTTGGATGGCGTGTACAGTTACAGCTGCCCGTGCAGCTTCAACACGATACCACAGTTCATCAAGAGTAGTGACTGGCTTATTGTGACGAGCCAGTTGCTCGGCCACCATTGACCAGACGTTTTCAATTGGTGAGAGATCTGGAGAATGTGCTGACCAGGGCAGCACTCGAACATTTTCTGTTTCCAGAAAATCCCGTACAGGACCTGCAACTGCGGTCGTTCATTATCCTGCTGAAATGTAGGGTTTTGCAGAGATCGAATGAAGGGTAGAGCCACGGGTCGTAACACATCTGAAACGTAACGTCCACTGTTCAAAGTGCCGTCAATGCGAACAAGAGGTGACCGAGACGTGTAACTAATGGCAGTCCGTACCATCACGCCGGGTGATACGCTAGTATGGCGATGACGAATACACGCTTCCAATGTGCGTTCACCGCGATGTCGCCAAACACGAATGCGACCATCATGATGCTGTAAACAGAACCTGGATTCATGCGAGAAAAATGATGTTTTGCCATTCGTGCATCCAGGTTCGTCGTTGAGTACACCATCGCAGGCGCTCCTGTCTGTGATGTAGCGTCAAGGGTAACCGCATCCACGGTCTCCGAGCTGATAGTCCATGCTGCTGCAAACGTCGTCGGACTGTTCGTGCAGATGGTTGTTGTCTTGCAAACGTTCCCATCTGTTGACTCAGGGATCGAGACGTGGCTGCACGATCCGTGATAGCCAGGCGGATAAGATGCCTGTCATCTTGACTGCTAGGGATACGAGACCGTTGGGCTCCAGCACGGCGTTCCGTATTACACTCCTGAACCCACCGATTCCATATTCTGCTGACAACCATTGGATCTCGACCAATGCGAGCAGCAATGTCGCGATACTCTAAACCGCAATCGCGATAGGCTACAATCCGACCTTTATCAAAGTCGGAGACGTGATGGTACGCATTTCTCCTCCTTACACGAGGCATCACGACAACATTTCACCAGGCAAGATGCCTGCTGTTTGTGTATGAGAAATCGGTTGGAAGCTTTCCTCATGTCAGCACGTTGTAGGTGTCGCCACCGGCGCCAACCTTGTGTGAATGCTCTGAAAAGCTTATCATTTGCATATCACAGCATCTTCTTCCTGTCGGTTAAATTTCGCGTCTTTAGCACGTCATCTTCGTGGTGTAGCAATTTTAATGGCCAGTAGTGTATGTTCTGACAACAGGCGAGATAGAAATATTTCACAGTCTTCTGAAAAAAGTGGTTTGTATAAGACGAACTACAGATGTAAAAACATAATACAGGGTACGTAAGATAGGCTGAACTATCTAGTTGCGCAGAGACACTACATTTTAACAATTATCACACCAACAGGCGTCAGTGCAGTCTGACGCATTCGCGGTTACTTGACACAGTAGCAGTGCACACCGTATTAACGTTCTGGCTCGCATCTGATGGCCTCGAAACATCGGCGTTAAAAGGTGTTCGCCCGTTTCACTGTTACAGCATCGACTTGCATAATGACGAATCTGTGCGGTTCCGTACTGCCGTGTGGTACAGGTATTAGTGTTTTCCTTTACCCTTTTGCCACTTCGTTTGAAGGCTATTAACAATTCTTATAACACTGACCCTTCCAGTCACAAGTTACGTCGCTGCTGGGAGTCTGCGTGCGTCCGTCGATCGACCCGCGAACGTCTACTTTCTTAAACCTACCGCTACCTGACAATCACACATTCCGTCAGTTAAGGCAAGCGGGGTGCGCCAAGCTATCGCCGGTATCCTCACAAATTCGGAGGGCTCGGCGAACGAGTCGGGCTGTGAATGGGCTCTTTATTGTACATAGACCCACTAAAACTAAATATTTAACTACATAACACATCCAGCGCGTATGCGTTGATTCCTCTAACACCGCGTTTCTTAAATACGTTCCGTGTTACCTGAGAGGACACATGAAGCTTGTCCGCAGCTCGTGGTCTAGTGGCTAGCTTTGGTGCCTTTGGGACACAGGATCCTGACTTCTATTCCCGACCGGGTCGGCGGTTTCCTCCGCCCGGGTGTTGTGTGTTTGTGTTGTCGTCATCATTTCATCATCATTCGGAAAATGGCGAGATTGGACTGTGGAAAGTTGGGAAATTGTACGGACGCTAATAACCACGCAGTTGAGCGCCCCACAAACAAAAATCATCATCATCATCCAATTAGTTTCAAAGAAGCGTTTTCCAACAAATATAAAAATGAATTGAGGGGTTGAAACCTGTTTATTGTCAGTGCACAACCGTCACCCACGTCAGCATGTGAGTGCGAAACTTTCATTGAACTGATACCTAATTCTTAGTAGGGAGAAAAATTTAAATTGCTGCTGTTAGCGGTAATCCGTCACCGTTTAAAAGGTGAATATCCTCTGCTGTAGTAAAAGACCGTGTTAGTGCCTACTTTTATCATTTGCAACTATATAATGTATCCACGAAAGAGGGTTGTCCGCTTATGTGTCGACAAAAAGAAAAAAGAAAAGTGTTCCAACAGACTTAATGCCGAAATAGTCACGAGAATTCAAATTTCATTCGTAAAGCTCAATTTCAAGTGTATCTGCGAAAATAAGAACTTATTACTTACCTCACTAACATGTAAATTTAAAAGTCCTGTTTCATTGCCTTCTTTTCATTTTGTTAGTCTAAGAACTTTTGGATTAAGTTGGAAATTACTCTTTGAAGCACATAAATATCATTTGAAATAACCGTGTTTTTGATAAAAATAATTTCTTTACAGAAAGTTGCATTAAAACATCTATATTACCAAACTGCAAAAACAGACACATGCTGCCAGATGCAGATTGTCTACCCATTGAGAGCGCGTTAACCGCGCCTGATGTTTCGCGGTATGCACCAAGAGGCTTGCTTTCTTTTACACAAGATGCAACCATTAGGCTACCGGTGAATTATTTTTACTACTGGGGTACACGATTTGAAGAAGTATAGCACAGTAGAAATGTGCTACAGTGGCGCTAATGAAGCATCATTTAACGCAACCGATTATTGGGGATATTTTAATATATTTCAAAAATTCTATGCGCTGTATACGAATTCCAATTTCCATCATACTTAAAATATAGCATACCTAATTAGTACCGCAAGACGTCGATAGAGCAGGAGCTCCAAAAATTTTCCTCTGACACTTTGAGAATCGTGGTACGTTGATGGGACACCTTGTTTGCTTTGAAGGTTAATACAATTTCTAAAAAAATGAGAAAAACTTGTTTTATTCCGGAATCACGTCAGTTAAAAAACTAATGCCACAGAAATCATAACAAAAATTTCAGAAAACTATGAAAAAATGTCGAAATAAAACGTCATGCTATTAGTAGTTTTCGCGGAGCGTTTGCTTCCCCCGGAATACAGTTTGGGGAATCCTGAGGAGGAAAATTGTCAGGCGACATAACTGGAGAATCTGCTGCTGAAAATCTTTGCTAACCTTGATAACTAATTATACATTGCAAAGCAATAAATAATTTACACTATGTTAACAATTTCGCTCATCGTTTTATATCCTTCGCCATTACCTTAATAATAAAGGCGGAGGTTCACAATAATTAAAAGCACATAATAGAATATGTGTTCTTCGTAGTTCTTTTTCGATAATACCGTCAGCTGGGGACAGTTGAAGTTTTGTCATATATCCCGATATAGAAAACTTAAGGAATTCCGACGATGTATGAAACAGAATAAGTCACGTTTCGTTTTAATAAGTAACCGTGGTTGAAGCTTATACAAGGGATGGTGGTTCCGAAAATCCTTCAGATTTGGCAGTTTCCGTTTCAGTTGGTAGCGAAGAGAATATCTGTGTGCGTACACTCCTCCGCTACTTGTAGAGGTCATCTGCATACTCCCTCCTCTATCCCTATAACGCTCCATGCGAATTTTCCTTTAATGGAAATAGTGCTGGAAGCCTTCCTGTGTGAGCTCCTTGATGAGGCGTGTTCCTTTCTCATTCACTTCGGTATTTGACATCTGGCGATTAGATCTTTCTAATATATCCCTATACTAATGGTCTGAAAAGTACAATTGCAAAGTTTTTGTTTGATATGTTGGATGCTATTTACGATGCCCTAAAGTCAATTAAAAAACTAATATCTTCACTCTTGCACCCCAAATACTACGAAATGTTAAATTTACTCTGTACCGAATTTTGAAGCTATGCGTTGTGCAAATGCACTAAAAAGACACCTTGGTAAGTTATAGATGATTTTTTTATTAACAGCCGGCCAGAGTGGCCGAGCGGCTCTAGGCGCTTCAGTCTGGAACCGCGCGACTGCTACGGTCGCAGGTTCGAATCCTGCCTCGGGCATGGATGTATGTTGTGTCCTTAGGTTAGTTAGGTTTAAGTAGTTCTAAGTTCTAGGGGACTGATGACCTCAGATGTTAAGTCCCATAGTGCTCAGAGCCATTTGAACCATTAACAGCTACACCCAGTCTGAAATAATACTTCCACCAGAAACCTTGCTACTTCCTTTCTCAAATCCACTGAGGAAGTGTTTAAAGAGCACTGAAGTTTTCTGTACTAGAATCTGATTATATGAATATCCTCCCACCATTGCATTAATGTTAACCATTTTTAGAATAAGATGAGCTTGATTGGCGACTCCATAGAGTGATGTGTGCACAACGACCATATGTAAATTGGAAGGAAAGTCAGCATTGGCCGTAATTTTTATGATTTATTAACAGCAAAATCGATTTTCGATCACATAATGATCATCTTCAGTGCTGGAAGTTAAACATTTCACTAATCGCTATGTGGAATGTTTAACTTCCAGCACTGAAGATGATCATTATGTGATCGAAAATCGATTTTGCTGTTAATAAATCATAAAAATTACGGCCAATGCTGACCTTCCTTCTAATAAGGTGAGCTGCTGTGAAACCACAAATCCGCCTTTAATTAATCACATAATTCTCCGTACTCTCTCACATAAATTTTATCCGTGTATCATTTAATAGAATCAGCATCTGCTTTCACCAAGTAAATTAACCGTTATACGCTCATAACCTCGTTGGCAAAACCGGTACACATGGAAGTCGCACATCCAACCACTGTTGCACAATAAACTGTACTCTGAACAATTTGTTTGGGAGACAGCTTTAATGCGGCGTATCGTTGAAACTACACATTTTCTTAATGTACACGTATAAATATTAAAGAAATCAAGAACGGCATTTTAGGTGTGTTGGTAGAAGGAACAATTTTGTCACAAAGTTAATGCATTTTTAACTCATCTCATATTCGTAAAAATTGTCGCGTGATTCCAATAACTGATGATAGTGTGTACAGTACTCGCCACGTTCTTTTCGAGACAGATATAGCTTCTTTATATTAATTCGGTATCTTTTTAATAGCAAATGCTGCATTGTAGCACTCGTCTCCAAGCACAGAGGCATCGTGGTATCCATTCCGTCATTGAAGGTTTAAATCTAACCTGCTTCATCCACAGAGTAGATCCTAACCTAATCTAACCTCTTCGATCCAGGCAAAAACCGACGAGCGAGATCGGACGGACAGTTACCAAGATGTTATCGGGCAACCTTTAGCGACGGCGTCTGACGACCGTTATCGGTCCCACTGTGAACGCAGCCCTACTCTGCGACAGCATCGTCCCGCCATTTTATAGCCGTACATAGTATTCTCTCTCTCTCTCTCTCTCTCTCTCTCTCTCTCTCTCTCTCATCGGATTTCCCGTTCAGAAATCTCATTTTAACAGTGGTTGTTTGCGAGAAAATAGTGTTATGCGTCGTGTAAGAGGAAGAAACGTCTACCAGCATGCTGGGAAGTCGATGCGGGGTACTGGCGTAGAGTTCGCTCCGAAACGCAGGATCGTACGAAAGTTTTAAGAATGGGCTTGTAATTGTACAATGGTGGTGCTTACATGCTACTGTGATGCATCTCCTTCAAATAGTCCCCTTCTCACTGAACACACCGACTCCAACGGTGTTTCCACTTTTGGAAACAATCGTGTAATTTTTTTCCTGGAGTGTGTTAAGGACGCTCTCTGTATTTGCCTGGATGTCTTCAGTCGAGTGAAATTGCTTCCTCAGTGGATTTGAGAAAGGAAGTAACAAGGTTTCTGGTGGCAGTATTATTTCAGACTGGGTGTAGCTGTTAATAGTTTAAATGGCTATGAGCACTATGGGACTTAACTGCTGAGGTCATCAGTCCCCTAGAACTTAAACCTAACTAACCTAAGGACATCACACACATCCATGCCCGAGGCAGGATTCGAACCTGCGACCGTAGCGGTCGTGCGGTTCCAGACTGTAGCGCCTAGAACCGCTCGGCCACTCCGCCCGGCTGTTAATAAAAAAAAAAAAAATCATTTATAACTTACCAAGGGCCGGCCGGAGTGGCAGTGCGGTTCTAGGGGCTACAGTCTGGAGCCGAGCGACCGCTACGGTCGCAGGTTCGAATCCTGCCTCGGGCATGGATGTGTGTGATGTCCTTAGGTTAGTTAGGTTTAATTAGTTCTAAGTTCTAGGCGACTGATGACCTCAGAAGTTAAGTCGCATAGTGCTCAGAGCCATTTGAACCATTTTTTGAACTTACCAAGGTGTTTTTTTAGTGCATTTGCACAACGCATAGCTTCAAAATTTGTAGCGGTCGCGCGGTTGCAGACTGAGGTTCGAGTCCTCCCTCGGGCATGGGTGTGTGCGTTGTTCTTAGCATAAGTTAGTTTACGTTACTTTAAGTAGTGTGTATGTCTAGGGACCGATGACCTCAGCAGTTTGGTCCCTTAGAAATTCACACACATTTGAACATTTTGAAAACATCCGGTCAGGGGTTGCCGAGATTGGCGCGCCACCACTCTCTGGCGATCGACGAACTCTGGTTCAGAGTTGAAGCAGCGTGGAATGACGTGCCCGTATCTCTCATCCATGCTCTGTTTGACTCCTTGGCCAGACGGGTGAGAGCCTATCAGGTCAGTGTGTTAAATTTCACACCCACCGTATCCCATCTCACCTACAAATTTAATCATGTGTTCTTCCTACTAACTGTATTTTTACAAAAAGTAAAAAACCTTTTTTTGTTATCCTTCATGGTTTTGCAAATTTTAATGACCAATGTACATGGACTTCTTCATTTGAAGAGATAATCTGCTAAGATACTTCCAGTGCCTCCATCTACCCGCAGTCCATTCAAAAATGTGTATAGCAGCGGCTAGACCATTGTTGTTTCAACAGCAAGTCGGCAGGAGGTTGTGCGATAGTGCACTGCCTGGACTTCCAGAGCAACTTGCTCTGCACGGCAGAGGGCGGGGAAGGGTGCGCCGTAGCCTGTGAGAAGCCGAAGCTCTTCTCCCATGCAGTCAGCAGTAGTTAGTACGTTGGCAACAGTGAACGATAGCCGTCTCGCGGTATGTGGCACATCGATGCAACTTTAAGCGCTTTCTCTGCTTTCACAGCTGACCATATATTAACTCTCGCTCATGTTAGAACAACCTATCTAAATACGTATAGGCCTACAGTAGCGGTGCGGATGTATTCGCATTTTTGAATGCTGATATCACTTCAGTGGGACCTTTTTAAAAGTAGAACTGTCAAACTTACTGCGTTTCCTGGTAATGTCAGATAATGTGGAACTATCTATGTACTGCTAGATTTTCTGGGAAATTAAAAATCTCTGCATTACTTTATGTATTAATTGTCAGTAGTCGTCCTACTACAGCTCACTCATAGATTAGGACTAATTTTACCGCCTTTAAGTGTTGACTAAGGAACCGACTTCAACACTAACGTAGGAAACAATGCTGCTTTTTCTTCGAATAGTTGGTAGCAAATAGCAGTTTGGGCTAACTCATTGAAATTCCTGGTTATCGCCTGTTTTCTTAAATCTCTAAACGGACCAAGCCATCTCGATATTCGTCTCGTTTCAAATTATCTTTCGACGTGAATCCGAGAAAATTGTAACCTCTAACATCGAGAAGTTATTCACAGCGCAGCTGGCACTCGAAAATTACTTACGCTTTTGTAAAAGGTGTGTAGTTTTCTTCTTGACATCAGGTTATTCTAAATGTTTGTTCATAGTCATGGCAGAACTCCTAATTTCACAAGTTCTTCGTGTTTGCGAGCGTGGAGAACGACAAAATGTGGAAGATGAGGTAAAGGAACTTAGACACATTAGAGAGCATTTACAGCGTGATTTGAGGAGCATGCGAAGACATATTTCCATGAAAAAACTTTTAATACTTTCATCTGCTAGTAGCTTTTGCACGAATTTTGATAATTGCCGTGCAATACCGTGATTGTAATGTCGTTCCGGAGAGCAGTCGCTATTATAAAGACAACTATCATATGCAAATCTGACACCACCACCACCACCACCACCACCACCACCACCTGGCCACGGCGTTTTACATAGGTCTACTGCTACTGACCTACTTATTTTCTTTGCTCAGTGGATCAGAGTCTGGGTTTCAGTCACGGCGCTGAAGGGAGAGTAATACAAATCTTTTTCCTTTATTAACGAGACATAGCAAGTTTTGTGAATATTGCAGTATATACCATTTTCCCACAACGCTAGTTGTTTCCAACGTGTGCGTGAGATACATTCCATGGAGCCTAAACATCAGTGAAACAGCCTACATACACGCTGATCTTCTTTAATTAGTACTTAAACCTTCATGAAAATATCATCGTTGAAGGCGATCTGGTGTGTTCGTTTGACGTTGACCAGCGGCAGTTTTAAAAAGGTCTACGTGACTCAGAAATTGCTTTGGTGACTTAGGAGACAAGTGCAAGGCTGCAAATTCGGAAATGTCTCGTTCTGTAACCGATTGGTTCTGCTCTTTTTCTGTCAGCTTACACACCCTTCCGGTTACAGTGAGTGTGAAAAGTCTAGTTTTAGAATTCCACATTGAAGGAAAGTAGAACACTGCGCCACGTTCCTTCACATTCTTATCCTTCGCGACTCCGGGGTAGGAGGAAGCCAGCTTCTTTGTTCCTGCGTCTTTCACCCAGCAGTTCGACACGGGAACCTTCATCCCCGTCAGCGCCGTATGGGGACGTAGTATGCTTGGATCGCATCAATGCGACGATAACGGTGTCTTAACATGTAAGATCCTTCCCTGCTTCTTGTGAGATGTAATTCACAATCCGTAAGGCAATTAAATGTGAAGCCGGCCATATGAAAACATTTTGGACAGCGGAGTGAAGACAGGATCTGTGCACATAACTTAAAATGGGATGAATGTCACTTGTACAATGATAATAATTTTTCTTATATATTGTTGCTTATTGTATTCTAAGACTCTCCCAACAACTTTTGAATATGCGACATCTAATTTTTTATCATTATACATCTACATGGATACTCTGCAAATCACACTTAAGTGTCTGGCAGAGGGTTCACCGAATCACCTTCATTGTAATTATTATTCCAGTTTCGAACAGCACGCGGAAAAAACGAACATCTATATCTCTCCGTGCGAGCTCTGGTTTCTCTTATTTTATTGTTATGATTGCTTCTCCGTATGGAGGTCAGTGTCGATAAAATTCGGAGGAGAAAGTTTGTGACTGAAAATTCGTGAGAAGGTTCCGCCGCAACGAAAAACGCCATTGTTTCAGTGACGTCAACTCCAAATCTTGTATCATTAATTTGTTCGGTTTTAATTAATATGAAGAATCTGCGCTTAATTCTTTAGTTTGATATAATAGTGACTATAAACCATTTGCGTGCGCTCCTCTCTGATGGCAGAATCGAACTCGTACTCTCAACGAATGGACACATCTCCCAACGGAAGGGGAAACATAAGAAAGCAAGGGGGACATACACTTGATCCTTACTTGGATTTACTTAACCTCAGATCGAAGTTACTCATTCAAGAACTACTTAATGTTTCCAGAATGTGTTTTAACTTTGCAGCGGTGTGTTCGCTGATATGAAACTTTTAAAACTGTGTGCCGGGCCGTGACTCCCGACTTCGAGTCTCGGTCCGGCACACAGTTTTAATCTGTCGGGAAGTTTCATAACAGTGCACACTCCGCTGCAGAGTGAAAATTCATTCTGGAAACATCCTCCAGACTGTGGCTCTGCATGTTTTCTCAATATCCTTTCTTCCAGGAGTGCTAATCTTATAAGGTGTGCATGAGAGCTTCTGTGAAATTTGGAAGCTAGGAGACAATGTAATGGAGGAAGTAAAGCTGTGAGGACGGATCGTGAGTCGTGCTTGGGTAGCTCAGTCGGTAGAGCACTTGCTCGTGGTAGGCATAGGTCCCGAGTTGGAGTTTCGATCCAGCAGACAGTTTTAATCTGTCAGGAAGTTACTTAATGTCTTATTAAAAATTTATGACTTAATTTCTATCCACGATGAAAGGTGAAAATCAAGCGAGATCTTACAAACTGCGGAGTCTGCTGATCCAGTTTGTTGCTTTCATCTACCCCCACGTATCTACCTCTCCATACAGCGGTTTCACCTAACGCCATCTTCTCCATACAAGGGTTTCACCTAACGCCATCAGAGGTCACACCTGATAGCGCGAAGCTAACGCCCGAAATGTGTCTCTGGATGCACGGGGTTACTCTATAAAATAAACGTCCAGAATCACTCCAGGAACGAACTCGGATGATGGAATTTATCTGTAAACAAGTGCCAAGTCTTAGGCGAGGACGCCCATTGATCTAGCTAGTCACGAAACTTTGAAGATTACCCGTAACGTCTTACACGTCCTCCTCCTTCCCGCCCCCCTCCCGGTATTGCAACAGCATCACTCGATTCAATTAAAGATTTTGATAACAACTCCTGCCTAAAAGGTGGAGAAATGTAGTAATCTTTAACGAAAAAGAATGCTTAAAATGTTGCTATAACTTCTCATTTTACTATATTTCACAAGTTTACAAATATTTGACGTCTGCAGTAAACGTGATTAGACCAAAGTTAATCCTCCATATATATTTTTTCCCCTTATCTTCACGAATAGGTAAGTTTCAAACACGAATAGGCAAGTTTGAAAATGTAACATTTTCTTTGAAGAAAAGGAGAGGCAATGGGGTGCGTTGAGTTGTATTCTAAATGTGGTAGCACGCTCATTTTAACTGTTCAGGACACTAGCCAAATTTCAGTACCAGTGGACAGCAGTAATGATCTGATGCATAACAGACTTTAACTCCAACCACAGATGGAACAGACTCAAAATAACTTGTCGTATTCCAAGTACACGGACACCGATGCGTATCCCTTATTCCCCGAGATTTTTAATTTCACATGTTTTGATTAATGGTGGATTCCTTCTGTGAACTGGTCCTGGAACTTGGAATACATAGGGAAAAACATTTGTGTACTTCGTTTGTTCCGTTTCTTCAATTGCAGTTTCATCATCAGTGGATAGGTAAGTGCTGTGTCCCGTTAACAAAGGGAAAAGACTTGTATTATTCATTTGCGGTATACGGAGAGTGAATACCGTTATTTGTGCGCCTCTTTCAATTTCCGGCCATGCTTGGTAGTCAGTCTGCGCATGCACAGTTCGCGACCTGCCTGCACCGCCCATGCGATTTCGTGCACGTGCCGGAGGAATTCCAAGTTCAAGGAACGCAGCGTTTGGAAGCGTTGATTTCCTCATGTGCCTGCGCTGTCGCTTGCTAGCGAACTGTGCCACCTACGCGCTGTTCAGACCTGAGTGGTTTATTTTCGAGCGAACAGTGTGTTGTGCTCCCCGGAATAAACTTTGTGGTTTGGCGAAATAGTGCAGCACTAGGGCCTGTCGTTCTTTTTTTGAGAACGTAGTTGCAGTTGAAAGGAAGGGCAACGTCCGTATTTTGTGTTAGATATGGTTACATCTTTCGGCAGTGTACGGAATCGGCAAAGAGGATTGTGCGAACGGCCATCCAAGCAGTACCAAGAAAATTTCACCATGATTAGTTACAGATGATACCTGTATTACAAAACTTTCAAACTAGAAAATCAAGAACTTGTTATTTCTGAGGTCAGTGACTGGCCAAACGTTCACCGTCTGATGGAATTTAAGGTTCCCCTTACAACACCGTCACCAATATGGATCGACAATTACAAGAGATAGAAGTGTCTGTTTTATACCTTTTGTGTGATGACGTTTAGTATAACTGCAACAGACAGAGCGTAGGCTAATTATGCACACCCTAAATATAAACACGTGGTTTTACAAACACTGCCTTTTGTATTTCGCTCGTACTGTATTGTTTCTAGAAGCGCTCCGGACCCCATCACGTCTGTGATCGTTGTAGTGTTGTTTTTATCTGCTGTTATGTCGACCTTACTTCCAGTGAGGCAAATAATCATCGATGCCCGTACGCTTCCACAAAAATAGTCGCCGATTTGCTATAGTGATAAGTAGAATTACTGAGTATAGTATCACTAGCAGAGCGCGCGCAGCTTTCGCGTAGACTGTTTGGCCTGCAGAGTTTTCTGTTCTTTTTTCTTTTTTTCTCTTTTCTTCTCTATAATCGAATCTTTATGTTGTTGACAAACTGCAATACCTTCTAGGCTTTTCAAGCTCATTAAGACCATAAGGATGGCCTTTTCCGAATGTTGTTCTGACCAAAAAGCGAATCTCGTAGCTTTTATATATAACCGAGAAGTAAAATTCCAGTTTTCATAATTTAAGCTCAAAAATTTTTTTAATCTAACGGAACATTTTCTTAAAAATTTTCTTCCCTCATTGCACTCCCTTAAGGGTATAATTTCCAGAAACACTGAAACACGTATTTTTTTAATTTCTTGCCCAGAAGTCAAGTACTAATTTTCATAGATATAACCTCAAAAATCCTTTAATAATTATGTAGTAATTATTTATTTTCAAAAATCTCTCACCTACTATTTTACCCCCTTAGTGGTTGAATTTCCAGAAATGCTGAAGCGCGTATTTCTTTATTTGTGATCGAGGAACCAAATACCAATTTTCGTAGTTCCAGCTTCAGGATTTCCTTATTAGCGGCAATTTTTTTCATGTAAGAAAAGCCCTTCATCTCCCATTTCACCGCCTTAAGAGTGGAATTTCGGAAAATCCCTTCTTAAACGACGCCTACAGTATAGGACCCACATCTTTCCAAATTTAGCAGTTTAGGCTTGGGCGGTGATGAGTCAGTGAGTCAGCATATTGCCTTTTATATATAGTATCATTACAGCAGAGTTCACGGAAAAACGTTGTTCGCTAAACCAAACAATAAAAAAGAGCTTACCAGTAGGTACGCTTGTTATATTATCATATTACGACTCCCTCTGAGTCCTTTTGCTCTTACTTTCGATTTAATACATACATACATACTTACCACTTCAGATAGGCAGCTACGATAACATCGCTTCTGTTGTTGCAGTACCTGTTAAATCTCTTATCTCGCCACTTCAGCGATATGGAAACTGACTCAAAGTCGGCAATGGCATTTGTAGAAAATTCCGCAGCGACTACGAAAGTAACGGCGAACATTTCACATGCAAAGCTCTCCAACCGACCTTTATTCTCATGTGGACGGCTGTAGACTAAAGTAAATAATACTTCGGCAGCACCAGTAGATAATCTGTGCAGAAACTGACTTGGAGGTCGCACATAACCAGTGCTGCTACACTACTGGCCATTAAAATTGCTACACCAAGAAGAAATGCAGATGATAAACGGGTATTCATTGGACGAATGTATTATACTAGAACTGACATGTGATTACATTTTCATGCAATTTGGGTGCATAGATCCTGAGAAATCAGTACCCACAAGAACCACCTCTGACCGTAATAACGGCATTGATACGCCTGGGCACCCTTACATAACACTTTAGTGACTGACACAAATATAAAGACTGACACTATTTACAGGTCGTGTCTCCTCATTCTTTTGATCATCTGAGGCACAGTCTGAAGTCAGACGTGCATAATGCCCTAGGGAACATCGGTTTTTTGTATGATGAATACGCTTAGTGTCAACAGTTCGTATGTCGTCGTCGTATAACTTCTTGTTGAATAACTTACGTATTGTTACTTAAGACGATTCTGTCTTTTTTGTATTGGTAACTGATTTTAGTCTACATTATTTGCAGTCCTACGTTACTTTTTCCACTGTCTCTTTTCGGCCATCGAGTATGCACGGATGTTGGTCTCTACCCTATACCTGGCTCGCGACAGTGACCTGCCTGCATTGTTTCAGGCAACGACACAAAACAAAATTTTACTGACACTTGATTTGAATAAGTGAATAGCAGTACAATTATTCCGTATAACTGCCGTTTTATTAACTCTAACCTTTTGGGAATATTAACAAAATCAATAAGAGCGCACGTAATGGTGTACGTTTCGACGAATTATGGAAGGGAACAGAAACTGTTTCAGGTATCTCTCATTTGTCATCTTGGATGATAGTTGAAGCTAAGTTGGCAGCAAAAATATACGTGCTCAAATGTACATTTAATTGGTTGCAAAAACAAACACTACAAATGCTATTGTGAATCGTAATATCAAACGAATTAATATAGGTCGCAGTGGGGAGGGACGAATGTGATAGCAACTGTAACAAAATCGTTGCCACAAAAGAGACTACTAAGTAAGCTCTCTACGCGTCTAGAGGACGCAGTGTTATTAACAGTGCGGTAGGAATTTGGGGGGGGGGGGGGGAGGTTCGGTTAATAAGTAATTCAACAGATTTTTTTTTCTGAAAGCAGGTTGGCTTTTTTCGTTATTTCAATACACCATATTATTACCCACACTTTTGGCAACAGAACCGTATTTTTCAACATCATTTCAATTCAATACGACGGCCTGTCGCTACCCCATTGGGAGAGCCAGTACGCCTCTGTGGATCTCCGTTCAGTGCTACGGCATTATGCCATCTTACTGGGAGGGCCCGTAGGTCCGCATGGTACAACTCTGCTGGTCGACGTGGGCGGCAACGTCTTGCTGCGTCAATAACCTCCCCATCACCCATGTAGTACTTCCCGCGGAGTGCAGCCTTCTTTGGGATAAAACTATGGAAGTCGAAAGGTACGACATCCGGGCTGTAGGGTGGATGTAGAAGAACAGGCCATTGAAGTTCTGTGAGCTCCTCTCGGGTGCGCAGACTTGTGTAAGGCATTGTGTTTTCATAGAGAAGGATACGTCCGTTTGCATTTTTGTAGCGACGAACACGCTGAAGTCGTTTCTTTAATTTCCTGAGGGTAGCACAATAAACTTTGGAGTTGATCGTTTGCAACATGAGGGAGGGCATCATACTAAATAACTCAGAAGACAGTCGCCGTGACTTGACCGGCTGAGGGCCGGCATTGAACTTTTTCTTCGGAGGAGAGGTGGCGTGTCGCCACTCCATGTGTTGCCATCTTGTTTCTGGGTCGAAGTGATGACCCCATGTAAGTCGAAAGCATTTCCGCACAGATGGTTCTTCGTTGCTCTTTATGATATTCTGTCAGGCGGCGATGAACGCAGCGGGCACACACCTTTGAGTACTCAAACTGTTGGACGAGAGTGTCCGCACGTTCCAATGCTGCAGGAGTGACAGCTGTGTGCGACCGATTGGCACGCGGGAGATCAGACAGATTCGCGCGACCTTGCTGTGATGATGACAGACGCCTCGCCCAACGACTCGCCACGCTGTTTTTCACTGCCAGGTCTGTGTAGTCATTCTGCAAGCGGCCAGCCGGTGTGGCCGAGCGGTTCTAGGCGCTTCGGTCTGGAACCGCGCGACCGCTACGGTCGCAGGTTAGAATCCTGCCTCGGGCATGGGTGTGTGTTGTGTCCTTAGGTTAGTTAGGTTTAAGTAGTTCTAAGTTCTAGGGGACTGATGACCTCAGATGTTAAGTCCCATAGTGCTCAGAGCCATTTGAACCAATAGCCATTCTGCAAACGTCTGTGAATATAACAGCTCTCTGCTTGGAACACACCGCAGTCGCCACTTAAAAAATCTATGTATAGCGCCGCCATCTATCAGTACATCATGAACTAGGGGCTGGATCGGGAATATTTCCCGATGCCTCACAACAAATTCCTCATTTTTTCAAACGAAATTGGCCGAGAAAAGAAATGTGTTGCATTAATTACTTAACGCCCCTCGTAAATAATTAATTATAGAATAGTTGTTATTACCAGTTCTCTTCCGAACCTTGTGAATGCAAGAAGTGAGGCTATGAATGGATCACAAAAACTCCAATACTGGTCGATGTTAACTAGACGGTCGATTAGTGCGGTGGCCCTATAAAACTACTATGTTTTCAATGTGTACTGCTATGCTACTTGTTTATATATTCATAACATTAGACGTAGTGAATTTACGTAAAATCAAAACAGGTCTGACGTTGGTTTGAAAGATAGGCAGGGGCTCATCCGTAAAGAGAATTTCAGTCTGCTGCTTCGCAAAGAAGCAGAGTTGGTTTAACGGGTAAGGAAATGGACTTGACATTTCGGGATGAGCAGATTTCAAACTTCAGCCCCCCCCCCCCCCCCACACACACACACACCTGGATCTGTGCTTTTCGTGGCTTCCCTTAATCGAATAATTTCTCATCCTTACACTACACGAACTTTTACTACTTGTCTACTCTCCTTGTCGTCAACTGTACGTCAAACCCAAACCCTTATTCATTTTACGTTGATTTCCAGCCTAACATACAGTTTCCCATACCCTTTATAAACTCTTCATTCTATGACGAGTGGTGAACGGTACAAACCTGGCTGGCTGCTTCGCATACAGCATGCCCTAAACCTTTTGGGACCAAACTTTGGCGGTTCGTAAAGCATTTTATATTGAATAGTGTGACATGAGAAGCTAGTGATCGGAAATGAATATTAATTTTTTATGTACATAAACATCTTGGACATTATAAAAACGTAAGGTCAGAGCATCTAATCAAACTGACAACCGCAAGATTCAATGCAAGCAAGCGTTAAAACGGAGCATAAAAATTTATCGTGTCGTTGTCGTCGTCGTCATTATCGTCGTCGTCGTTGCTGTTGACTTCAGTCCGAAGACTGTTTTGATGCAGCTCTCGACTTAAGTCTGTCCTTTGCAAGCGTTTACATCTCTGCATAACTATTGCAATCTACGTCCATTTGAATCATATCTCAAAAGATTTTAATTATATCCTTCTATGAAATGTTTATCCTCTATGTTTCACTGCCTTACAGTGTTACACTCGGTACATACATCTTCACAAAATACTCCCTGACGGATAAATTTGTATATAGGTGGTATCCGTTCTTTCGCATAAGTCCGCAGGGACAGACACCATTTTGATCCAGCAGCCACTATGAAGTAAGTCACAGAGGAATTACAGACATTGACTGCGGGTGGGTATTGATTTAAATCAATGGAGGAAGTGAAAATTTGTTATGGACTGGGATTCGAACCCGGATCTTCTGCTCTCTAGGCATGTGCTGTGACCACTGAACTATCCAGACACAGTGACCATCGCACCTGCTCGGACTACCCTAGTTTGCCTCCGTCAGACTCCGATTCTCAACTTACCCACACACTAGGAATGTAGTGCCCCTTGCCCATTAGCCTGATTACTCGTGACCTTTGGCCTATTCCCCTTAAGAGTTGGAGCCTGGTGTCCATCTGCACTGAAGAGATGATTGGCCGTTCTCGCCTTAATCACACTGATCAACCAGAACGTGATGACCACCTACCCACTATCTATATAAACCCGTCCAGGCGATATCAGCGTCACCTGGTGAAAAATGAGTGCTTGTCAGACACATGCACGGTGTCTGTGATATCAGTAAGGGTGCTGTTTGTGTGTGAAATGGGGAAGGTGCGCGATCTATCTCAGTTGATCGAGGGCAGGTTATGATGGACTGGATGCTCGGCACGAGCATTCGGAAACTGCGCGACTTGTCGGGTGTTCGAGGATTGCAGTGGTGAGTGTCTTCAACACGTGTCGAAACCAAGGTGAAACTACGTCCAGGCGCCGTACGGTTCGGTGGCCAACCCTCATTACAGATATCGGACGTCGTAGGCTGGGCAACTAGTAAAACAGGACAGTCGGCGAACTGTGGCGGAGCTAACATGAGACTTTAATGCTGGGCAGAGTACAAGAGTATCTCAACACAGAGTGCACTGAACATTCCTAACGATGGGCCTCCACAGCCGACGACCCATGCAAGTGCCAATGTTAACACCACGACATTGGCAGCTATGACTGAAATGAGCACGTGACCATCGGCGCTGGATGTTGGTGCAGTGGCAGACCGTTGCGTGATCTGACGAATCGCGGAAGCTTCTTCATCATGCCGATGAGAAGACGCTTATCTGTCATAATCCAGGGGAACAGCTCTTTCCACTGATACTGCGGAACAGAGACAAGCTGATGGCGGCACATTTGGGAACATTCACGTAGGCATCCACGAGTCCAGTAGATCTCGTGCGAGGCACCATGACGGCCAAGGAGTATAGTACACAGGTTGCAGACGACGTACACCGCTTCATGATGATCGTGTTTCCCGACAGCAGTGTCATTTTTCATTAAGATAATGCGCCATGTCACAAGGTCAGGAGTGTGATGGAGTGGCGAGTTCCAGTTGATGCACTGGTCCCCCAACTCGCCAGATCGAGTGTGACATCAGAGTTCATCGCTTCCGCCCCCCTTCCCACAATTTACGGGGATTAGGTGACTCTTGTGTGCAAATGTGGTACCAACTCCCTCCAGCGACCTTCCAAGACCTCGTTGCTTCCACGCATCGACGTGTCGCCACTGTTTTCCGTGCCAGCGGTGGGCTGTTAAGCAGGTGGTCATAATGTTCTGGCTGGTAAATGCATGTGTATGTGGTGTCTTTTCTTTCAGGCACTCTCATAGGAATCGGGCAAATGCCGCGAGTAAAGAGGTTAATGGGTAAGGGGCACTACATTCGTAGTGTGTGGGTAAGTTACGAGTTTGGGTCTGACAGGAGACATGTTAGGTTAATCCGTGCAGTTGCAGTCATCACTGTGTGTGGATAGCTTAGTGGGCAGAGCAACTGCCTAGAGAGCAGGAGACGCGGGTTCAAATCCCGGTCCGGCATAAATTTTCAATTTTGTCCATTGATTTAAATCATTGCCCGCTCGCAGCCAATATCTGTAATTCCTTTGTGACATAAATTTGTATTCGAGGTCAACAGATTTCACTTTTTCAGAAACGCTTTTGTTGCCATTGTCAGTCTGCATTTTATAACCTCTCTACTTGGGCCATCTTTACTTACTTTGCTGACCAAATAGCGAAACTTACCTACTACATTTAGTGTCATTTCCTAATCTAACTCTTCTCTACTTTTAATACAAACTTTATTGCGCAGTGTCAGATATCCGTATTGTACAATGAGACAGGCAGCCAGGACCACTTCTTCTTCAGTTTCTAATGGGATTTCGTACACGAGTGACGCGTGAATCCGTCAAATTACCACCACTATCGATATGTCAGAGATGATCGAGTATTGAATTTCTAGGTCGCCATACCAACGTCGACGCATTATCCATCAGGACCTTGTACGGGCTGAAATATTGATCTCAAGCCATTGGTTCCTGTCTGAGAATACTCAGTCTAAGATTCTGTATTACTTGATTCTTTAAGTCTTAGGATACCCGATATGTAGGGTGTAACGGGTATAAGTGCAGATATTTCTCCGCGTGGTACCTTAATATGTACACGCATAATTGTGTTGGTTGTTTTTTCTCTGCATAGAACCATCTTCCCGCAAGCATGTCAGATAATGTACTGCCTGATGTTTCTTGCACGGTCGTAACTGCATCACTTAGTGGACTGCCTCTGTCAATATAGACTACCATTTTCGATCCACTCTTAAACACCTGACCTGCTGCCCAAGGAAAAATAAGCATTAATAGTTTTCTCTTGCCATATGTACTTGGAGGTACTACACACCCGCTCTAAAAACATACGGCTTTGAATAGCTGTAATTATTAGTCTGCGGTTGACTTAAACACTGATCTAACGTTGTTCACTACACCGTCCTCAGTCACCAATAGAAATATCTGCACTTCTACGCATTACACCCTGTATAAGCTTCTCGATGATATCGCTCTTCCGGTCGCCGCAGTTACTGGCACTCCGTCCTATTCTTTGGCTGCTAAACCGCCGTTGTTGGCCATCGTTTGGCGCCACAGTCGTTTGACTGAACTTCGTGGGTGCCGAACGTATAAGTGGTTGCCACAATCTATTAACGAGAAAAGGTGAACATTAACTATTTGATGACATTACCTGCATATTTGATCCGTCTCCAGTCTGCTAGAGTAGCTGCATCGCAGTTCGTTTGGTAAATGGCCCCTCGACTCCGACCAAGCCAGCTATTCCAGCTGTACTCTCTCTCTCTCTCTCTCTCTCTCTCTCTCTCTCTCTCTCTCCCTCCCTCTCTCCACGCGCGCCTCCTACATTGAATTACGCATTTCAGTGCTGGATAGAGATGACTCATCAAGATTCCAGCGCCGCTAATCTGCATGTGGTAGCTACAGACTCAACTTTCATGCCATTTTGTGTTTTTTCCGAGGTAATGCAATTTGCGCTAAATTGTATTAAGGGTCTTCCACTTGTGACGCTTGTTCGCGGTGTATGGTGCAGATGTTGGCTATGCGTCTCTGTGTCGAGCAGCGGGCAGTCAATGGAAGTATAGTATGGTGGTTAGCCAGAAGCCACGTGTAGTCGGAAAATGTAAATTACCGAAATTTTGTGGATGGCCCTTCCTTCACTTTTTGCTTTCGCCGCATATCCATGTGAGTTCGATTTTTTAACTATGTAGAGCATTTGCATGCGAAAAATTACGTGCTGAAGTTCGAGTCCCGGTCCGGCATACAATTTTTATCTGCCAGGAAGTTTCAGATCAGAGCACACTCCGATGCAGAGTGAAAATCCATTCTGGATATAATCGTTTTTGGCTATACCACGGGTTTCCAAACTGTGCGTCACTGCTGTCAGGGGCGTCGTGGCCTTGCAGTAAAGGCGTCGCTGGTTTCATAAAAATAATTTCGTTCATTTGCCTTCTGAGTAAAGGTACAAAATATGTGCTAGTAATTATATCTAGCGGGCTGACAAGGAAGCGTTGTTACTACGGTAGTGTGATAGATGTTAGTCAAATCTTATTACGCGATTTGTTTGTTTTTATCCAGTAACCATCAGTTTGAAGGCTAGATTTGTGGAATGCAGATCATTTTTAATTGTTGTTTGTCTTCTGTGATTTTTGTTTCGTTGTCAGCGTGTACAAACTTTTAAATGCAAGTCCAAATGCGATATTTCAAACGTATCATGCAAGTCTGAAGAAATGAGTAGACGAAAGTGCGGGAAGTGTGACAGTTACTTGAATTTCCGTTCGTGAGTACTACTATTGGAAATTAAGAACGACCACAGTGTGTTACGTGTTTCAAAGTCCCAGCTGAAGAATGCTTCCTAATGAAACGAAACGACTATTGGAGGTCGAATCACCGGTAGTTTGATAAACAAACCCGAGAGTACTTTTCCCACAAATAAAATAAAAAGGAACCTTAAACTGAACAAGCTACGATACCTACAGAGGCTCTTCTTGCATCTTACAAAGTTGCCTGCCCTGTGGCAAAAAGCAACAAACCTCACAGCCTAGCGGAAGACCTTATTTTATAGCAGTTGCTTTATACATGGTATCTGTTATGATAAGTGAGTCAGATGATAAGCAGGTGGGAAGTACACCTTTCTCAGGCAGTGCTGTTAGTCGTCGAATACCCGATAAGCCGGACGACATTAATGATCATTTGGTTGAGAAACTAAAAGGTGGTGGTGGTTGCGCTATGGAGTTGGATGAAGCTGCAGACAGACACAACGTTGCGCATACAGTTTGTTACTGGCTGTTTATATAAGGGGCGTTCAAAAAGAATCGAGCCGGAGGAATAATTACAGAAACCGGTACCTGTATGTTATAAGTATTGGCCCTGGCTGTTGAGACACTTGTCCCACTGTGACACAAGGCGGTCAGTGGCTGTCTCATAAAATTCCCGGGGCTGCGATGTGAACCAGTTCCGCACGTACAACTGAACGTCGTCGTCCACACGAGTGCAGGAAAGGTTATGCTGACGTTCTTCTTTGACCAAGGTGGCCCCTTCTGATTCACTTCCTGCAGCACGGAACAACAGTGAATGCCCAGCGTTACTAGCAAAGCTTGACCACCCTTCTCCAGACGATCAAATCAAGACGACCAGGCAATCTCACCCGTGGGGTCATTCTGCTCCGCGACAATGCAAAACCTCGTACGGCCCACACAGTCGCGACACTCCTGCAGAAATTCAAATAGCCAGCGTCAATACTTCTGACATACAGGTACTGGTTTCTGTAATTATGCCTCCGGCTCGTTTCTTTTTGAACGCCCCTTATACATAGGAAAATTTCATGAAGATCTTTGCTGCAGGGCAATAACTTGCAGAACAAAAGCTGCAGATCTCTTGAAAATACCACACATTATTATGGAAGAAAACAACGTGGATTGCGGATTTTGTGTGATCATGTGTGCAGATGGAGATGATGCGAGGGTGGTTTGAATAGTTCTCGGAATCACCACGAGAGGTCAGCGCTAGCGCAACGAGTTGTTCTCGTGATATTCATTGGACTGTTGCCTGTAAACACATGCCACGTCAATGCTCTTCGAAGAGAGCTGTGGCGTTGACGTGGCTCTGTTGTTCCGCGTAGTGATTTGCGAAGATGGAACAAATCGAGAGTCGAGTAGTGATTATGCACTTCGTAAAGAAAGTTACGAAAGCAAAAGACATTGATGCCGATTTCCAGAATACACTGGGGACTTTGCTCCTTCGTATTCAACTGTTGCCAAGTGGACAAATGTATTTAAATTTGGTCGGGAGAGCTTAGATGATGATCCGCGCAGTGAGTGGTCGGCCAAGATGTGTCACTACTCCGGAAATCGTTGCAAAAGTGCACAAAATGGTCACGGAGAATCGCCGATTGAAAGTGCGTGAAATTGCTCATGCTTGCCAGATGTCATCCGAAAGGGTATATCACAGTTTAACTGAAGAATTATAATTGAAAACTTTATCTGCAAGATGGATGCCGCGACTCTTGACGCTGGATAAAAAACGCATGAGAATGTACATATCGGAACAATGTTTGGCCTGTTTTTTTGCGCTGGTTTGTGACCACAGATGACAATTGGGTGCACTACTATACCCCAGACACAAAACAACCGTCAAAGCAGTGGAAACATGCTGATTCTCCGCCACCAAAGGAAGCAGAGACAATTCCTTTGGCGGGAATGGTCATGGCATCAGTGTTCTGGGGCGCGAATGGGATTCTGTTTGTAGATTATCTGCCCACTGGGCAAACAATTACTGGATAGTACTATGGTAACCTCCTGGACTAATTGCAATAAAAGATAGGCGAAAAATGCCAGGTTTAACAAGGAAGAAAGTTATTTTACATCAAGACAAAGCGCGCCCGCACACATGTGCTGTCGCTAAGGCAAAATTACACGAAGCAAGGTATGAATTATTGCCACACATGCCTTATTCACCTGATATGGCTCCCTCAGACTTTGATTCCTTCCGAAATCTGAAAATTTTTCTTGGTGGACGAAGATTCACTTCAAACGAAAAATTGATAGCCGGAGTTGACAACTATTTTGCAGGCCTGGAGGAAACTTATTTTCGAGATGGGATGAAGGTACTGGATCATTGTTGGACCAAGTGCATTAATATACAAGGAGACTACAATGAAAAATAAAAGAAGTTTCAGTGATGGAAGTACTTTTTTTTCTATTCCGTTCCGAGAACTTTTCAAGCCACCCTCGTAGTGTGGCTGGCCTTAAGCCGGATTGCAAGCTCTCATCCGTAGAGAGACTCGTCATGCCATTGCGCTATTCACCGCGAAGCACTGGCATCAAACAGTATGAGCCGCGCCCTTGAATCAGTGATCGAAGTGGTAGGCTTCATTAAAAGTCGGTGGCTTAAGTTGTTTTCAACAAAAGCTGTTACTGCAAGTTAGCAAGTATCTCGAAGCGCGGTACGCGGCGTGGGTGAGGTGAGGAGGTCGATCTGGGTGCTGATCCTATTTCCCTAAATTATCACAGTTACTCTCGCTGGCTTCCACGTGGGAAGTGTTGAAAAGGATCTACAATTTTGATGCTCGCCCTCTTCAAGAGAAATATTTGAGTTCGCCTAAGGTGACTTTGTATTGAAACGGCCGTATCTTGGTGACGTCTTTGAAAAACTCAATTCATTAAATGTATCCGTCCAAGGCGAGATAGTTTACGATAATGACAGAAACTGAAAAAATGAATTAAAAGTTGTGCCATGGACGGGACACTTTAATTAATCTGAGCTAGATTGTTTGTTTGGTGGTGGTGGTGGGGGGGTTATGGAGTCTTAAATATTTTGGAACTGCGGTTTACAAGTAACCATAAAACCATTTTATTGAAAGGAAAACGCCTACTATACTTTTTTTCCCTATCCTTGAGGGTTTGGGGGAGGGGGCTGGTCCTCACTTGCCTCCGGGTATGAGCACCCCTGGTTCAAGGGATTGAAAGCAACATTCTGTAACTGTCGAGAAAATTTCAGCCTCAAGAAATTAAGGAAGAAATAGTTGGATGATAAAGATATACGGATATACATCACGTTTTCCTGCTCTTCACACGGTTTTAGAAGATAAAGACTTTCAGATGAGTGAAAAATTGAAGCTTGTGTTTGTGAATCATTTAACTGAACTCAGTGATTACTTTCTGAATTACCTTCCAGAACAAATTGGTCAACACAACTGGATCAAAGATCATTTCAGTACTGAACTTCCGTCAGTACTTATGACTGAAGGACAAGAACAATTTGTTGGTGTTTCTTCAGGCTCCTCATCACGGCTTGATTTTTGGAACTCGATGAAGCAGGATCGTCCGTAAGCACATAACGAAGCCCTACGAATTTTAATACGTGTTGCAACAATGAATGTGCAGAAAGAGATGCGAGTCACTGTTTCCAAGCTTTTGCCGAGATTGAGGACTGGTGATGGAGAAGCAGTCTCATCCTGCCCATTAATTTCGTTGCAAGAAAAAGATGTTAATGACATTAAAAGTAGACTGGAATGTGTTATGTGAACAGTTAATCACTCTTATTCATTTTTTACAAAATTTAAGTTATTTACCCACACTTCTAGTCGGATGTCATGTGCGAAAGGAGTCATAGATGTTTTACATTCAAGTGTGAAAATCACTGGGTTGTACAAATCAGCTGTTCCGACGTTCTAACTGGCCACGTTTTTTCGCGACAGGCATTACCAGCTTATACTTAAAGGCGTGAATATGTGGTGCACCTTGTTCTTATGATTTTCCGAGATAAATGGTAATCGACGTACTAATAAATCTGTATCATAACTTCGGTTTTACGCGAGCAGTAATAAGTCCTACTGTTTAACGTAAAGATTGAGTCACGAATAACACTCCTGAGCGCCGTGAAACAAGAGAAGGTAAATTGCGGTGAAGTGCGAGTGGATTGTGGGTACCATGACCGCGGCGAGAGAGTTGGTGACGGGCAGCGGCTTTGGACGGGGTAGGAGAGGAGAGACGCAGCCGTGCAGACGCGGTCTATATCCGTGGTACACGAGGACGGCGCAGGCTGCCAGCTGCGCCGTTTATATTTGTCGCGTCTCTTAACGGCCGCGCGCGCGCACAAGCCGCACGCCTGGCGGAATCATAAGCTGCAAAAAGGCCGCGCCGGGCTCAACTCGCGGCAGCTTCTGCTGGCTCCCGGATACGTGGCCGATGCTGCTGCTGCTACGATGCCGTTAATCTGGTACGCACGCGCCTCACCAGTTGTCGCCTCCACTATCTCCTGGGACGTGATTTGATCTACAGGAGTTAGACAAATTTGTGGAAGCAAGAATGCAGGTTGCACTGTTGTATTGGACCACGAACGTAACCTGTGCATTGTCCTCAATACCTCGTTGCAAGTGTCAGTAGTTGTCACTGGTTCTGTGTAGTCATTAGTGCGTTATTTTGGAGCTAACGGAATTCGAACGTGGGAAAAATATGGTGCTAGTATGGCGGTTGCTTTTGTAAACAAGGAGGCCGAAGTGTTCGGTGTTTCAAGGGGAGGGGTACTGTATCGATGATTTGAAGAGTGTACTGGGAAAGCGAAAAAACATCTCCCGCTGAGTCACAACAAGGACGAACGTGTGTGTTGAGTGATCGTGGCAGACGGACAGACAGGTAGACAGTCATTGAAGAATACTGTGACGAAAAATATGAAGACGACAGCTGGAAAAGTCCCAGCAGAACTGAATGTCGCACTCACAAACAGTGACAGCACCAAAACTTGCAAAGCGAGCTGGAATTCCAAAACCACTCATCAGTGATGTAATGACTACCAGAAAACGTGATGCCGAAGCCATAAAACTTGGACTGCGAAGCAGTGGAAGAAAGTCATTTGGTTGAGTGATTCTGGTTTCATATAGTTTCCAACTTCCGGCCGAGTTTACGTTCCAAGAATGAAACATGGCTAGGGTTCATTGATGATTTGGGCAGCCATATTGTGGTATTCCATGCCCCCCGGTGATTGCTCTGCAATGTCGATTATCGCCAAGCATTTTGGCTTGTTAGGTCCATTCCATGTTCCCGGGTTCGATTTCCGGCGGGGTCAGGGATTTTCTCTGCCTCGTGATGACTGGGTGTTGTGTGATGTCCTTAGGTTAGTTAGGTTTAAGTAGTTCTGAGTTCTAGGGGACTGATGACCATAGATGTTAAGTCCCATAGTGCTCAGAGCCATTTTTCCATTCCATGTTTTCAATGGTGATGATGTGATCCAAGACAACAGAGCCTCTGTTCACACAGCTCACATCGTCCAGAACTGATTTTGTGGGCACGACGATGAATTCTCGCATCTGCCCTGGCCATCGCAGTCACCGGATCGTAATATTATTGAGCCCTTGTGGACTACTTTCTCTGTGAATGGTGTACGAGCGCTATCCATCTCCATCGTCGTTACCTGAGCATGCCACTGTTTTGGAGGAAGAATGGTACAAGATAACCTTCGTTAACTTTAAGGACCTGTATTTATCTATTCCGAGACGACTAGAAGCTGTTTCGAATGACAACGGTTTTCTTACACCGTATTAGGCGTGGTAGTATGTCGAGTTCGTGGTGTTTCCGTATTTTTGTCCACTTCCTGCTGCTGTGTGTAGCGCACGGTACTTCATGTATAACTGTCTCCCCCCCCCCCCCACACACACACACACACTTGTCTGACACAGCGGGTAACTTTCTGAAATAATTTAAATAACATCGAGTATAGATTTAAGTGTCAGGAAGTCGTTTCTGAAAGTATTTGTATGGGGTGTAGCCATGTATGGAAGTGAAACATGGACAATAAATAATTTGGACAAGAAGAGAATAGAAGCTTTCGAAATGTGGTGCTACAGAAGAATGTTGAAGATTAGATGGGTAGATCACGTAACTAATGAGGAGGTATTGAATAGGATTGGGGAGAAGTTTGTGGCACAACTTGACTAGAAGAAGGGATCGGTTGGTAGGACATGTTCTGAGGCATCAAGGGATCACAAATTTAGCATTGGAGGGCAGCGTGGAGGTTAAAAATCGTAGAGGGAGACCAAGAGATGAATTCACTAAGCAGATTCAGAATGATGTAATTTGCAGTAGGTACTGGGAGATGAAGAAGCTTGCACAGGATAGAGTAGCATGGAGAGCTGCGTCAAACCAGTCTCAGGACCGAAGACCACAACAACACAGAATATTCTGTCGGTATTTGGAGGAACATAGATACATTACAAACTGAAATACGCGGTACTGATATTCCACAATAATATGTATTTTATAGTTCGTTCTGTACTGGCTTTCGGCTATCCCCGTATTCAACACAGTCCACACAGCACCAGCGAGAGTTGATAATTGCACTAAGATTTTTTTCGGAAGATATGTGACCTGACATGTGACCTAATTTATGTAACTCAAGATTAATGAAACTCTCGAAGAAGCTATGAACAAATAAATATTACGTTACTTTGATTGTAGGTTAAAAGTGTAATTATGTCTAGTCCAAAAACAAGTGAGTGCTGGCGTAGACTAGTGTGTTATATGGACGAAATAGCTGGTGAATGTGACGAACAGGCTAAAAAGAAGGGCAGGGGGGGGGAGAGTCATTGAAACGATTCCTTCCTCCTCTCTGTCCCCCTCTTTTTTCCTCCCTAACCTCGTGGTACGTAGATCAGATCTGTTAGTGCCAGTTAGATTTTCTTTGAAAGTGTGTCTGCGCCGCTACATTCGCCATTGACATAGCAAATTTAATCACAGAACGCCTTATCTTAATGCTATGTCAACATTTTGTTGACAACAGCAACAGTAATTCTGGCGTTGGGTACATGAACTACATAGTCACGAAGCAATACGGCAACAAGGCTGAGGATGCAAATGACAGTGCGCCATTTAGGACCATCTATGCCATTTCAGTATAGGCTAAACCTTTTTTACATTTACGCTACTCCGTTTTCACAACCTAGTAAGGGAGGCGGAGGAATTCACTCAGATCACGCTGTCTATGGCGATCTACTTAGCGTCGTCACTGTGAGGCGAGCCGAAGTCTTACTCGGACGTAGCGAGATTCAAATATCTGGTTATTTTTCAAGGTTTTCACTAAACAAATTCAGATGTCGACATGGTTCCCTCTTCCATCCACCAATCCAGTCGCCAGTTGTTGCCCATAGACGTAGCTAACACGTCCTGTAATAGTATTTGTTGCAAACTGTTGTATAAAAATATGACCCACTAACGTATTAGGTGGTGGGTTGATGTTGTATTCATCTCGTTGTTGAAATAAAGATTTTAAAAAAATCCAGTCGCCATCCCAGTCTCAGTCCTTTTCCTATTAAACAAGTGCTTCAAAATCTATTTCCTCAGAAAAGATGACCCGCTAATTTGCGAATACTATTCAGTCTCGATATGTACACCGAAGCATCTCTTCATTTAGTTCACAAGTCCTGTCTATAGCTTTGTTTGCGGTCGATCGCCGTAAGATGCGTGGATTGAGAACTCAAGCTCTGAATATGATAAATATCGACTCTTCAATTCGTGAGCTATCTACGTGCTGATAACTTTACTGTGGGGCGTTCATTGTCAGAACGACCTGGGATTCAACATGTACAGGTATATGAAGATTCAGTTAGTTAAGTCCTGTTATATGTAGTGCCGAGAAGGAAAATTATCGTCATTAAGCGTCTGCTAATGAAGATTCAGCGGCGGAAACCGTTTCAATTTGCACGCATTATCCGAATTGGGTCTCCCCTTGTTGCCAGAGTTACCTTCCCTTTGATGAATCCTATTTGCTCTTGATGAATCCTATTTCCTGCTTCATTGGGCGGATGGTCGTGGCCTGTTACGCGAGGAATGGGAGAGAAAGAAAGGAGAGAAAAAATTCTGTGGCCAGAGCAGATGAACACTAGCTGTTGGCAGAAGCTTAGGGATTGGGAAGCGTATCTGATCCTCCAGAAGCATGTATCCGTATTGAAAAAAACACTGTAGGATAATTTTCTAAAGAATCTATCCTGCACATCCTGTCCAATGCGAAGAACGGTCGTGATCGTATGAAACTGTCTATAAGGCGTATGATACAGGGGCATAAAAGTATATGTAAACATAAACACAGGCACGAATATACTATGTGTGTGTTTGAGAGAGAGAGAGAGAGAGAGAGAGAGAGAGAGAGAGAGAGAGAGTGCAGCACGCAAATATTATATAGCATAAGTGTTTCCCAGGTGTTAGCATCCAAATCACTGGAAGCATTTCGTATGAGATAGCCAAAACTCATGAAAATAACACACGTTCTACAACCAACAATACTTTAGGGCGAACACTTCCGCCACAAAACAAGAGGGACGAGAACAAACAAAGAGGTGTATCACGAGCTACAGCCCACAGCGAAAAAACTGACACTGGCTTTGCGTTTCTGAGAGCGTTGTAAAGCGCTAAAATACAAGTCTGTATCCTGAGGTTCCACAAAGCGTCGTGAGAGATTTTGTAACTGGTTAGGGTGTTTGTCGAGTTAAAAGTTTTAATATACAATTAAAAACATAATGTTCTCACTTATGGTTGTGAGTAAAATTGTTTTATTTGCCTTGCCGTCAAGTTTGTGAACTACTTTTTGAAACCCTCTCTAACTTTTCGAAGAAACATGAGAAAGTAACGGAGCTCGTGATATTTATTGAGGTGAGGAGTAAGGTAGCAAATTTTTAATCTTCTGAATTGGAATATATGCTTGAATGTTACGCCGGAAAAATACTACTGAATTCAAATATCTCGTGTGGAGATGCGGCCGCATAAATTCGCAGTTTGTGCCTGAAAAATGACGGAGGGACTGCCTGTCGAAATATCATCGATTTTTGCCGAAATTATTCGGTCACATTTGCCCGCGAATTATTCATATATTGTACACGCCGGGAAAGATTGAAGTTCGAAAGAGCCGCGTGGAGTGGCCTCGCGGAGGTGCCATGTCACGGATTGTGCGGCCTCTCCTGCCGGAGGTTCGAGTCCTCCCTCGGGCATGTGTGTGTGTGTGTGTGTGTGTGTGTGTGTGTGTGTGTGTGTGTGTGTGTGTGTGTGTTGTTCTTAGCATAAGTTAGTTTTATAGTGTGTGAGTCTAGAGACCGATGACCTCAGCAATTTAGTCCCTTAGGAATTCACGCACATGTAAACATTTGAAGTTCGAAAGCTTAAAGTTAGCAGGATTACGGAGATCTGAATACCATGAACTGGTAGAGCTCAGTGTTGTGTTTATTCAAGTCGATTCTTACAGTAATATAAAACTCTTCATGTTGCACAGAAGGCATTGCAGCCACAGAGAACCATTTATAATCTAGTGGTGTTGGTATTAAAATCAGAAGAAAATTATAAATAGACGACTTACATTGAATCATGATAATGTGCCATGCAGCATTAAACTGATCGTGAATTTCAACTGATCGTGATCGATGTTAAAATGGTAATTTTCCGAACTGAAAGACAAAGTGGTTCAGAGAAGCTCCGAGTAAATTTGACATTCATGTCTTATATTGATAAGATCAAATGTCACCCTTTGTCGTCGTCATCGGTGTTAATGATAACGATAATATGCTAAAATAAAATGCTGGATAACCTAAACAGAGTGTTTGTGTCATCCAGTTCTGACGAAATTTCGTGTTTAAATAAACAGAAAGAAATGTGGAGGTGTAGTCTAGACGTTACACGAAAAAGTACTTTTAATTCCTTTGAAGGACATACTAATATTAGCACCTAGAGAAAAAGAAGTTAGCTTAAATCGTGGGTAAGTTTCCAGCCGTAAACTATAGCAAGAGCATCACAAGGAAACGTTCAACATGCCGACAGAATTAAGAAATGGTCAAATGTGTGTGAAGTCTTATGGGACTTAACTCCTAAGGTCATCAGTCCCTAAGCTTGCACACTACTTAACCTAAATTATCCTAAGGACAAACACACACACACCCATGCCCGAGGGAGGACTCGAGCTTCCCCGTGACCAGTCGCACACTCCATGACTGCAGCGCCTTAGGCCGCCCGGCTAACAGAATTAAGAGGGAGGTCGACTGCGATACCACGGTAAACATGTCGTCTTTGGGCCAGTTTGACACTAAATCGTCTATTATGATTCCTTGATGGAAAAGAGAACAAAAAAATGGCAGTTTGGCTCGGCTATTCGCGTGACTGGAGGCATGATCAAATTTCTGAAAGTAGTGGTTAGAGGAGGCAGTGTGTAGGCGTATTTGTTGGAAATCGACGAGAAATAATCTGACGGACTGGGTGGAAGAATGCTCCTCAGTTTCAGGAAGCTTTATGAAGAACAACACGACTAAATAGTATAAACCAAGCCAGTCCATTGCTCCATTCATGGTGAATCTGCGTAGACGACGAGCAGGAGACCACAATATCTCGCACATTCCAGTCGTTCCACCAGGAAGGAGTTAAACGGTTCGTGTTGCCTGTAGTTCAACCATGCCTAGACGGTCAATACCGCGGTTCGATCGCGTCCGCCTTTGTTACTTTGTGCCAGGAAGGGCTCTCAACGAGAAAGGTGTCCAAGCGTCTCGGAGTGAATCAAAGAAATGTTGTTCGGACAGGGAGGAGATAAAGAGAGACAGGAACTGTCGATGACATGCCTCGCTCAGGCCGCCCAAGGACTACTACTCCAGTGCATGACCGCTACCTACTGATTATGGCTCGGAGGAACCCTGACAGCAACGCCACCATGTTGAATAATGATTTTCGTGCAGCACATGACGTCGTGTTCCGACTCAAACTGTGCGAAATAGGCTGCATGATGCACAACTTCACTCCCGACGTCCATGGCGAGGTCCATCTTTGCAACCACGACACCATGCAGCGCGGTAGAAATGGGCCCAACAACATTCCGAATGGACCACTCAGGATTGGCACCACGTTCTCTTTACCAATGAGTTTCGCATATGCCTTCAACCAGACAATCGTCGGAGACGTGTTTGGAGGCAACCCAGTCATGCTGAACGCCTTAGTCACATTGTCCAGCGAGTGCAGCAAGGTGGAGGTTCCCTGCTGTTTTGTGGTGGCATTATGTTGGACCGACGTACGCCGCTGGTGGTCATGGAAGGCGCCGTAACGGCTGTACGATAGGTGAATGCCATCCTCCGACCGATAGTGCAACCATATCGTCAGCATATTGGAGAGGCATTCGTGTTCATGAACGGCAATTCGCGCCCCCATCGTGCACATCTTGTGAATGACTTCCTCCAGGATAACGACAACGCTCGACTAGAGTGGCCAGCATGTTCTCCAAACATGAACCCTATCGCACATGCCTGGGATAGATTGGAAAGGGCTGTTTATGGACGACGTGACCCACCAACCACTCTGAGGGATCTATGCCGAATCGCCGTTGAGAAGTGGGACAGTCGAGACCAACAGTGCCTTGATGAACTTGTGGGTAGTATGCCACGACGAATACAGGTATGAATCAATGCAAGAGGACGTGCTATTGGGTATCAGAGGTACCGGTATGTACGGCATTCTGGACCAACACTTCTGAAGGTCTCGCTGTATGGTGGTACAACATGCAATGTGTGGTTTTCATGCTTAACGCCTTAGTCACATTGTCCAGCGAGTGCAGCAAGGTGGAGGTTCCCTGCTGTTTTGTGGTGGCATTATGTGGGACCGACGTACGCCGCTGGTGGTCATGGAAGGCGCCGTAACGGCTGTACGATAGGTGAATGCCATCCTCCGACAGATAGTGCAACCATATCGTCAGTATATTGGAGAAATGATGTTTATGTTGATCTCTATTCCAATTTTCTGTACACGACATCCAATAACTGCAAACGTACAGTTTTTACCGATGAGTCACATTTCATTGGTCAAGTTTACAGAGCAAATCTTGTCAGGCGGAGCACCCAAGAGGCAGTGAGAGCATAGCTGCTAAAAAAAGTTTCTGGAATTTCTTAACGGCAAGTGGCGCTGGAGCACTAGTTCCAGTTAAAGACATAATGAATTCAACTAAATACATGGAAGTCAGGCGCAGGATTGTGCCACTCGTACAGACCTTTGCAGATGGTGGAGGAACGTTTCAACATTATCTGGCCCTATGTCACACTTCTAAAGCAGTCAAACAAGCAACATTAATGTTCTTGATTGGCCTGGTAATTCACCAGACTTAAATCCCATCACGAACTTGTGGACTGTTGTGATGAAAAGGCGTCTTGGTAAAATGGATTTGTTCAACAAAAGTGTTATATCCTAGCCAGTAATGCCAACCGAGCCCGCTGCCAAAAGGTTGGCAGCATCAAAGTCCGGACGCCGTCCGCATAAGCAGCGCCAGCGAGACAGGAAATGGCCGCAAGTCTGCGCGCGCTACCGCTGGCTTCTGGCTTCTTAAGCGCTGGAGTCGCTAGGACAGTTCTGTATTCGCCGCTCAGTTGTATACTCGCCACCGATTTGTGTACTTGCTAGTCAGTTGTGTGTTCATCGCAGCAGAGTTGTTGTTTGTCGTCAGCCGACGCTGACCTAGCCGCTCCGACTCGAACTAGACAGATTTCTGTAGACACGGAGTTCACTACTGTGTTTCTGTATCTTCGTTAATAAAGATAATTACCGACTTTTATTTAATCAGAGTGTTTGGGTTTTCATCTTTCTGTTCACTGTTCCAGCGGACCGGTCGGCCCGCTATTAAAAGTGTGGCGGTGACTTCGTAAGCCGTTTCTACAGCGAAGTGTTTGTCGCTACGAACGCCGCCACAAAAAAAAGAAGACCTGCTACTGAATGTAGTAAAAGTGTGGTTTCATAACGACGAACTAGGAAACATTTGCTGCAACCTGCTCGAATCTGCTGTATTCCATATCGTATTCAGAAGCTCATTAAAGCAAGAGGAGGACGCATTAGTTATTAATATTCAGTCAGTTGTACACACTGTATAGCAATAAATGTGCACAGCTGCAGTTAAACCATCTTGTTCAAATTAAATTGCACACTATTGAAATTATGTGAGAACCAACAAAAATGCAGCGGGACTCAAATCCTTCGTGCGTGTTAAACTTACGATATTACTTAATACTTAACATACAATGAAGAGCTAAAGAAACTGGTACACCTGCCTAATATCGTGTAAGGCCCCCACGAGCACGCAGAAGTGCCGCAACACGATGTGTCATGGACTCGACTAATGCCCTAAGTAGTGCTGGAGGGAATTAGCACCACGAATCCTGCAGGGCTGCCCATAAATACGTAAGGGTACGAGGGGGTGGAGATCTCTTCTGAACAGCACGTTGCAAAGCATCCCAGATATGCTCAATAACGTTCATGTTTGGGGAGTTCGGTGGTCAGCGGAAGTGTTTAAACTCAGAAGAGTGTTCCTGGAGCCACTGTTTAGGTGTTCCTGGAGCCACACTGTAGCAGTCCTGGACGTGTGTGGTATCGCATTGTCCTGCTGAAATTGCGCAAGTTCGCCGGAATGTACAATGGATATGAATGGATGCAGGTGATCAGACAGGACGCTTAAGTACGTGTCACCTGTTAGAGTGTCTAGACGTATCAGGGGTCCCATATCGCTCCAGCTCCACACGTCCCCCACCATTACAGAGCCTGCACCAGCTTTAACAGTCCCGTGCTGACATGCAGGGCCCATGGATTCATGAGGCTGTCTCCATACCCTTACACGTCCATCCGCTCAATACAATTTGAAACGAGACTTTTCCCACGATGCAACATGTTTCCAGTCATCAACAGCCCAATGTCGGTGTTGACAGGCTCAGGCGAAGCGTAAAGCTTTGTGCCGTGCAATCATCAAGGGTACACGAGTGGGCTTTCGGCTCATGAAAGCCCATATCGATGATGCTTCGTTGAATGGTCCGCAAGCTGACACTTGTTGATGGTCCATCATTGAAATCTGCAGCAATTTGCGGAAGGGTTGCACTTCTGTTACGTTGAATGATTCTCTTCAGTCGTCGTTGGTCCCGTTCTTGCAGGATCTTTTTCCGGCCACAGCAATGTCGGAGATTTGATGTTTTACCGGATTCCTGAAGTTAACGTTACACTCGCGAAATGGCCGCATGGAAAAATCCCCACTTCTTCGCTACGTCGGAGATGCTGTGTCCCATCGCTCGTGCACAGAGTATCACAAACTAACTTAAATCTTGATAACCTGCCATTGTAGCAGCAGTAACCGATCTAAGAACTAAGCCAGACACTTGTCGTCTTATATAGGTGTTGCCGACCGCAGCGCCGTATTCTGCCTATTTATATATCCCTGTATTTGAAAGCGCATGCCTATACCAGTTTCTTTAGCTCTTCAGTGTATTTATCGCATATTTACACTCAAAATTTTACCTCGATAATTGCACTGGTTCAGAGTAAATACAAACGAAGTCCTGTGCATCTACCTGGTTGTCGATGACAGTTTCTCGTATGTCCTATCGTCTGGTAGAAGAGAGCTTAGACATACCAGAAAAACTTGTCGCCACCCGCACAGGCTGCCCGTGCAGCAGCGTCCTCTGGCTTAAGCGTCGGGGACTTGGAACCATCAGTGTTCGTGCCGGCCGCGACAAGTAGCAGCGAGCTAAGCCCTCCCCTAACAAAAACACACTTCCTGTCGGTGCCCACCTCCATCTCAAGTGTTCTGTATTTATGAACCAACCTGTTGGATACCGGCGCACGCGAGAGACGCCCTCCTGCCAAAGCAAATGTCCAACAGGGAATCGACCCAGAAATGCTGCTGAAGTTGACAAATAATTAAATCTCGGTCACATGATCGAGATATAGAGGATAAAAGGCAGATGCGGTAGCTGGCCCCAGCCTTCCTGGCGCACTCTTAACTAACTGCTTCAGAAGTTATTAAATCTGATGCGGAATATCACATCTTGAAGATGTCACAAATGTTGCTTCAGCACATCTTTCCCAGGAAATATTAATTAAATCATTAATATAGGCGTTTAAAGAATTTGATTCGCACAGTTTAAAACTACTCGAAAAATAAAAAAGACAGACACTGCACAGTAGTTTGCGTGCATAAACAACAGCATTGTGTGTTTGACGAGAAGTTTCATGAAATAGTCCACCCATTATTATTTGACGTCAAGCTGGAAGCGGTGATGTGTGAAATGATAGTTGGAATTTCAGATTTCGACGTGAATTTATACAGTCACGGTTATAGAGCTCCCGACCACTACACGTCTGTTAAGTGTATTTTCTTTTTTAAAAGAATTACACAATTCCTAAGTTGACTGGTTCCCTCACCTACACCAGGACGAAGAAAGAGACCGCGTGATTGGATAGTAACAACAACAAATACTGCTGCGATGTACTGAGAAACATAATCCATTCATGGCTAGGTGCCTGAGATCGTTCAAAAGAGTTTTACATCTCATGTACTCACCTTCCGGACGTCCACAAGCAACGCACCGGTACTGCAGTACAGTGCCAATGCTCAGAGACTGGAGGAAACTACTGCCGTGAACGTAACTGAGTACTGCTGCCGCGGAAGCGCGTGTCAATCACAGAGAGGTTAGCCGGCCGTGAAGGTCCCGGTCCCAGAACGATGGTAGGAGTTCGAATGCTATCAATATTCCCAGCAAAAACATTCATCTTATTGAATCTTCTCAGATTTCCGCAGAGTTTACACGCAACACACGATGTCCCGAAGGCGATCCAACGCAACTGGGCATTAGTTCACTATTCACGCGACCAGGGGACGCCGCGAGCCAAATCATCATAAGCCGCGACAGACCGAAGTGCTGTCTAAACTGGTGTACAAAGTATGGGCAAGCCCCCCAGCCGGGAACAAAGGCGTCCGGTGAGATTCTGTTTCTGGCCCCAACCTGCTTGCTTGCCGATATGCTTTCTACGGCCATCTCCAGACTCAAAATAATATTGGGTACCAGGCACACATTTTTCAGTGTAAGTACAATTAAATATTACGATTGCCGCTGCAGTTTGACATCGAACGATGTACTGGAATTGTGTACTCTTGACGGCTGTGATTCTGGAACGAATCTCACTTTGAAATTTCAATGTCAGTAGCGGACATAATTTTCCACGTAAAATCTCTGTCATATTCTTTACGGCTATCGATGTTTGAATCTATACCTCTCTCGCAATAGGACACACATTCATTTTCTCTGGACATGCCGGAATATCAGCCTCGGCAGCTTTACACGGCAATACATATATACACACACACATTTCAGACAAGCAATGCAGTTACCGGTTATATGTGTACAGCACGCGAAAAAGTTATGGTATGCCCACACACACAGCGGCTACATGTCTTGATTCGCCTCAGTTCTAGGAAATTATTTGACGTTTAAATCTTCCAGTCAGCGCTTTGGAAGGTGCTGCAGCCTGCCAAGACTCTCTCAAACAAGTGTTGTAAAACACAAGCGTGACAACCAAGAGCGCTCTCGCAGCCGAAGGCGTTGGAAAGAGTTCAGCGATATGGGTTGGCGTTCTGAAATCAACATCGGAGTCGATAGTGCAACAAAGCAAACGTGAACATCTGCTTAGGGGAGCCGATGAGGGGACGTTCTGTGTATCCATTTTGTTACAGCCGTATTGGCCGTCCTATCTGTACACTACAGCAGATCGAGTTGAACCATCGCATTGCTATATTGTGCAGCTGTTTACAAGATGAATCTATAGACCCTTACGTTTGGATACACTCCCCAATGCGTTCAAATCACAATTCACCACATCAAATCTATCCTCCCCGTATGACCTGACATACGTAATTTTCTTTATATGAATAGTAGTCTGATTAGTTCTCACGAACGTCTGGTGATATGTCAGAACAGAAGCCACAGTACCTTTATGTTCAAGCAGCAGCAGCATAGCATTTCTGACCGTCGTTTAGAGGTCTATAACAAAAAATTACGACACGTCCACACTCGCACCACCCAGTAGCAAAAAAGCCTCCCACCATCACGTATTTGTCGATGAATAAAGAATGTAATTACAATTTAAAAAAGCCCTAGTGTCTTTTTTTATTTTATCGATTTCACCACGTCCGCGGTAGCTTTCTGTACTTTCGATACATGTAAATCCAGCCAACACACAGAGGCGTCTTATATACATGGTGATTATAATTAAAGTTTAACTTTCTAAACGCTTTAGAAATAACACCACTGGTCAGAATGATGTCAAATTGCAACGGAATATTATCGGAGACAGGGGTGGAATGTATGCCAGAAGGAAAATAAATAGTAACAAAATATAGCAATAGATGGCGCTGTAAGCATCATAATTTAGTAGTGGTCGACTACAAATGGCAAATAAGTCATACAACAACGCCTAAGGTGTACGTTTGACTTTAAACGAACTGTACTACTCAGAGTGCATGGGTGTACAGGTGTGATACTGTTATTTACGCAAACCCATCCACCACGGCAAGGTCATATCACATCTGATGGGAAAAATCGGTTTGTAATTGTCTTTAGGCCAAAAACCGCATAAAAAGCATAACTAACATCGGTTTTGTCCTGAGGCCAAAACCCGCTTAAAAAGCATCAATCACATCGGTTTTTAACTATCCTGAGGCCAGAAATCGCATAAAAAGCATCAATCAAAACAAATCGGATTATTAATTTCCGTGTGACTGGCACAAAACATGTTCAGTATGTTGTCCACCGTTTACTGCAAGTTGAAATCGAGGAACAGCATGTTCCACAACTGATCGAAGTGTTTCCGGGGTCACGTTCAGAACGTGTTGCGAAATGCTTGCCTTCAATGCAGCTAAATTTGCAATCGGAACACTGAACACAACGTCTTTCAGATAGCCCCACAGCCAGAAGTCTCACGGATTAAGATCAGGTGATCGTGACGGCCAGGCTGTAGGGAAATGGCGGCTGATAATTATAGAATTTCCGAAATGGCGCTTCAGCAACTGCTTAACTGGATTTGCAATGTGCGGAGGTGCTCCATCTTGCATAAAAATACCATCCACACATCCACGCTGTTGGAGAGCTGGAATGGCGTGGCTGCGCAAAGGACACTCATGGCGTTTACCAGTCACGGTACAGGTAACAGGACCGGAAGCACCTGTCTTTTCGAAAAAATTTGGACCTATTATAAATGATGCCGTAAACCCGCACCACACAGTGACCATTTCAGGATAAAGTTGTACTGGTTGATTTGCGTGAAGATTTTCCGTTGCCCATATTCGAAATAATGTGTATTGACATATCCTGTCAGATGGAAGTGGACTTCGTCTGTCCACAAAATGTTCCACGGCCAATCATTAACCATTTTCATGCGAGCAAGAAATTCTAAAGCAAAGGTCTCTCTTGCTGGCAGGTCGACAAGAAGCAACTCGTGCACATGGGTATTTTTGGACGGATGGCAAAGAAGGGATGTTTCGTAGGATTTTACGCACCGTGCTCACGTGTATGTCCAATGTTCGGGCAATTCTCCGTGCACTAGACGTTTGCACACCACCTCTCGTCTCCTCCTGCAATGCTGTGGCCACTGCTTCCACTGACGTCGGATCAATTAGTTTCCTCCCTCTACCAGATTGCACACCAAAAGAACCCGTATTTTCGAATTTCTGAATCATTTTCTCCAGGCCCACGGCGGTCATCGGACCAATGCCTTTTTTCAAACCCTTCAATGTCCGGAACTTCTGCAGAGCGACGCGTGCACAGTCATCATTCTTGAAATACAGTTCGCGATCGTGCATTGAGACGCGAAAGGAGGAAAAGCCGTGTACCCGGCGTTTTCATACCAACTTACATGGGTCGTGCGCATGACAGGTGTTTTCATTCAAGTATTCTGACACATACAGCGCCATCTATTGATAAATTTTCAAACTATTTTGCTGCTTCTGCCATATGTTTTCCTTCTCCGATAATATTCAGTTGCAATTTGACGTCATTCAGACCAGTGGTGTTATTTCTACAGCGTTTTGAAAGGGCAACCACTTTTTTTCGTTTATTCAGTTCACACAAATACAACTCAGTTCTTGAGGCACAACCCCCACCTGTCTCCATTGCAAGGCCTTCCATTTTCTCAAAAATTGCCCCAACCTCGCCACCCCTCTTTCCTGTAACACCTGCAATGGTCTCCATCCCACCTACTCCCTCCTGCCACCCCTGAGCTTACTGTATCTGTCCGTCCCATCGGTCCCCCCATCCACCCTAACAATTCCCTCCGTCATCCTGCCTCGGGCATGGATGTGTGTGATGTCCTTAGGTTAGTCAGGTTTAAGTAGTTCTAAGTCTAGGGGACTAATGACCTCAGATGTTAAGTCCCATAGTGCTTTGAGTCATTTTTTCCCTCTTTCCACCCCCCATGGCTGAAAACATCATCCGTTTCCTCACCATAGTCCTCCAAAACATTCACCCTTTCCAACGCCCCCACACCCTCCAACAGATCTCCCTCGCCGCCCACTCCGTCTTTCACCTCAACACTTTCGCCACTTATTCTCACAACCAAGCCCACTTCACCTTAACCTGCCTCGACACCGTAGTTTAAGCCTATTCCGTCCCCTCTCTTCAGCCCCCTCTGGTTCCTTTCATGGCGCGGCACAAGTGTCGCATCCTCTTCCAGAACATCCGCTCCTTCCACACCAACAAATATCTACTCATGAACACCTTCTCCCACCACCGAGTCGATACCTTCCCCCTGATCGAAACCATTCTCCAGACCCACCATACTATCCGCACCATTCTCCACCGAACTGATGCTCCTGGTCCCCGAGCGCAGGTTGGAGTCGCCATCGGCCACCTTAAGCACATCCCCATCCGGCCACAACCCCTCCTCAATTAATCCACCGAACACCTTATCCTCAGCGTCTTCTTCCCCTCCCTCAATGTTACCTGCGCCACCATCTGCGTCTGCCCCACTTCTCCTATCCCATATGACTTCATCTCCCTTCATCTCCCACGCTGACCGCACCTTCTCCTTCCATGCGATTGCCTCCAACATCAACGTCAATAGCCGCTCCCCTGCCGCCCTTCGATGGTGGCATCAGTTCCTCCTCATAATCCAAGGTGACCTTGTTCCCCTTCCCCAGCATTATGAATGCAATAGACGAAATTAAGAACTACCCTGTGAAACTGAAACGAGCAACAAAATCAATTCATACACGTGCAGCTATATGCACTGAACTCGGTGGAGATGTTTTTCAACATTTATTGTGAGGATATTGTAAAGTTGACGTACACTGTGCAACTTCCTTAAAACTGAGCTTTGTTTTTTCTAGTTTAACATGAATTCATGTGTGCTATGGTATTAATAAAAGCAGATTATCTGACACATTCATACAGTTTCAGTTAACGTTATTACCATCATTTTTCCAAAACTAATTCTCTACAACTTCTGTTGAAAACTTTGTGCAATTGTCTGGAATTAAAAAAAAAATTGCGCCAAGTAATTGACAAATTAAAAAATTTTGCCAAATTGCTTCTTTGCTTCTCTGGGTGTTCTGGTAAACTACTGCAGATATACATCTGGGACATGTTTAATTAGATTCACCAGATCAATAACAACAAAATAAATGGAAATCGTGCTTTAACGGGTTGGGATTGGGTTGTTTGGGGGAAGTCATCGGTCTCATCGGATTAGGGAAGGAAGTCGGCCGTGGCCTGTCAAAGGAACCATCCCAGCATTTTAGTCGATGTGAGTCTGTTACTCTTCTCAGTGCATATTTGTCCTGAAAATATTCGTTCACGGGGCACTGATATTTCTGTGATACATAACACTTTTCGAACCAATTGATACAGCGTTGGCCACAGCAATTTTCTTATTTCCCACCAGTTTAAGGGATCGCTGTTTCTAGACAACTATTCCTCCGCTAAATATTTGACCAAGTCGACAATTGCCGCACTTTCCGTGTCGTGACTTGCTTGAATGTGACCAATAGTTCCATCAAACTCCTCCCAGGTTGAAGAAGTCTCATGCATTACTGTGGTAACTGGTTGAGAAATTGTCTGTGTTTTTTGTTTTTGAACTGCCAACGCTTTCATTTCTGCTGTACCCTTCATATAGCAATCTTGAAATGTTTTGTCTGCTGAACCCTTGCATTTTGAAATGAGAGTCTAGTAACGGTGCCTGATCATTCAGTTCGTTCCTGGAGATAACGCCACACCACTCTGATAACCCTTTAAGGCAACTGTAAACCAGTGACTGTTTCTTGAGGGCATTCTTTATGTTTGCCTTTAATTCAATTAAACTTGGCAAGATTTTAATTTTTGAATGTGAGACTGTTTTCTCGGAGGATTCCTCTTTGGTTACCTCACCGAAATTTTTCAAAATTTGTAAAGCCTAATGCATTATCTCCCAGGTGGTATCTTTTAAGCTGATTGATTTTCCTCCTAAAATAGTGAGGCAATAAGTTATGTGATCTTTATTTGAAGTAAATCTTTGCAGCATTTTGTAAGTAGAGTTCCATCTTGTTGCGACATATTTTTTCAGTTTCAGTTTGTCACCTTTTAAATTTTCTTGAATTTCGGCAAGTTGCTTAAAGCAAAGGGTCTCTCCTTGAAAAACATAATTCTTTTGACCTTTTCAACGGTTTTCTGTATGGACTTTTGAATTGCGTGTTGTAGCCGCGCGGTTAGAAGCTCCAAGTCACGGATTTCGCGGTCCCATCCCGCCGGAGGTTGGTCCCTTAGGAATTCACACACATTTGAATATTTTTTGCATATTACACAGTGACGTTTAAAGAATGTGCCAAGCGTGAGATATGTAGAAATTTGAGAAGCGTGGCAGTTAATTTCATATTTGACGCATTGTCTGTTACTATGCCACACGGAGTGGCCGTGCGATTCTAGGCGCTACAGTCTGAAACCGAGCGACCGCTATGGTCGCAGGTTCGAATCCTGCCTCGGGCATGGATGTGTGTGATGTCCTTAGGTTAGTTAGGTTTAATTAGTTCTAAGTTCTAGGCGACTGATGACCTCAGAAGTTAAGTCTCATAGTGCTCAGAGCCATTTGAACCATTTTTTCTGTTACTATGGAGGTGATTTTAAGATCGATATTGCATTGGCAATAATACATTTTATTCAGTTTGAGATGTTTTGTGCAGTGCGTCTGTCTTCGAATTGTGAGCACTGTAAAAGGCATGACTTTAGTTTCCTCTTCTAATCTATGAAATGTGCTGTGAGAGCATAGGAACTAATGTTATTTACACTCGTCCACGCAGACTGCCTTATCGGTGGCCAAATCGTTTTTAATTTTATCGAATATTTCATGACAGAAACTACGAATTAGAGAGTTTGAGAATGTTTTCAGACTTGGTAAATTAAAATTTGGGCAGAGCAAATAACATGTAATTTTTTTTTAAATTCTGTATCTTCAGCTATAGAGAAATGGTGGTATTCTCTGCAAATCATTTTTAAAAGCTGTACATCTAATGCTATACTTTTATTTGAATTGAGCGGATTTATAATATATTTAAAAAAAAATACTTATTGGTTGTGGTGAATGAAAAGCAGTTGCGGGTGAGGCCATCACAAAAGGAAATAAATCAGGACTTGGTCCAGCACCTGACGACACCGGTAGGTGGGATGCAGCTTGAGACTCTATTTTTCTTTCTGAGAGGATACATTCACCTAAGGTGGAAGCAGACATCAGGGAGGACAGTTCACGAAAAATGATTTCTTGCATTTCTTCATCCATTGATGGCGATCTTGGTCGGCTTCCTGACCCACATCGTTCCAGAAATACTGTAGGATGCTTTGATTGTAGCTGACAGTAGCGGCATTTTCGCTTTCCTCCCATTTTGATAAAACGGTACCTTACATTGCTCAGAATTATTCTGTTCGAAGGCAATGTGGTTAACCTATTGTTGTGCAGCACTGAAAATTACGCTGGAAAAATTAAAAGATTTACTGTTGACATAGACATTTTACATTGTAAAAGCTTAAAGTGACAAAAAATATACATGCAGCACATTCTATGGTCGGAAGTTGTAGAGCAGGATGTAGGTCGTCATGACCTGCGAAACATAGACCCACAATCGTGAAGTTTGTATGATATACGAAGAGCTCTGAAACAGTCATAGTGATTAAGGGACTCGAGGAGACAAGTCTGACAATACACGAGGATTTCACTGCTGAAAGATAAACACTTTGAATAATGTGATATCCGAACTTGGGATACATAGCGTGTGAACAAGAAATGGCAGGCTAGTGCTGCGGATAAAGGCTGGAAAAAAGCAGTGCAAATGAACTCTAAAACCTGTGCTTTAGGAGCTACGAACTTGTCTACTCATGCAGTAACAGGTTCTACCAATCTTTCTGTACTGTTATTGTAGAACACAGTTGGTCATTACTTTCAACACACTTTGAAGAACTCCACCATATACTTCAGAAGATCGACATCCTTGTCTTTCTTCTAACTCACGTGGACACCTGGGTCAAGCCAAGCATGCTCTCCAGTTCCGTAAATATAGGCTCAATTGTCTTAAGACACCACAGAAGCAACAGATGAGGATGCGGAGTAGCAGCATACAAACGCTTTGACTTATTACCGACCGTGCTACTCACGTCCAGTAGTAATGAAGACAAATAAATCGAATATACGTTCGTAAATATCAAATCCGTTAATAAAATTTGTGTAATCTCTGTTCTCTACAGACTTCCGAAAGTAGGCGGGATAGCCTGTTTCAAAACTGACCTTTCAAAATTCGTTTCGACTTAGGAGCATACAAGTAATGCTGGTAATACATAAATATTCTATCCCTTCTCTTTGAAGTTCACAGGTTTAGTACCTTATTCAAATGGAACAGTATTTCAACTTGCACGTACCCATAACGCAGCCTACAGTCACACCCTCATAAATATATTTGCCACGAAATCCACAAGCAAAAAAATTCGTGCCTAGAATCAGCTCACAAAATCATATTCATGACTTACTCTCCAAAATATCCAAAGAATGAACTGTAGCTGACAACATAGTACCTGGAATGGATAATTTGGGAGACGACTTCCATTTCATTCCTGGACTTAAAAAGACAAGCTCATGGATTTACCCCCAAACTAACTCGATTACACAATAAATATGCTCCCCCAAAGACTGGAAACTTGAAGTGAAGACCTGCACCTTGGTTAACGGAAGAGCTAAAACTGTTCATGAATCTCGGAGACAATGCACATAGGACTTAACAAATGACCTCCTACCATTGAAAATAAAATTGATTGCAAGCAAAACCGAAACAGTCAATGAATTTGAGAGAAACGATAACTAAGACATGCCAATACATTAATCTAAAATTTAAAGGCCAGATGCTCTATGGAACAGCGTGTGTAATCAAGAGAAGTATAGGTAAAGCAGAAAGTACAGCTGATCCCATTGTCCTAACCAAGGAACTAGACCAGTATTTGACTTTAGCGATAACTGTCATTGAACCCTAAACAAAACGTAGACTTACTGATTATTTCTGGGAGGTAACTGACGGTAATATCGAAAAATTCTCCCTTTAGGTGATGACGCCGTCGAAAAATCCTTCAGATTAACATTTACTGTACAGGATGGCTTCATAGTCCAGATGATCAATCTTATTGTTGACCCACTACTTGACTTTAGCGATAACTGTCATTGAACCCTAAACAAAACGTAGACTTACTGATTATTTCTGGGAGGTAAATGACGGTAATATCGAAAAATTCTCCCTTTAGGTGATGACGCCGTCGAAAAATCCTTCAGATTAACATTTACTGTACAAGATGGCTTCATAGTCCAGATGATCAATCTTATTGTTGACCCACTACTTGACTTTAGCGATAACTGTCATTGAACCCTAAACAAAACGTAGACTTACTGATTATTTCTGGGAGGTAACTGACGGTAATATCGAAAAATTCTCCCTTTAGGTGATGACGCCGTCGAAAAATCCTTCAGATTAACATTTACTGTACAGGATGGCTTCATAGTCCAGATGATCAATCTTATTGTTGACCCACTACTGCTCTCAATAACTACTGCTCCCTAGACCTTGAAGCTCTTGCCTGGACAACACAGCAGAAACACTCGTTCGTATCAAGGTTCAAATGGCTCTGAGCACTATGGGACTTAACTTCTGAGGTCATCAGTCCCTTAGAACTTAGAACTACTTAAACCTAACTAACCTAAGGACATGACACACATCCATGCCCGAGGCAGGATTCGAACCTGCGACCGTAGCGGTTGCGCGGTTCCAGACTGTAGCGCCTAGAACCGCTCGGCCACCCTGGCCGGCGTTCGTATCAAGATACAAGGACTATAGTTCCGATTGCTAAGAATACTAGCTGCCTACATCCTTGGTGGTATTACTCGTATTACCCAGTGGGAAGAAGGTATTTAGAAAGGCCAAGGAAAATCAACAATTTCAACCAAGAGGGCGTAATATCCAAATGCCTAATATATGCGGAGAGAAGGAGATATCGTATTAAAAATATTGATTTTTTTAAAGTAACTGTGATTTTAATAAGTTTTGTAATTACGTATAAAACTGTGGTCTGATGCAAGAGGGATCATGAAGGCATTAACCTCTCCAGGTTAAATGAATAATTAAAATATAAACATAACATACAGGTTGTCCCAGAACGAATTTCCTTTATTATTCTGTACATGGTCATTGTTTACAATGTACTGCAGTAGTGTAGACAAAAGTCGAGACAAATAATTTGATATAGGGCACGTGGGCTTTCAAGTCGGGAAACTACCTCAAATCGGCTTCCAAAACCTATCTGTGGTCGCTTGCCCAGATGTAGTCTACGGTGCGTGTTCGCAGCTTCCGATTTGATAATATGATTCCGATATGATAACAACAGTAACCAAAGATTGAGAAGGATAGTACATAAACATTTGTTTGTGTTTAGTCATATTGACATCCGTAGTGCCCCCAAACCACATTCTCTGCAGCAGAGACACCAAGACTAATCTAGAATTGTGCGGCCATCCTCTGTTCACTACACAAATGTAGCAAGCCCTTTGCTCGACATTTTAGCAATCTTGAGTTCGTCCAGAAGTTACCAAAAATTTGTCCCATTTTCGGCCGTGTTAACACTTGGTCGCAAACTCATCATTATCAACATTTGTTGATAATGAGAGTGTTAGACAACGCCCTGATTCAGCGTTATTTTCAAGTAAAGTAAATTTCCTTCTACACAAGATGAACTCTGTGCGCGAATGTCCGATGAATTTCTTAAATCACACAGCGTTGACTCTCATTCAAAAATCAAATCTTTGTGGACGACCATTTAGAATATTTTCGAGCCCAGAAGATCAGACATTTATGTCGTTGTTAAAAATTTTACTGGCACATTTGTGTGATGTATCTTAAAGTAAGTGTAACACGCGCAAAAAAGATCAACATTATGTGTGAAAGCTTAGCTTCTCTTGCAGCTTATTAATCTAACATTATACGTGAAAGCTTTTCTTTTCTTGTAGCAACGCTATGTATATTAATTTAAACCAGTACCTTTTCTTATTTGTGTGTTCGCGCTGCTTAACAGTGATGTCGCTATTGACTGACGACATCACGTGTCCTATGCTCCGAATATCCGCTGTCATCGGCTGGCGAAATGGCTTGACATGAGCTACGACTGGCTTACAAAAGCGCATAGCAACCTCGATTTCAATTCTTCGGAAAGTAACATGCGGTGTTTGGTGGGATTCGTATTTATACTTTCGTAATACGAAAATATGCACTGTACATGTTGCTGCACATCAGACATATTTCCAAAACGTGTTTTTCCCCCTGAGTTTCGTTTTCTAAAGTGCCGGGAAATTCTACGCCGGTGTATAAAACCACAACCACTGAAAGGATTAATAAGTTTTACAGTTCCGAAGAAAGGTATCCTGTTACTTAACACGGAAAAGTGTATTTTCGTCCGGGAGAAAGTGTATTTTTAACCAGGAGATCCGGGAAAAATACGGGATTTTTTTTCTCTCGTCCACGTATACACCCTGATCATACTACAAACAGAGTTTTCGTAAGTAATGCAAAGATGTTTTACAAAGCGATAATCTCTTAATCCGTCCTTAGGCTCTCAGCTCGAAACAACAGTAATTATCACATTTATCACCTGTCTCGACGCACAATCTGGTGTTATTTACGAGTGAAATGCTTCCTGTTCTATGCACCATACTATATTCCGGTTGCGGTATAAAAATTTTTGTAGCAGCATAACAAAAACATAAAAGGATGAAGTAATGTAAGCGCGCGCGCGCACATGTGGGTGTTAGCGCGTCGTGCGTGCCCAACGTATACTTTCAGAGGTCAATCAAAAGTCAACCATTTTATGAAGAGACATTCCCGACATTTTCAATTTTTATCTGAAAACGGTTGATAATGTGTGTGAGACCTTATTTACGTCTGTCCATAAGTACTCATTAAACTCTAAAAGCCTGATTCATCGCTCCAGTTGATTACTAATGTCGAGGAACTAACATTTCAAGGCTTCCAAATCTGGCGGCGGCTTTTACGATAAAACTGCAGTGGTTCTTAGTATAAAAGAGGTGCCCCAGGAAAGTGTTGGGTATTTTTTTGTGGCAGATGGAGGCCTGCCGTATTTCTACGGTGAGAAAGGAAGGATACGGCAGATAACAAAAGCCTCATCCGCAATACGCACAGTCCTGCTTCACACAGACTTCCTCTCGATCCGCAGATATTCGACGCTTTCATTATTTCAGTCCCCTATTGTCTCCATACAGTTTGTTTGAGAACCATGTGCAGGTGATAATGCAAGGAGTCTAAACTGTGCACTACAGGCAGTAAAGGCAATTAAAATACAATCAGCAAAAAGGAGATGATTCAGATACGTTCTATTTACGTAGATTTTATTGTTCTTTTTATTCAGATTGAGGATAGGTGCAAGTTTGAACATACAGTAAAAAGGCGAGGACACTGGATTTGTGTGGCGTGAACTTCGCGACATAATGTTTTGATGATAATGACGAAGCGGGTACGGTTTTTTTGAGAAAATGTTTTATGAATGTAGCTTTAGAGACTATGGAAGAAATAATACAGTAGAAACATAACAGTCGAACTCCACTCATGAAATGGTGGTTTTCTGCATCAGTGTGAGCCTCACATGCTGTTAGTAAGGGGTAGAGCCAACTGTATTGGTATGTGCATTCATTGTTTCAGAAGAGCCCTTGCAAGTCTTCATTAGGAAGGGGAGGACGAAGTTGGCCAGGCGTCCTCTACCGGGTCGATAGGATTACGAACAGGAGACCTTGTCGATTTGTCAGTTCTCCAGCCGATTTGGTACTCTAGACGTTGATCAAGTGGGCTTGCTTCACGTGGAAACACTACTTGTGAAATGTGCATTTATTACTTGTGCGGTCTCTCTCTCTCTCTCTCTCTCTCTCTCGATTGAGACGCTTTGGAATCTTAAATGAAGTTGTGCATAAAATCGTAATTTGGTGAGAGTTCTTGAGGAAGCTGAGTGCTCGATGGCTGGCGCGTTTGTTGACTCATAACCGAAAACGCTAGAGGTGGACAATTAAAATCACGTTTGAGTAGTTGAAGCATTATCGTAAGGAATCATGCTAAACATGCTGATCCACAGTTATAACCCGAAGAAAAAACTTATGTCAAAAAAGTAACATGGTGAAAGTGCAATTCAGCTAAGACAGCAATCCACTACTGGGACCCGGACGATGTAATCACGATTCACTATTTGGAAAAACTTAAAAAGTTTGACGAGTTATAGCAGTAGAGGCCAAGATTTAGTATGCAAAAAGTTCTTGTGCCAGAAGAAGGAACATTATTCATTGGCCATTTCTATGGCGAAAGTATACGAGCTCGGCTTCGAAATAGTTCCTACAGCAGATTTAGCTTCACGTGAAATTACTACCCCCAAAAAACTATTGGACGGACGGAGTTTTTCTTCGAGTGAAGGGATTTTGTGTGTAGTAAACTAGAATTAAGTGGAATTAGAAACAAATTTATTTCCGAAAGGTATAGAAGAATTTGTATTTTCGCTATACCAAATGTGCTAAGGTCATGGATATTATGTTCGGTAATAAACTTCTATTTATTACAAAAAAGTTATTAACTACATATTTTGCGGAACTTATTACTCTGATATACTGCCTGTTGTTAACTATGCCCACCATAATTGAGGAATTGGGCCTGGCGGTGTCATTGTGGAAAGCGACTAATTTCCAGTTTCCCAAATAATAATGGGCATCGAATTTATAATCACAGAATCTCAATACATTTCGGATTAGATTCCACTCTCCAAAGTGTTTACGTAGTTATTTTATTGTCCTCATTGATCTTTTGTGCTCTACCTGAAATTGTTTCAGAACCATCGACTGTAAGCGAGTTCTCTGTGAGTTTAAACACAAATAAACAACAGAAAGCAAGTGGATATGCAATGTGGTATTGTCGACTATTCGTTCCTAGGGCTTCCAAATGTTGATCAGAGAAACGTATCCCATCACGTGCAAATGATTTTACACACGTGCGTGGCTGCAGCAATATCCCGACCAGTATTTTTGGATTTTCTGTTGGCAGTTCGGATTTTCTGTTGGCAATATCCGTTACAACGTTTATTTCATCATTAGTGCTCGGACAGATTACACAACAATATAAAAACGATGAGACATCAGAGCCATTATAAAAGGATAAAATGGTTTGCCACACTAGCAAATCTTTGAGTAGAAATAATTGGTGTTTGTATTGAAACGGCTTCGCACTGGTAGTACTAAGTGTCTGCGGCCGGACGACTTGGTTCACATAGCTGTAATATAGATTATATAACCAAACCCTTCCCATGAATCAACCTTAGTGGAAACCGTATCAGAATCCCTACAGTAGTTCTCGAGATTAGCCTTCACATAGAGACAGAGTATCACGGCGAGGAACATCAATTTACTAATAATTATAGATTCATTTTCTTGCTTCTAACTTTCAAAATGTACGTAATTGATGTATGTGACAAAAATTCCATTGGTTTAAGTTGAATAGTTATTTATTTAATAACAATCATTAAAACCTTGTGCTCTGTTTTGATCTGCAACTGCTGAAGTGCTTTAGGTCGTCTCAAAAACCTCAGTGAAGGCTTATAAATTCCTTATAGACATCTGTGCTGAGGGCATGTCAGGCGGTATTGATTTAAGCATTCGTGTTCGTATTACTCCGATGAGATACTCGTCGAATGTCCTTGTTTTGACGGGTGTGAGCTGTGAGAAGTCCTCTGACTTTATGACGTTTCCAGTTCGCTGTAAGATGTCTATTCCCGTTATGGCAACCCTTTTTACACTTAAAATATCCGCAACTAGTGTAAATAGTGCACTCTTTGTTTATCCCACACATTCTAATTTTGCATTTTTGTTCCTGTGTTGAAGTCAAGTTCAGTCACTTTCTTTGAACACCTTTCAATCACGGTCATGCAAATAACGGATGTGTCGCACATCAGAACGATACAGGAATACTTATTAGCAGATACGGGGGTGGTACTTGGGCCGCTGTGCCATTTAAAACGATAAAAATAAGTTAAAAAATCGACGAACTTCATTTTTACTTATTTCAAAAAGAGCGAAAACAGCAGTTCGAATTTGCATCCCACCTTTAAGTAAAAACTTCACTTAAAAGTAAGAATGCTTCGTCCAGAAGTTATTTCACCTTCCAAGATTGAGAGCCATCTCGGACTTAACTTTCCTCGAAATTTTTATTGAAGTATGTCTCTCTCGTATAGACGTTATAGGTGGTGCTCGTTTGTTTTTTAATCTTTTGTAGCAATATATCCTTCATAAGAGTACGTACCCCAATTGCAGCATACTCTATATTCATGCAGAACGTTACAAAATTGGTTGCAATTAATCACGCTAGATTTCTATTTCAATGCGTAGCGTTGGATGTTCTACAGCGTACGTAAACCAAGTGTAGATTACATTCGAACTCTTATCATATATACAAGGGAACACACGAGAACGCGAACTGCCGTGCCACTTCTAAAACTTCAAGTGACGTTGATTTCACCACAGGTGCATCATCCACTTAACACGTGTCACTTAATGTGATGCTTTTGAAATAGCCCTTTTATTTTACTGACACCCAAACCTCCAGATGTCAGACTCTCAGATCGGTACCAAACGTGTGTCGATAGAGTATCGACTAAAACGCCCATTTAATTCATTCTAAGTGCTGTCCTCCATTAAAACATGCGTAAACTATAACTAAAAGTAATGCCAGAACTACGGAGCACAGGAAAAGCTTATCTGTGAGTGACCATTTGGAAGATCCAGCGTGGGTGAGTTGGTACAGCGTAATGTCGTCGCACCAAAGATATAGTGTTCAAATCCCGCTGATGACATTGTTTTTTAAACTTTTTAAGTGTGCTGTGTGCTGTGTGCTGTCGTCCAGTAGAATATGCATAAACGGTAATTAAAAGCAACACCAGAACTACTGAGCACAGGAAAAGCATGTTGTTGTTGTTGTTGTGGTCATAAGTCCAGAGACTGGTTTGATACAGCTCTCCATGCTACGCTATCCTTTGCAAGCTTCTTCATCTCCCAGTACCTACTGCAACCTACATCCTTCTGAATCTGTTTAGTGTGTTCATCTTTTGGTCTCCCTCTACGATTTTTACCCTCCGCGCTGTCCTCCAATACTAAATTGCCCTTGATGCCTCAGAATATGTCCTACCAAGCGATCCCTTCTTCTAGTCAAGTTTTGCCACAAATTTCTCTTCTTCCCAAATTCTATTCAATACCTCCTCATTAGTTATGTGATCTACCCATCTAATCTTCAGCATTTTTCTGCAGCATCACATTTCGAAAGCTTCTATTCTCTTCTTGTCCAAACTATTTATCGTCCACGTTTCATTTCCATACATGACTACACTCCATACAAATACTTTCAGAAACGACTTCCTGACACTTAAATCTGTACTCGATGTTAACAAATTACTCTTCAGAAACGCTTTCCTTGCCATTGCCAGTCTGCATTTTATAACCTCTCTACTTCGACCATAATGAGTTATTTTGCTCCCCAAATAGCAAAACACATTTACTACTTTAAGCGTCTCATTTCCTAATCTAATTCCCTCAGCATCACCCGATTTAATTCGACTACATTCCATTATCCTCGTTTTGCTTTTGTTGTTGTTCATCATATATCCTCCTTTCAAGACACTGCCCATTCCGTTCTGCTGCTCTACCAGGTCCCTTGTTGTCTCTGACAGAATTACAATGTCTTCGGCGAACCTCAGAGTTTTTATTTCTTCTCCATGGATTTTAATTCCTACTCCGATTTTTTCTTTTGTTTCCTTTACTGCTGTCTCAATAAACAGATTGAATAACATCGGGGACAGGCTACAACCCTGTCTCACTCCCTTCCCAACCACTGCTTCCCTTTCATGCCCCTCAACTCTTATAACTGCCATCTGGTTTCTGTACAAATTGTAAATAGCCTTTGGCTCCCTGTATTTTACCCCTGTCACCTTCAGAATTTGAGAGTATTCCAGTCAACATTGTCAAAAGCTTTCTCTAAGTATACAAATGCTAGAAACGTAGGTTTGCCTTTCCTTAATCTGTTTTCTAAGATAAGTTGGTTGGTTCGTTGGTTTGTGGGATTAAAGGGACCAGACTGCTACAGTCATCGGTCCCTCTAAGATAAGTCGTAGGGTCAGTATTGCCTCACGTGTTCCAACATTTCTACGGAATCCAAACTGATCTTACCTGAGGTCAGCTTCTACCAGTTTTTCCTTTCGTCTGTAAAGAATTCATGTTAGTATTTTGCAGCCGTGACTTATTAAACTGATAGTTCTGTAATTTTCACATCTGTCAACATCTGCTTTCTTTGGCATTGGAATTATGATATTCTTCTTGAAGTCTTAGGGTATTTCGCCTGACTCATGTATCTTGCTCACCAGATGGTAGAGTTTTGTCAGGGCTGGTCCTTCCAAGGCTATCAGTAGTCGTAATGGAATGTTGTCTACTCCAGGGGCCTTGTTTCGACTTTGGTCTATCAGTGCTCAGGAAAAGCATGTCGGTGAATAAATGCGCTGAAGATCTAGCGTTGATGAGTTGGTAGAGCGTGAGGCCGTCGTACAAAAAAAAGAACTTTTCGGAGTTTGTAGCAATGTTCTTTTGGCAGTCTGCTTTCGCTTCGTTAGCTGAAAGTAGCAAACCTATAGAGTACGTTTGTATGGTTAGGTGTGGTGTTCTGTCGGACATGTGCGACGGAACACTGCACCTATCTATACAAATTTACTCTATAGGTTTGCTGCTTTCATCTAAAGAAGCGAAAACAGACTGCCAAAAAAACATTACTACAAACTCCGAGAAGTTCTTTTTTTGTACGACGGCCTCACGCTCTACCAACTCAACAACGCTAGATCTTTAGCGCATTTATTCACGGATATGATCTTCATGTGCTCAGTAGTGCTGGTGTTACTTTTAATTACCGTTTATGCGTATTCTACTGGACGACAGCACACAGCACGAACTAAAACGGAGTTTTCGTTTTATACTCTATCGACACTACCGATCTGAGTGTCGGAGATCTGGAGGTTTGGGTATGAATTGCAAAGGGAAATAAACCCATTTGTCGTTCATGTTCGCGGCTGTAATCGCCAAGCTTTTGTAGCACATGCGTTCTCCTGTGTTGTAAGGAGAAGCCACCTGTAAAAGATAGTAGCTGTTGCTGGCATTTGTCGGCACGCTATGCTGACGTCACTACTGACGTGACGTGTGTAGGCGCCGAATTGCTCAATCTGAACACTTGACCGACGCAAGTCACAGCGTGACGGTGATTCTCGACCTCTCAGGGTAAGTTAGCTAAGAAGTCCGATTCTGCAGGGGTACGCCGTCTACTTGACAAAAGTGCATGCGCACGTGTACTTCAGCAAGCGCTGCCGTATCGCGAGCCTTTGGCCGCTTGCCGTATGACTCATGTTCCCCGAATCACAGTTTCTGAATGTCCACTTCTCACTCAAGGCTTTCATCATACATGTGCCTCGAGTCAAGCATTCTTTCTCAGTTGTAGAGTGCGAAGCAACGGCGACAAATCATAAAAAAATATTTACCCGTTTGCGGATGATAAGCTCTGTGCTTCATATTTAGTATATATGTATATAAACAATAAACACTCGATTCTTTTAAAAACTCGAACTCCCATGTATAAACAGCTTGAAACTTGACTACTTTAGAAATTAGTTAACATGTTAAATATTTCATATTAAGCATGTAAGCGAAAAAGTTCAGAATATGCGTGAAATTATGTGTAAAGTTTCTTGCTCTTTCACAGGTACTGGATGACTCTAGTCTGCGAAGTTGTGCGCGGTGGTTTATGCTGTGTCAAGACATATACACAGTTTATAGCTGTAATTCTTTTTTTACCGTGTTGAGCCTTTCACAGAAGATTATATCTCGTAATAAGTGGATTATTATAGCATTTAAACTTTTAAATTCGATCGCTACGTACGTGCGGGAAATTAAATATCTGTTGCCGCCGGAAGCTAATAGATAGATGAACTAGAGATGGGACTGGATTCCATACCCCCGGACAGTCGCTTAGTGCTATAGATAAGCATATGATATCATTTACTACGTAACGAAGAGAAGGAAACTTCATGTATATAAAGATGAAACGTTACACTTTGAAGCCTACACAACTGTAATTCAGTATTACTTTTGGCTAACAAGAAACGAAAATTGATAGTTTAAAACAAGCACGGTCATTTGGGCATTTTCGATTTCTCTTTGATTTCGGTAAGGTCCGATGCGTTTCATGGACAGTAAATGCCTTTTATTCTTCTATCGTGCCTAGTTGTATTGTACCATTATCGAGGCAAATGCAAGATTTAGAAAATCTGAGTTTGTCGATAGATAGTAAAGGCTGGAAATAAAAATAAAAAATCGGTGTCATGTTCGAGGGTGGATTACACGTCTTGGGCTTTCTTCCAATAAATCTGTCAGATATTTGCCTTTCGTACGATTAGTTTTATGTGGTCATTTCACTTTCAATCGCTCCGTTCGCATACTCCCAGATATTTAATGAACGCGACTGCTTCCAGTGATAGTTCGGCAATCGTATAAGCATACAATAACGGAGTTTCATCCTGTTTATGCGCGATACTGTGCACCGATATACGTTGAGGATCAACTTCTGCACACAATAACATCAGTCGCTAACAATCTCACAGATCTTTCGACTTTATCCATTAGGCCATACACCGGATGTCTCTGTTAAGAGTCGTCAGCTGCATTTTCTCTGGTGTTTCGGGAGATATTTGCAATTTTATGTGTAGCTGGAGTCAGCCCAAACAAGTACTGTCCATCACGTCTTTTTTTTTTTGCGACGTCCGGTGTCGACGGAAAGCGTCGGTTCGTTTCCAGTCACAAACAAAATAATTTTTAAAGCGGAATTTTAGGTGCCTGTTCGATAAAGCGGTCCCAAATTAGTCTATTTGTTCTAAGTATGAGTTAACAGGGACAGTAAAACGCGAAGAATAACGAGTACTCCAACAGCAACTGAGCAGTGCTGCTGCTTGGCTGTAGCAGTCAGCGTGGGCCTGGGCGGTGCTGTCGCTGCTAGACTACTGGTCATTCTTCATGTTTTATTGTCCATATTTAATACATCGGTAAAACAAATATCGGACTACACCAACCTTGGATCTCTCTAACGAATGAGCCGTAAAATTCCGCATTAATAATCATTTTGTTTGTGGCGGGAAACAAACCGACTGGGAGGAGCACACCACAGAAATACTGAAGCGTCTTAACAAATCTCTATTTGCAATGCGAATTGTGTCAGACATAGGGGATATTAAAAATGAAAAAGCTGGCATACTATACTTAGTTTCATTCCATAATGTCATATGGGATTATTTTTTGGGGCAATTCATCAAGCCAAGCTAAAATTTTCCGGGCACAAAAACGTGTAGTAAGAGTTATATGTGGTGTGAACTCAAGAACATCCTGCAGAAGCCTGTTTAGGGGACTAGGGATACTAACTACTGCTTCCCAATATATTTATTCCGTAATGAAATTTGCCATTAAAAATATATCACTTTTTCAAACCAACAGCTCAATTCATGGAATCTATACTAGAAAAAAGAATAACCTTTACAAGGATTTAAAGTCACTTAGTCTTGTACAAAAAGGTGTGCATTGTTCAGGAATACACATTTTCAATAACTTGCCAGCAGCCATAAAATACTTAACAACCAATGAAATTCAGTTTAAGAGAAGCTTAAAGGATTTATTGGTGGCCAACTCCTACTCCATTGATGAATTTCTCAGTAGCACAATTTCAGTGCAGTAATGTGTTCATTGTAAATAAGTGTGTGTGTGTGTGTGTGTGTGTGTGTGTGTGTGTGTGTGTGTGTGTGTGTGTGTGTGTGTGAGTACAATCTAACTTCTGCACCTGTTCAGTGCAGTAATGTGATCATTGTAAATAAGTATATAGTAGATGTATTACACGTTTATTACCTTTTATTTTAAATTCAGTGCATTAGTATTTGTAAAATGATTCATATAGCGTTCATTTAAAAAATGACGATCATGCCACTTGGGACCTGTGGAATGGTACAGTAGCTTATTTGTTTGAGTTGTAAATATTTGTCATGTATTATTGTTTTTCTGACTTGTTCTACATCCTGGAGGACCTCCTCACTACGGATCAATTGGAATGAAAGTAAATCTAATCTAATTTCCTATGACACTGGGCGTCGCATGAAAGACGTGGCGAGTAATATTTATAGCTGACTCCAACTACACATCGAAAAAATGGAATTGCAAGTATCTGCTGAAAAACTAAGGAAAATGCACCTGTCGTCTCGTAGAAGAGACACCCGGTGTACCGGTACATACAGTCATGATCCCGTAACACTCCCTTGGGGTCTGCCAGAAATTACATTCACGTCTGAAGATATCTTTCCACCAAGAATGACGTGTTGTGTTCTGTTTTCCATGAACTCTTCAATCTAGTCACAAAGCTCGTCTGATTTTCGTACTTCCCGTATTTTGTGCGGAACTGCATTGAACGCTTTTTGGAAGTTAGGAAATACGGCACCGGTATCTACTGCCTTGCGGGTCCCGTGGATGGGCGGAGTGAGCTGGATTCCATACAATCGTCGTTTGGGGTATCCTCGTTCATTCTTTATCATCCTTTTCCAATTGGTTTGTGGTCCGATCTCTGAACACCTCAGTGTTCGTGGCGCGGTAAACTTCAGCCTTCCTTCACTTTTTCATCGTGGGTCTTTTAAATGCAGAGGAGCGACGTCTGTTAATAGAGAGGGAACTAGCCATGGATTTGCGTATCAAATATGGTTAAAAAGAGTAATTTGAAGCCTTAATAGAGGCGCGGTACTAATGTCGCTGTTTGTTGAAATCATTCTGAAAGCGTTAGAAATCCAGTTGTAATTAGATTTCACTCTTTAGCACAAAATTTTTGCTGATCCAAGGGATTGTTATACATGGGAATTATATGTAGTTATACACAGGAAAGAACACAAGTCATCCTGTCACCGACAGAAGTAGCCGTGGCAGAAAGGAACTGTAGATATTTCGCTTAACATAACCACAATACAAGTTTGAAATGAGATCAATTTGTTGTAGCTGTTTAATACATCTGAGTAAAAATATTGGTGGACAGAACAGTTTGCTTAAATTAACAAAGTGACTAGTACTATCATGCAGTGCAGGCTTTCACGGTCTGCATTTGTGTGGTTGTCATTTTTGTTTTATGTGCATTAAGCGGTGATCCAAGGCGTATTTGTGTATAATAAATTTTAGTATAATACAGTTGTTTGCAATCTTGAGTTTTCAACATATTTCTCTGGATAAAATTTCGCCTTCCAATGCTGGAGACATCATGAGAGGCTGCAACGACTAATAAAGCAGTTAAAATCTCAAACCAGTTCGGCTAGCTGAGCTTATTTGATATTGTAAATGCTTTCTGAGTCGTTATAACCACTGATGATGTCTGCAACAGGGGAAGACAAATTGTCAGGCAGAGAAATATGCCATGGTTTACGCCCAGGAAATAAAAATCATCAGATTCATGACTACTGGTTGTATTGTTCACTTCTTCATAATTTTTTTTTTAGTTTTTACAAATTAATTTAATGACTATGTAGAATTTGCTGTACTATTATCTTACCACGGTTGTTCGCTAGTCTGCACTGTGGGAAGAACGTAGATATCACAGCCATTCAAGTTACTGTTACGTCAGTTTCATTATCCATCATTGACTGTGTAAAATATACTGAATAAACATATTAGTAATGGGACCTCAAGTGGTGTTCTCAAACCTGTTGTTTTCTCAAATTTCTCAACTGTCATCTGTTTTCAGGAACTGCCAAACACAGTCCAACCTAGTCAGGCAAAAGAGACTTCAATTTTAAGTCATTTGTCAGTTCGGTATCATTCATGTTTCGTGCTTTTACCCTCTTAGTATTATGTGAATGGTAACCTGTTGGCAGACAATTAAATGGACATTTGTTTCTTTAGGCATCAAGATGGTCGTGAGTGACGCGAGCATCCACAACATAATGGGAGGGATGGAGAGCACTGGTGGTGTGCGTCTCCATAACCACCGAAGGAAACTGAAGCAGAGGTATTCATTTGTCATTACATTCTTTAGGCACCACCTTTTAGATGTAAGAGAAATTTAGTTTCTTGAGTAGCACTGCTAATATAATTCCTAGTTGTTACTGCCAGTGGTATCTTATATTTGTTGGGTAACAATGGCAGTTTATTTCAGTTGATGAGAAGATTTAACTTACAGCTCATTACTAACAAACAGCTGTAGTAAATAACATGAGTAAACAATGCTAAACAATGCAAGGAAGGCAGAAACAATCTTTTATCTCTGTGGTGTAAATTTCAGAAGTATTAGATGTTGTGTGCCTGCTTGTGACAATATGTGTGTACTTTTTTTTTTCTGAAAAAGCTCGGTGTCTAACATTTTTTTCATTGTGCGTGTCTGCAATTCAGCATTTCATTTTTACAGTGAGTAGCAATCTCTTCTTTTCATAATTGTTGATACTCATTACTGTTGGCATATGGGCATGTTTCAACAAATTGGAGGGTTCATACATTATGAGTTAGGGAAATATCCATGCATGAGTGATAAACAGAGTACAATTCTGTGGATTTGATTTATGAGTTTTTTTTAAAAAAATACCAAGATACTCCCTAACTTTCAAAGCCCATGGAACATTTAGGCAGTGTTAAATGCGCTTGTCTGTGTAACACTACATAAATCAGCTGTGGGCTGGAGGAGGACTGTTATCTTCTTCTGCAAATGAAGCAATGTGTTGGTTGAAACTGTGGAAATTGGATTTGTGCATCTTTACCTTTCAAGTATGGATATACTTGTATGCCTTGATCAATAAGTCTACATGGCCACTTTGAGACTCTCTTTTTCTTTCATTCACTTTCAAATGCCTGATATATTTTGTCAGATTTGTATGAATAATTAAAAACTTCAAAATCCTTGCATAGGAAAGCTAATAGTGATATTACATACAAAATATTTACATTTAAAAGGACATTTCATATTGTGTGAGCTGAGATGGCTACATATTATTGCTACTGAGCTGCCACTGAACGTTTATATTGTCTGTTGGCTGTTTTAAGTACCATTGCAATGAGCAGCTCCAATTTTCAGTGAATTAGAAGTTGACAGTATGCAACAATCAATTCAAGTGAATCAGCACACAATTTTTAAAGAACAAGAGAAAATGACATTGAGACCACAACCTGAATGTATGCAGTTTACAGACAAATTGCATGTACTGAAGGCGAATCACTTGAGAGAAAATTTTAAGTTAAGCTTGTTATTGACCATTATTGTCAGAAGGCATGTGTGAGTGGCACATGGGCAGTAAAAGGAGGTAACAGGATTAAGATTCAATGGAAAAAGGGTGGATAGTTACATGCTTTTATAAGCTAACATGCTATACACAAACAGAGAGAGAATGTAGTGAAAGGAGGTAGGAGATTTGGATTAAGATTCAAGAGGAAACAAGAGGGAGGTAACGGCCTTGCCGCAGTGGATAACACCGGTTCCTGTGAGATCACCGAAGTTAAGCGCTGTCGGGTGTGGCCGGCACTTGGATGGGTGACCATCTAGCCGCCATGCGCTGTTGCCATTTTTCGGGGTGCACTCAGCCTCGTGATGCCAATTGAGGAGCTACTCACTGAACAGTAGGGGCTCCGGTCAAAGAAAACCATCATAATGACCGAGAGAGCGGTGTGCTGACCACGCACTCCTCCTATCCACATCCTCAACTGAGGATGACATGGCGGTCGGATGGTCCCCATGTGCCACTTGTGGCCTGAAGACAGAGTGGTAAGCTAATAGATTACATACAACCAGAGAGAGAATTCAGTGGGCTACCTAAAGTGTTACGATAATTGGAAAGCAAGCTGCCATAATTGTACTCTTTGAAAACAGGCAAGATAAAATAGAACTGTAAATAAAGTATGTTTTAGAGAGATACAGAAATGTTATGGTTTAATGTGGAGGTGATTAAGTATGAGCCCCATTAACACTTCATCTTTAGTTTCCCAGCAGTATACTCCTTCTAATACATAATGCATTTTATCTAGGAAGACATCAGTAAATTCTCAGATAGCAAAAATTGTTCATGAAAACAATTCAGTATAACTGATCATGTTCTACTTGATTAAATTGAACAGAGTCAGGTGATGACTAAAATGGAAGTGCTATATTTTACTGTGACTGCCAGGAAAACTAGGATGGATCACAAAAACAGATTTGCTGCCAAATAATAAGTGGTAAAAATAATCTGTTATTGAATCTGAAAGATAACTTTATTAAGTATTGAGACACATGGAGAAAGAGAGAAGAAAAGGGCAGAATCAGTGTGGGAGGCAGAGTGTGCTTTGTAATCTAAATAGCAACTTTTGTTTTCTATATTGAATTTGCTGTCTTCATTATATACTACATAACTCTTACTTCTTTGTAGAAATAATTAACACAAAACTGACATTATTGATATGTGTTAATACCATAAAACCTGTTATGAATAAAATATGACTCCACTGAAACTCTTATTTTTTTCTTCTTTGTTTTCAGGTTTGACATAATCAAGAAGCTGGGGCAAGGCACATATGGAAAAGTACAGCTAGGCATAAACAAGGAGACTGGGCAAGAGGTAACGTATAGTAACGTTTTTGGTGTAATTTTGCTGACATACTGCTTCAGGAAAATTGAATGTGTTTAAATTTTTGAAGTTAGATCATTATTTTCCGGCAATTGCCAACTTATTATTGTTTCAGAATTAGGTTAGACACTGCAGGAGAACACCTAATATACAGAGTAATTACAAAGTTCACAAAACATTTTAAAATATCAGTATAAGTAAGTGGCTGAACATCACATAACAGTTGATACAGCTATGTGAAAGACAAGCTCTCATTCAGATATTCATTTTGTATGTGGTACCAACAAGTTAGTTTGAAAAGCCCATGACAGAGGTATCACTGACCATAATTGCATTTTGTGTGCTAGAACTTGCTGTTGCCAGTCTGCAGTGCGTATGCAGAGAGATTTCCATGGCAAATTTCACCAGACACCACCAGTGTACAACATCATAGTGAATTACTACAGGAATTTAAGAGAAGATAGTTGTGTGATGCAGAGCATTTGGGCCAACCAGGCTTGTCAGAACAGACATAAGGGAAGTGATGCTGCAAAGTCCCATGAAGTCCACCTATCAAGAAAGTGCAGAATTGAACATCCCTCGGCCAACAGCGTACAAAATTCATTGCAAGCAAATAAGAGTGAAGCCTGCAAATTACAGCTCTTGTAAGCCATAAGCCATGCAGACAAATTGTGCCACCTGCAGTTCTGCATTGATAGGCAGAACCATCTTGAAAATGATGACTTTGGAAGCAAATTAATCTTCAATGACAAAGCCGCTCTTTGTATTCCAGTAAACGCCAGCCAATGCAACACATACACATGCGCGACAGAGAATCCACGGGCAAATGTCTAAAACATCCGGGATTCAGAGTTAGCCAACATTTTCTGTGCCATGTTTAACAAGACAGTCTGCGGACCCTTCTTCTTCACTTTGCGAACTGACAGTGGCATCACCTATTTTGACAAGCTGCAGTTGTGGCTCATGTCACAGCTTGAAACTAATAGAAGGGATGTCATCTTTCAAGAAGATGGCATCCTTCCACATTTCCACAGTTGTGTAAGATATTCCCTGAGTGAGATATTGCCATGTTGCTGGATAGGCAATGTTGTGGCTGTCATGTGTCACATGGTACTACTTGAGTGGCCACAATGGTTGTTAGCCTGAATGCTTTGCCATATTTTTCTTGTGGGGTTACATGAAGGAAAGTGTTTTTTTGTTCCACCACTACCACAGAACCTTGAAGACCTGTGACACCACACCACAGTCCGCCCCAGTAGCTGAGTGGTCAGCGTGGCGGATTGCCGTCCTCCGGGCCCGGGTTCGATTCCCGGCTGGGTCGGAGATTTTCTCCGCTCAGGGACTGGGTGTTGTGTTGTGTTCATCATCATTTCATCCCCATCCGGCGTGCAGGTCGCCCAATGTGGCGCCGAATGTAATAAGACCTGCGCCAAGGCGGCCGGACCTGCCCCGCGAGGGGCCTCCCGGCCAATGACGCCAAACGCTCATCATCATCGTCACCACACCACAGCAGCAGTTCATATCATCACTCCTGATGTGCTGGATTGGGTAATGGCAGAATTAGACTGTTGTTTAGACATGTGCCGCATAATGTAGGGTGGACTCATAGAACATTCTAAAAAGAAAACTATGAGAGTTATCTTTCACAAACCATATCATTTGCATCTATCTGTACCGATTTCTGAAATGTGTCATGGATTTTATGATTACCCTGTAGTACTCGTGCTCATCATATTACTTGTTTGGGAGGAAAAAGGCAGACAGGAAGTAATGTCAGAGAAGGGAGGGATATAGAACCTGACCTTATGTCCTGATTTAGTGTGAATTTTTGTTCCTGTCATCTCGTATCAGTTTTCTTGTAGATTTCTTATTTTCAGCCTTTATTTGTAAAAGACCAAAATTGATGCTGCAGAGGTTATTCATATGTTAATGTTGTGTCCAGTATGTTACAATAATAGAGAAGTGCTAGTACTGTAATATAATTAGAAAATACACATTTCATTCATTGATCATCCCAGGATGTTTATCTAGCTTTCCACCTATCTTCTATCTCGTCCTTATAAATATGTATGTGTTAAAATTCCCAGCTATGTCGGTATGTTTAGACTAATCTCAGGAATGTCTGTAGAGACTTTGGTATTGTTTTCACTAACATATAGACTGATTTACAATGAAGGTTTGTAATTTATAAATATTTCATGCAATTTGGCTGGACTATATGAAGTAAAGCCTCCCACCTTTGTGAAAATTATGCCATTGTCACCTAACTGTGAATGGCAGGACTTGTTGGAATCTTGGTTGCTCACCTTGTGGTCTGTGCCATTTTTACTTGCCAGAGAGTGCTGGATACAAGCATTACAAGGCAGAGAGTGTTTTGTGCCAAGGTTACTTGGTGAGGAATGCTTTGTACCAAAGCTCTCCATACCAACATTGCTTGGCAGAGGGTGCTTTTTACTGTGTTGTATGGCTGAGATGGGTACATTCCAATGTTGTGTGATGGAGAGTGCTTCATACTGATGTGTGGCAAAGGGTGCTTTGTACTGATGTGTGGCAGAATCTGCTTCCTACAAGCATTGTGAGGCAGAGGCTGCATGCCACAAAAGTCATGTGGCAGAGAGTGCTTCATAACTATGTTTCCCAGCAGAGGGTTCTTCATACCATTGTTGCATGGTAGAGGGTTCTGGAGGCCATTATTTTTAATGAAAAGAGTGCATCATACCAATTTTGTGTGGCAGCGGGTGCTTTGTACCAATGTTGTATTGGGAAATGCAGAACAGGGTCACAAACTGTAACTCATGCTCACACTGAAGTTGGGCGGCCAGTAGTTGGTCATAGCTCTTGTCAAACTCCATTCTGGTCATGTAGACCACACCACACTGACACTGCATTTGGGCTACTTGCAAGTGGTTGTAATAATGTTGAACTGGTAATTTCAGTCAGGCAGGCTGGCCAGTGTGGTAGCTCACAGCCTCATTACTGCCATGTGATACCACTCAAGACACTAATTACATATGGAACAGAAAATGTTTGTGCCATGAGAACTTTCCAGGCGCACACTGCTTAAATAATTTATATTATGTGACAGTGCTGACATTCAGTTACCTGTCTTCTTTTATCATAACTCTATGCAGTGGCCCATCATCAAAGTCATCTGGCCTTAGATATTTAGAGCTATCTGTGTGAAGCTCGGCCAGGTCACTACTAGTGTTGTAAGGTGAGCTGTGGGAAACATGTTCTTAACAAAGAGTTTCAAAGTCATATTATAGAAGTTAAAAAAACTTACAGAAAGTTTCTAGAAATTTATGATATGGTCCAAGTATGTAAATCGTAAGTGTAACACAGATTTAGCAAATTCAGCAAAAGACAATGATACCTTCTTATTTGCGCATGACCAGGCAGTTATACCAGCCTCAGAAAATGACCTGCAGAGATCAGTTTGCCTGTCACATACAGTCTGTGAAGGCAAAATATTAACAGTAAAAACTGAGATGAAGGTATTTTATTAGCAAGATCCATTTGGTTACAAATCAGCATCAGCTGTGAAGTATTAGAACGGGTCATGCACTTCAAACACCTTGAGGGTAGTGCCACATAAAGGGATGACCAAAGCAGTGAAGTTGAGGTTGCAATTTGCTCTGCAGTATGTGACTAGAAGATGGGATCTTTTGGTAGGACATGTCCTGAGGCATCAAGGGATCACCAATTTAGTATTGGAGTGCAGCATGGAGGGTAAAAATCGTAGAGGGAGACCAAGAGATGAATACCCTAAGCAGATTCAGTAGGATGTAGGTTGCAGTAGGTACTGGGAGATGAAGAAGCTTGCACAGGATAGAGTAGCATGGAGAGCTGCATCAAACCAGTCTCTGGACTGAAGACCACAACAACAACACGTGGGGCACTAAAAGTTGCTATAGAAGAGAAAAATGAGTAAAATTCTATAAAACAAAGGTTTTCCCAGCTTTGTGATATTGAAATGAAACATAGATCTAAAATGCAGGGATGAGATTCCCAGATTGGAGCAGAAGACAGTAGACTCCTATTTGTAGGCTATATTGTATAAAAATTGAGGATGTCAGGAAAGAACTAATGCCAAAATTGATGAATAGCAAAATACATGGTTCAAGTACATTGATGAGCCAAAACATTATGATATCTGCTGAACAGTGTGTTGGTCGACCTTCAGATAGCTGTACAGAAGTGATTGCTAGGTTTCAGAAGCTATGTGGCACCAGATGTCTATGTACAGTTCACACCAATGCTTTGAATTATCAGCCAATGGTTAGTGCTTGCAGAGCTTGTGGCCTATAGCATCCTAGATCTGTTCCATCAGGCTCAGATCTGGCAAAGTAAGTGAAGAAGACATTAACGTGGATTCAGTGATGTGCTCCTTGAACCCAAGTGCGACATGGCATTTACAGTCATTCAGTTTTCCTGGCGACATCTGTTGATCTCTGAGACCTCACCGAGTGTTACAAGTACATAGCCACAGCATGTACCCAGTGCCCACTGATGCTGTATCAGGACATCTCGTGTAACCAAGCCTGTAGCAGACCCAGCCATGATGTTTACCATTGACCTGGTGAAGACAGTCAAGATGATATAGCAACCCACTGCCTCAAAGTCTGCACCAGAGCATGGGCAGCTGTGACTGGCAGCATCAGACTCCAGTGGTGCAGGTCTGGGGTGATCTTGAGTTTAAGCCCCAGAACAATGGAAGGAAGCTGGATTTTGGCAAAGAGAGCTATGTTGGGGACACGAGGCCCAATGTTGGTGCTGACAGTTGCATTATAGGTGTGATGTTGTCTTCATGGCAGTTTCCAAAACTGGATTGGCATTGTAACATATCCCAGCTGTCAGATAACGACTGGCTGGCCCCGTTATAAATACCGCAGTCAGGAAGCAGATAGTACGGAAGGGATAGCATGGCTACATTCTTCTATCCCACAGTAACTTCTTGAAAGGTGGTCATTCTCTTGGGAATTGATATGGCCTTGCGGAAGTAGTGGGATTCTGATCTTGTGACACACACAGTTGTCACTGAAGATGTCATCACCATCAGGGAAGACATTAAGCATGGTCAGCAATATGAAAAAAAATAGATTGTGACTCACCTTAGGCCTTCTTCCGTATCGGATGAAACAAACAAACAAACACACACACACACACACACACACGCGCGCGCGCGCGCACGCGACCACTGTCTCTGGCGCGACCACTGTCTCTGGCTGCTGAGGCTAGACAACGAACATCAGTGCATGATGGGAGAAGCGGTCTGGGTGGTGGGGGTAAAGAAGAGGTTGGGGCAGGTAGGGGGATCGATTGCAGGCTAGAGGTGGGGGACAGTAAAGTGCTGCTTATGGAAGCATAAAGGAACAAGGTGGGGAGAGTGTAGGGTAGATAGGTACAGTTGGGAGTGTGCTTGTGATTGTATGATCTGCACATAATTCACATTGTCCACAGCTGTTGTGATGTCATAGATTACTACTGTAGGTCCCATTGAAGCCCATGTGAATGTCCTCAGTAACATAATAAAAGTGCCTTGACCAGCCTGCGTCCAAGGCACGGCACACGTTTTATGCAGCCACTTCATAGATGACAGCATATTCTATCACAACTATCAATCTATTGTATGAAGAAACACCATTCACACGAACAGATGGCACATTTCCATTTATCCAGAGTCCAATTTCAATGATCCAATGCTCACTGTGATTGTAATTGATGATATCATTGGGTCAGCGTGGGAACACACAGGGGTCATCTGCTGTGGAACCCTACTTGGCATTGTGCATTGAACGGTGGAAACACTTGTGCCTGTGTCAGCAGTGTACTGTGTCATCAGATCTGCCACAGGTCATGACCTCTCTCTCCGCAGAGCGAGCAAGCCTCCGACCATCTTGTCCTGTGATGAGGAGAGGCCATCCAACACCCTGTTGCCTACTCACGTTTTCACCATCCTTCAACCACTTCCCACAGATACTAATAACAGTAACACACAAACTGCCAACCAGCTTCACTGTTTCCAAGGTACTAGTTCCCAGGTGATGGGCTATAATAATCTGCTTTTTGTCAAAGTCCCTTAGGTTGAATTTATGCTGCCACCTTGCTGCTCTCTGCTTGCCACCAAGACCCGGCAATGATGTATCAAACCAACTATGTGTTACTGGCCCATTTAACCTGCACCATCACTGCTCACAACACTGCACACTACAATCGTCACAGGGCTATGATATCAAGCTGGTTGTTTTTATGCTGTGACCGTCACTTTATGTCCTGAAACTTGAGCCACTGACTGCTAGGTCACTCTGGCAGTGCCATGTTTGACTGTTTCTGGTTGTGCAGTTTCTTGTGCACCATACTTCAACTTCTACATATCTATTTACTTCTGTACTCTTCAGACTATTCTGTAGTGCTTGGCTGAGGGTACTTCCCATTGCACCACATACTGAGATTTCTTACCGTTCCACTTGCACATGGAGCATAAGAAAAATGACTTCTTTAGTGCCATTGTGTCTGCTGTAATGAGTTTAATCTTGTCTTTCTGATCACTGCAGGAGAATTATGCAGGAGGCCGTTGTATAGTCCTAGATTCCTCACTTGATATTGGTACATGAAACTTTTAAATCTTAGAAGAAGAAATAGTTTGCTTCTATTTCAAACACGTGACTGGTCAGGTTCTTTTTGTGTTGCTGTGATGCTGTTTAGTGGATCAAATAAATAAGACTATTGATGCTGCCCTTCTTTTCAGACACTAAGTATCCCCTAATAGTCCTATTTTATAGGGATGCCACAGACTTAAGCAATATTCTAAGATGGTGTTTTGTAAGTAGCATCCTTTCTAGTCTGGATGCATTTTCACAGTATCCTACTAATGAAACCACAATACATAGATGATAATCTTTGTTCTGAGCTTATGACATAATTTAAAGAATGATGCCTCAGGCATTTTCTTGCAGCCTATTTTGGATGCAAAGCTCTCTGAGACTCCTGTCATACAGATCATCAAGAGCTCTTCATGATGGATAACATGAGACGTAACAATTGTTGAAAATTATATCGGCATGAATATCTATAGGTCTCAGATGTAGTACACGGATTAGATGTAGATGATACAAACTGAATAAAAATATTACCTCAGAGTGAGTTGGCCTACAAATTGCTCTTCCTGAGAAATTATGTTAATAATGGTGGGTTGAATATCTTTTAACTATTCTGGCCTAATAATACTTTTTAAAAACTCTGAAAAATTGTTGTGACATTCATAACAGTCTGAATAAGTGTTCTGGATAATTTTTGAGCTTATGACAGAATGGGAAAGTACTTGCAGAGTGGATGGTCTACCTTCAAAGGGCGGTTTCGTATTTCTTCTTCTTTCTCCTGCCACTTCTTTCTCCTTCCACTTCAGACTCAATTGCTCTTAAGATTAGAATGTAACTTTGACATTTTGGGTTATGTATTTACTTTTATTTTGCTTATTTGGTGCCCATTATAAACTGAAGTCCCAAAGAAACTGGTGTAGGCATGTGTATTCAAATACAGAGATACGTAAACAGGCAGAATATGGCACTGTGGTCTGAAACACCTAGAGTATATAAGACAGCAAGTGTCTGGCACAGTTGTTAGATCAGTTACTGCTGCTGCAAATGGTACGTTATCAAGATTCAAGTGAGTTTGATGGGACACAGCATCTCTCAAGTAGAGATGAAGTAGGGATTTTCCTGTACGACCATTTCACGAATGTACCATGAATATCAGGAATTCGGTAAAACATCAAGTCTCTGACATATTTGCGGCCAGAAAAAGATCCTGCAAGAACAGCACCAATGACCACTGAAGAGAATCATTCAGCGTGACCGAAGTGCAACCCTTCTGCAAATTTCGATGCTGAGCCATTAACAAGTGTCAGCGTGCTAACTATTCAATGAAATAATATCGATATGGGCTTCTGGAGCCAAAGGCCCACTCTTGTACCCTTGATGACTGTGTGATACAAAGCTATACGCTTTGCCTGGGTCCGTCAACACCAATGTCGGGCTGTTGGTGACTGGAAACATGTTGCTTGGTCGGATGAGTCTTGTTTCAAATTGTATCCAGTGGATCGACATGTGCAGGTATGGAGGCAGTCTCATGAATCCATGGGTCCTGCATGTCAGCAGGGGACTGTTCAAGCTGGTGGAGGCTCTATAATGGTGTGGGGCATGTGCAATTGGAGTGACATGGGACCCGTGACATGTCTAGATACGACTGTGACAGGTGACACATTTGTAAGCATCCTGTCTGATCACCTGCATCTATCCATGTCCATTGTGCATTCTGACGGAGTTGGGCAATTCCAGCAGGACAATGTGACACCCCACCCGTCCAGAATTACTACAGAGTGCCTCCAGGAACACTCTTCTGAATTTTAAAACTTCCGCTGACTACCAAACTCCCCAGACATGAACATTATTGAGCATATTTGAGATGCCTTGCAAAGTGCTGTTCAGAATAGATTTCCACACCTTCGTACTCTTATGGATTTATGGACAGCTCTAACATTCTAATGACTTAAAGTGTGAGTGTGGATCTGCGTTAAATCGCTTTATTCCCCCAAACCACCTTCCACTTATTTATGAGGTGACTTACTTGGAACTTTTAGCCATTCTTCTTTACTGGCTACCCGGCTGCTGGAAATCTTCTTGACTTCTTCTCCGTCAAATAACGTTAGGTACAGGAATTTTTAGACTCTTTCTACTTATGAAATAAGTAGACATACAAACTTTACTTTTCGTCAATTAACAATGTATTTGACTTTCGTACACAATAAAACTCTCACTTTCCACATAAATATGTAACATTCTGTAAGTCTCTCTTATAGCTGAACATCAGAAACCAATTGAGTTACAGTTAAAACAAAGTTGGCGTAGGTACCATAACTTTTCTTAACATGAATCAGAAAATAAGTCTTTGTCTATAGCAAGGTTACGTCAAGAGTTCTTTTTCAACTGTCCTTGTTTTAATAACAATAGTCAGTGACACAATAAGCACAGAGCTGCATATAAACTCCAGGGTTCTTTCTTTCACACTCACTAAAACATCTATGGATTGCCCGACAGGCACTAGTCGGTGCTGTTCGTCTGCCATGTCTACTTTCTTCCCGCAGACAGATTTTAAACCCGCACACACAAACATGTGACGCACAGTAGGTAGGATCCAACAGCCCACGCTCATATCCAGAATATCGTGTGTTTGAGGCAGTAGGAGGCTGAGTTGTTCTAGAATTCGCACAGAAATTCTCAAATCACTACATGCCATCCCCCCGCTCCCCCGAAGATTGAACATGCGATATTTTATACATAATCATTATGCAAATAATATCACTCATAACAACACACGCACACGTGCGTGCGCGCGCGCGCGCGCTCACACACACACACACACACACACACACACACACACACACACACACACACACACACACAGACACAACTTTCCTTTGAATTATGGTTCTCTGTCGTCTCTTGAACAATCTCTTGCTCATTGTTTTTCTACTCTTTTCTTATTTTACTTGGTTACTAAGACATGATCATTTACTCATGATTTTAGTCAGCTTTACTAATATGTAGGAATTGTAAGGACCCTCCCCTTCTCTCTCTCTCTCTCTCTCTCTCTCTCTCTCTCTCTCTCAAGGTGTTTATGACACATGAGTAATCTGTTTTCTATTCTTATCTTTTGTACTACCTTTTTCCTAGTATTTGTAGCTTGGAGGAACTCTGGACAAAATGAAAATGTTCTTTTGACACTCATTTGTTTCGATGATACCTAATAATGATAGTCGTTCATAGAATTCACACTTCCCAGAATAATCGCTATAAAACTTGTGACTTTTGTCACGATACTGTCCCCTACTCCTAGGATCAGCACCTATTCCTTGCTTGTGGGTTGATCTTATGAGACCACTTCCTCTTTCCATTCTGGTAGGTACGCCCCTTACAAAATATCCCTATTCTTTAGTTCTTTAGACCACAGATCGTCCTATCTCCACGTAGGTACGCCTGCCCTTTATACTTAGTGAATACCGGGTACGCCCCCCTTATCCTTTCTGAGCAGGTCTCACGGTTCATTACCCTAGTATACATTTCTATGTGTGCCATAATTAAGTATCTTCTGGTAAAGATATAAATCTATCTTAAACTTTGCATTCATTCTTTAATACTGTATATCATTTACTCCCCAGAGCCCTCCTCTACTTATCAACTACTATATTTTCAATAGATTCTATGTCTACATATACTATTTATGTCCCACTATCCCTCAATTCATCAGTGTATTTATTACACTGACGTTTCTTAATGATCAACATGACTAATTCCTCTTCTACTTTCATTTTCTTTCTTTGCTCACGCCTCTTTCTTATTTATCCATTACTCATTACTTCTTTATAGTTGGTCATTATTTAGTGTTTTCATTCCATAAACTTACATGCTTTTGTCTCTCTTTGCGCATGAGTTCATTGTGCCTATTCTAATCTCTATTTAGAACTGTCACTGTTCTCATTTACGCGCACCTCTTCTTATGTACATTTGATGTAGAACTGTCATAGCTTCCTATATGTAGGTGCATATTTCCATATGTACAAACGTTTTCCTCAACAACACCTGGCAGTCCTCACGTCATGACCCTCCCATCTATATCACATCTCATAAAAGGTATAAAATGCTCTATACAAAATAGAAAATCTATACACTACGGTATAACAGTTGTTCAGCTAATCACATCATATTATATTTTCCACAAATATAATACTCTATTCAGTTTATTTTGTCTAGATATCACTTTTTTCTGTGATTCTCTTAAGTTGTTCTCTATTTTATAGTCATATCCAGTTTTCTAAGCATTAAGACTACAGAATAGTTCTAGATTTTAAAGGAATTCAGTGCAGGAAAATAGTTTTGTAAAAAAACACTGAAAACAACTCGGGATCCGACGGTCGTTACACCACCCTTTAACTCAGAATGTTAACATCCATAGGGGATATACAAGTTTACATCCTTTACATTGTATTTCTCCCCCCTTTTTTTTCTTGTGTTAGATGCCAATCGTAATATTTCCTTATAGTACCCCATGTATTATTATAACATTTTGAGTCCCATAGATCTGATATTAACTTTTCTTGAGCACTGGCAGACCAGTACTTCTCTTTAAATTTCATTTGAAAGTCTCCCCAAGAGGAAAAATTCTCAATATTTACTGTTCTCCATTCTAAGGCTTTCCCTAGAAGGTCCCCCACAGCAAATTCGATCTTCTTGGAGTCTTCCCAAGTTTTTGATAAAGTTTGGTTAAATATTTTTAAGAAATGGGTTGAATGTACCTCTCCGTCCAGCTTAAATTTAGGAAATTGTCTAGATAACCCTGAATTAGCTCCCCATTGCAAATCAGTCACCACTTCAGTGGTTAATACAACATTAGGTGAAGTTACCCTTTTTTCTATTTTTATCTTGGATAAGCTTAATTTCGCTTCACAGGTCGTCCATACCCTTCCTGGTATTGAGTTCGGAAGAAGGAATACGAGGGCTATGCCAAAAGTTTTTAGCAGCCCGTAAACCATAAGGCGGAGGACAATGGGGTTGTTTTCATTTGAAAGAGTGATGTTTTTCGACCTTGGGACATGCGCGCGCAGCCCCTGGCTAGTGGTGATCCCCCCCCACAGCACGGTAAGAAAGCACAGGCAGTGCTGAGTCAGAGACGGTGCAGGATGGAGCTGTCGTGCCGCGACTTTCGCCCCATGATTTTGTACGATTATAAAAAGGGTTTATGTGCCGAAGAATGCCATACTTCTTTGCTGCGTGTTTTTGGTGAAGCTTCCCCTTCTAGGGCCACAGTTGGAAATTGGTTTCGTGAGTTTTCGAGGGGTTGGCCTTCAATTGAAGATGAACCTCGTCCCAGCCGGCCAGCAACAGCTGTGACTCCTGAAAACATTGATGCTGTGAGGAAAATGATCAAAGAAGATCCATATCTTACATTTTGCGACATTAAGGGGACCTCAAATATTGGATCAACAGCAGCACAGACCATCGTTCATAGTCACTTAGGCCTTACTAAGAGATGTGCCCGTTGTGTGCCACATTCCCTGACAGAAAGCCAAAAGGAGGCGAGAGTGGACTGGTGTTGTTTCATGCTTGAAAAATTCAATGGAGGGAAGTCCCAAGACACCTACAATATCGCCACAGGTGATGAAACGTGGGTCTACTATTATGACCCTGAAACGAAGAGACAGTCTTCTGTGTGGTGCTTTCCAGGTGAGGAACCACCCATAGAAGTTCGACATAGTCGGAGCTCTGGAAAAAAGATGATGGCAACTTTTTTCACAAAGATCAGGCATTTCACCTCTGTGACCTTGGACACACATCGTTCAGTCATCGCCACATGGAAGTCACAGCATCCAAAGTCCAAGAGTGGGCACCTTCTGCTGCATCACGACAATGCATCTGCGCACATGGCTGCCAGAACAATGGACTTTCTGGAGAAGGAAAAAGTGCGAGTGTTACGGTACCCCATCCCCCCTTATTCACCTGACTTGGCCCCCTGTGAATTCTTTCTGTTCCCTAAGACTAAGGAAAAAATTCGAGGGCAGCAGTTTTCATCAGATGAAGAGGCCATTGCAGCATACGAGAGTGCACTAAGTGACATCCCAAAAGAAGCTTGGACTGACACATTTTCTAAGTGGTTTCAGAGAATGGAAAAATGTATATATGCTAATGGAGAGTATTTTGAAAAGTTGTAAACGTTTTTTTTTGCAAATAAATTTTTTTTCACACATTCTGCTAAGAACTTTCCGCATAGCCCTCGTAGGTGATACGTTTCCGGATGTTATTCTCTCTGTAACCTTTCGATCTACAATTTCTCCAAATTGTTCCTCCAAATTAATTACATTTATAATATCAGAGTTAGCTATTTTCTCTTTGAAATTTCTTTCTACATTATCTGCCTGTTTTTAGACTCTTTCTACTTATGAAATAAGTAGACATACAAACTTTACTTTTCGTCAGTTGACGATGTATTTGACATTCATACACAACAAAACTCTCACTTTCCACATAAATATGTAAGTCTCTCGTACAGCCGAACGTCAGAAACCAGTTGAATCACAGTTAAAAGAAAGTTGGCCTAGATACCATTACCTTTCTTAACAGGAATCAGAAAATAAATCTTGCCTATAGCAAGGTTACGTCGAGTTTTTTAAGAGTTCTGTTTCAACTTTCCTTGTTTTAATAACAATAGACAATGACACAATAAGCACAGAGCTGCATATAAACTCCATGGTTCTTCCTTACACACTTACTAAAACATCTATGGATTGCCCTACAGGTACTTGTCGATGCCGTTCGTCCGCTGCATCTACTTTCTTCCCGTGACTGATTTTAAACCTGCACACACAAACATGTGACATGCAGTAGGTAGGATTCTACTATCCCACATTCATATCCAGAATATCGTGTGTTTGAGGTGGTAGGAGACTGAATGGTTGTAGAATTTACACAGAAATTCTCGAATCACTACACAGCCCTACAGGATTCGTGGTATCAGTTTCTTCCAGCACTACTTCAGACATTAGTCGAGTCCATGCCATGTTGTGTTGTGACACTTCTGCCTGCTCGCGGGGGCTCTACATGATATTAGACAGGTGTACCAATTTATTTGGCTCATCAATGTAAGACAGTTAATGCTGTACTTCTCACATTAACAGCTGATGCAAGCATTGTAAAAGATTGTTTACATTTTTTTCCTTTCTGTAGTCACACCTTGACGTGGCATCTCCCCCATCCCATTGCATCCCCGTTTTGATTAATGTCACCTTGTGAGCATTTTAATTAGTAAGTAAAATAGTAGGCTATACATAAATACATACTCTTGTTGGACCAATTCTACTAGGATGTATGTTTCCACTGAGTCCGCAGTGTTTTCAGTGTGTTTCTGATGCTCCTGTCTTATGACTGGAGTGTTTAAGAGACAGAAATCTGCATTAGGATGACCAAATTGAGATTCCTTGTAAAGTCCTACCATCATGTATAGATAAGTTATTTTTCTTGAAGTTGCATTTTAGTTTTTGAAACATTTAATTCTTGTGTTGTGTAGTTGCCAGATACTTGTTGTATAATTTTTTTTTCTGTTTCAAGTGGCAAATGGTAACTTTTGAAATGGCTAGTTTCATTATTTAGGTTTCCAACAGTTGTAGAGATTAACTGTTAACTGTTGTTCGACTTGATGAGGGCTAGGTGGTACGCCATTCAAAACCCACATGAAGGGGTATCTGTGAAGTAGGAGGAGGAAGGACTAGTTTTGTATATAAAATAGCTTAGTAAATGTGTACATCAATTAAACCAATATTGGACAGATTTATAATGTTTTCTCTGTGTTAGAGCTATTGAAATGTAATATATGAACAGAATATCTGAGCAACTCAAATTAATGGAAAGAGAATCATTAATTGTAGCCAAATTATGAGAAAGAAAGTTTCTACTCACCACATAGCAGAGATGCTGAGTCGCAGATAGGCACAACAAGCGACTCTCAAAATTATAGCTTTTGGCCGTTAAGGCCTTCATCAACAATAGACAGACATACGTGCGCGTGCGTGGAAACACACACACACACACACACACACACACACACACACACACACACACACACACACACACAAATGCAGTCTCAGGCTACTAGAACCAAACTGTGAGCAGCAGCACCAGTGCGTGATGGGAGTGGCAACTGGATTGGGGTAAGGAAGCTGGAGCAGGGAGAGGGAGGGATATTATGGTGGGGGTGGTGGGCAGTAAAATGCTGCAGGTTAGACTGAGTGCAGGGGAGAGGTGGAGAGGGGAATTAGTGGAAAAGGAGAGAAATAAAAAGACTGAGTGTGGTGGTGGGATGACGGCTGTGTAGTGCTGGAATGGGAACAGGGAAGGGGCTGGATGGGTGAGGACAGTGACTAACAAAGGTTCATTAACCCCACTCAGATGCCACTCCCAAAGGTTCGTTAACCCCACTCAGTCGCTACTCCCATCATGCACTGACGCTGCTGCTCGCAGTGTGGTTTCAGTTGCCTGAGATTGCAGTCATGTGTGTGGATTGTATTGGCATGAGTGAGTGAGTGTGTGTGTGCGCGTGCGTGCCCACGTGTGTGTGTGTGTGTGTGTGTGTGTGTGTGTGTGTGTGTGTGTGTGTGTGTGTGTGTGTTGCTGATGAAGAGTTTTTTTGTTGTGCCTATCTGCAACTCAGCATCTACACTAAATGGTGTGTACCAACTTTCCTTCTCATAATATTGTTACATTCAATCCTGGATTTTCCTTTGTCTGATTTAATTACAGCCTTGTGTACCATACAGTTAGTCCTCCATTTTTTGCTTCCTGCTGCCACTGATACTAATGTAATTTGATTATTTTGTTTCCCTTTGCAGGTTGCCATAAAAACTATTAAAAAGGCGAAGATAGAGACAGAAGCAGACTTGGTAAGGATACGAAGAGAAATTCAGATTATGTCATCTGTGCAGCATCCAAACATCATTCACATATATGAAGGTAATGCACAATTCACTTGCAGTAAGTGTGTTATGATATGATGATACAGCTTTGGGGTACACAGTAGTGCAGGTGTTATTGCCATTTTAACAGCTTCAGTAATGGGCAGAATAAATGGAACCAGATGGAATCTATCATCACACTGAATGGGTCATTAAGATATAAAAGGTGACCCTTATAAATTGCTATCTTTTGTATTCATCTTGTATGGTTCATGTTAACTGCTTTCATGTCCTTTTATTCAGAGTCTATTTTAACTGTATCACTTAGGGTGTTTCATGCATTATGCAAACAGATGTCTGGCATAGAGTGAGAAACAACCAGGAATGTTGGCTTCAGTCGCAATGTATGCTCCAGTCTAAGCCTTGGATGCTGACGTTGACAAATCAGGCTTGACTGAACTAAATGAATTAACAGTGACCGTAAAAAGAAGTCCAAGAAAATTCTTCTGACTTTTAGTACCTCATTCTGATGTTTCAGTAGGATCTGGTCGCACAGCTGTACACAAACTTAAATTAAAGCCTTACTAAGTAATGATAGTGAAGCAAGTAACAAACAAAGATAGTCTTGCTCAATGTCAGTATTGCAAGTGGCTGTTGCAGTCTCTGCGTGAACTGATAGGGGTACATGCTATCATCAAAACCATCTCATACTACTCTCAAACACATTTTTCGTGTACATGTGCTTTAATTGTACTGTGTTAAATAACCATGGGTCTCTTTGTTATATCAAATAACCGTGGGTCTCTTTGTTAGTTGCCTGAAAATGGTTGAAGTACATTGTTCATATATGAGTCAGAAGTAATGGTTTGACAGAAAAAGATCGGTACCTTAGTGCATATTGCACTGCTTACACACACCACACTCTTGCTTTCACATTATGCAGAGGCTCTTGATGTAACCAACTATTTTCAGAACATAATGGTTCATGTACCCTAATAAATGCAATCATCCTTCATCAGAAGAAAGCGTGTTTCGTGATTAACCTCTTCAAGAGGCACACACTGCAATCACCAGCTGCAGTACGGATGTCAAACAGCAGCATCTGAATTTGTCAGTTGATGCAGTGTCATTAGTTAGTAAGGTCTCAGGGGTTGCACAGCTCTGCTAGTCAGATGCTACTGACTAACTAATATTAAGTGCTGCATTCCCCAGCAATTTTTTCAGACTCTTTCCAGGTCCATTTGTATCTTGCCTATTCCAGGTGAAATCAGTTCACCACCTGCTGAAATTCAAGGAATGGACTGGAGTGAATGCAGCAATCTACCTTCCTGGTGCTGTCAGCTGCAGCACTTGCATCATACATGAAACACACTATACTGTTTATCAAGAATGGAGAGATATTTTTTTATTTTTGAAGTAAATATTAAAAATAATTTTATTTTTGCCCAAACTATTGTTATCAAGGTTTGATCAAATGTCATGGAAGGGGAGGGGGCAAGAGGGGAGGGCAGGGGGGGGGGCTGGCATGACTGATCTGGGGCCATCTACAGCAAATCATCATGTGCTAGCAGAAGGGACCAACAATGAGCAAACAGACAAGTGGAGATGGCACTATAGGTAAACATAGTCCCAGTGAGTAATCTGGAGAGATAAAACCTGAGGTATAGCAAAAATGGAGACCAAGAACGAATAGTGCATTGTGACAATGAGATGATAATGAAGCAAATACACCACTGAGTCCCATGTGACAGCTCTGGGGACTGTAACTGCTCCTCCTAGCCTAGGTCTAGTTACATGCACTCAGGCAGGGTTTCAGTATCACAGAGCCATTATTGAAGATATCTCCCCCTGAAATTGGCATGTGCATGGAAGCATCATCAACAACGTTTTGGAATGGGAAATGGTGGTATGGTCATTGTACTGGCACTTAATCATGTTGACTGGTGAGAGGAACTGGGAATGTCCAGCCTTATGTGCATCATGGCGATGTGGGTATCATGGTCAGAATGCTGAGAGGAGATATTCATCCCCATGTCTGAGTCAAATTGCCTTGTAGGGGACACCACCTTACTGTAGCGTCTTCAGTGCTGGGTGAGAGAGTTTGCATGCATGAGTGACACTGAGGTGGCATAACTATTAGCAGGGCCACTTAACTCAGACAGGCTTCAGCAGAGAGGCCTTATGAAGAGTTTCTCACAACTTCGGAAAGAGAGGGCTATATTTTTCCCAGAGAGCTCCACCAGCATAGGTTGGTATTGGCACAGCGACCCTGAGTTTCCCAGGCTGGTGACATACCAGCACTGCCTGACCACTTCTACCATAAATTTGGGGATCACTTTAAGGGCCATCGTTAGGTGCAGAGATGGAACATTGTGAGTTTTTGCTACCACCGGCTTGGATAGGAGGAAACTACATGCCTCCATAAAAAATTTCAACACCAAGGTGTGTTACATGCTGATGGTGTGAATGGCTGTCGAGGCAAAACAGAGGGCACCTGCTGCCCCCAATTGTATAAGCCCCACTAAGGCATATGGAGGTCTGCCTGGGGTTAACATTTGTTTCCCTAGTGGCTCATGCGATCACTATGGAGTGAGCTCAGTTTACAAAAGGAGGCTGTGTTTTTCCCAGGGAGCTCCACTGGCTAGGTTGGTAGACCAGTGTGCCATTAGACTTCCATTATAATCGAGTGAGCAGAGGGAACTTTGATGCATAGCACCCTTAACTTCTGTAAAGATGTGGTTAACTGCTCCAGTATAATGGAGATGGAAACTGAGGAATAATATGAAGAAGGGAAAGCCATGGGTGTTACAGATACTGCAAAACTATATGAGCAGAGTCAATGGCACCTTGGAAAAGAACGACGACATTTACTCTAACCTCTAATACTCCAGAATTATATGAACGTATTCTTGTAGGCTATATCCATCTTAAGGTTTGACCATTTGTTTCCAACGGTATGTGATGCTTCAAATGTCAAAGACTTGGTCATACCACTATAGCTTGTAATGGGAGGGGAACATGTGGAAATAGCAGAGACTCAGCTCAAGAATCGGATGACTATTCTACACTTATCCCTAAATGAAAAAACTTCTTTGAGGATCACCAAGTATTGAGTGGGAAGTGAAGGTTTGTAAAAAGGAAAGGAACCTTGCCCGCATATCACCTCACACTATCAGAGGCCCACTAAGCCATCCTCTAGACTCCTACCATAAGTAAAGAAAAACATCACACAAAAAGTTCTTCGAAATCAAAAAATGGGGCAGCAACCATTGGATCAGTGAGAACTCTCCTTTGGTGGCCAAGAGTACGGGTATTCACATGGAGGAACTGGAAAGCTGAGCACTGTCTAATATTATCCCTGACCCCTCAGATAAATCACCACCACTGAGGGAGAAGGATGACGACAACCCTTACTAATCAGTGGCTCCCATAGAGAGTGTGCAGTGGATCTTAAATGGATGCTAATCACATTTAGAAGAATTATATCTCCTAGCCCAGGAGAGAGCATTCTGCATATGCTGACACGAAATACATTTTAATGTCACTGACACACCTGTGTTGCAGGGCTACCACTCCTGCAGAAAGGACAGTGTTACTGGAGACAGGGCTAAGGGTAGGGTGATTTCTTTCATTGATGATAGATGCCACTGCTCTCCTGTCCCTCTTACCATGGACATACAGGTTGTTTCAGTGCAAGTTCCCTCACCAGTTAATATCACAGTGTGTTCTTTATATCTTCTACCTCATGATCTGTTGAAAGCAAGTGCACAAACACAGCTCCTTCAGGCAGTCCACCACCCATTCTTCCACTTCGGTGCTGTGGGACTCAGCTGTCACTTGCGACATGCTTCTCTGCAGCTACAGGGCATCTTTAGCTATTGACCCTTATTTTGGCTCCCCAGCTATTGCAGGCTAACTCCAGTGGAAAATGACCACGTATTTTCATTCCAGTGGCCATTTTCTGGTGTGGATCCAACTGCTGACTTAGGTGGTGGTTGACAAGAGACTGCGAAGACAAATGCTTCAGAGGGCAGATTAGTTAGTGATACAGTTCAACAGGGCAACTCCGAACAACAGGAATGGGCTCTGCAGGTGGAGGACCATATCACCTGTTTAATGCCATGAGCTGCTGCCATTTCCATTCCCTGTCTGGCATCACATCAGATGATGGTCTGTTCTTTGGTTGAATGAAGAATGTCACTCAGCCATTGGAACCAGGTGCTGAGCTTCACAGCAAAAACCTTTGTGCCTACAGGTCTGCGAGAGCACATGCGAGGCAAGTGATAAATGAATGGATAAGGAGCTCCTGGAAGGAATTCACAACTTTCATTTATTTTTCCAATTCCACTACACAACTTTGGGACTCAGTAAGGCAGACTTCAGTCAAGGGCTGTACACCTACCCCCGAACTTCTGGATAAATAGAATCTTGGTGGCTTACATTTTAGCAGAACACTTTTTTACTGTAAATGTGTCATCCAAACAAACTCCTCTGATTTTCAAATCTTCCATGGGACTGCGGAGATGAGAAGGCTTCACTTCTTTCTCGTCTAATGAGGAGGTCTACAATCTTCAATTCTCCATGTCGGAAATGGAATCAGCTTTCCCTGCAACCGTAGACATTGCTCCATGGCCGAATCAGATTCATTATGTTCCATATTCTGTGCCCTGGCATCAAGGACATACTCTTAGCTTGTTTCAGTCAGATCTGGCTTGATGGACAGTATCCCATCACTAGGAAGGAAGCAATATTAATTCTGTTAATGAAAGACAGGCAAGGATCATGCCAGCCATAATGGTTACTGAAGTCTAGTTCTTACCCACCTATCTGGCTCCTCGAATCTCATAGTCAACTGTACCACTCCCCATGCTGTTTCATATTCTGCTGTTACATCCTTGACAACTTAGTTCTACTCGAGATGACCATACATGAGTCTTTCTTATGCCACAACCATTTAGTACGTGTGTTTTTTTGATCTTGAAAAAGCATATGACGCTAGTAGGAGGCACAACACCCTTCAGAAACCTCGTAAATGTGGTCTACTTGGTCTCAATCTTTCCTCAAGGACAGGCATGTTTTGTATCATGTTGATGATTCCTTTCGTGACCACTTTATTTAGGAGAATGGGGTCCCTCAAGGCAGTATATCCAGTGTCACATTGTTCGCAACCACTACCAATAGCATCTCCTTTGCAGTTAAAGATTCTTTGTTTGTGGTTGACTTTGCAATCTTCTGCTCTTCCTCTGAAATACAGTGATGATGAAGCAACATCAGCTGACCATAAGGATTTTGGGGTCTTGGACCAACAAAACTGGTTGAGAAGACTCCTTGTGTTAACTTTAACCATGCTTATCTCAGTTTTCACCCACTGGAACTCACAAGAAAGTACACTATATTATACATTTTAAGGAAAATGTGCACTTTTTGGATCCAATATTTGACTCAAAATTAACCTGGCTTCCTTGCCTGAAAGACCTGTGAACAAAGGGCTTTCAAATCATTAAGTATTTTGAAATGCCTCAGCGGACATACATGGGGAGCTTACAAGTTACATCTGCTGCTGTTTGATCGGACATTTGTCAGATCATGGTTAGATTATGGCAGCATGGTTTATGAATCAGCTAGTATTTCACACCTCGAGATGTTAGATGCTGTCCACCATGAGGGTATTCGGATATTGTCTGGAGCCTTCTGGACCAGCTCAGTTCAGAATGTGTGTGCAGAAACATGTGAACCATCACTCATGATTTGGTGGGGCCTCCGTTTGGCTTGACAGACTAAAATTCTCAACATTGCCTCAGGCTTTGGTGTTTGGTGTGGCATTTATCTCCACTTTGGGTGGCTTTTTAGGAACTGGTCCCATGTGACCAAGCCATATGGGCCATGCTATTGACTGTTTCATGGATTTGAACAGATCAGACCTTCAGATACCTGTGCAGTAATGGAACAAATTGCCACCTCAGTGTTTTCAGAGGCCCAAAGTAATTTTAAGCCTGGCTAAGTGCAAGAAAATTGGTACTCCAGATTATGTTTTACAACTCTGTGTTCTTCAATTTTAAGTACGTATCACAGTCCTGTTGTTGTTTATACAGATGAATCCCAACAAGGGAATATACTCAGTTATTCATCTGTTTTCCCTGATATAGTTTTCCAAGTGCACATTCCTGAACAGTTTACAAATTGTTTTGTGGAGTAATATGGCATTATGGTGGCCATAGAGTGGATTCAGAAGCATCACTAGTACAAAATTTCTCTGACTAGCTCAGTATGCTACAAATGGTCCACCAAATGTACTCATTAAATTTGTAAAGTCAGCTCACCCACGAGACCTTACAGCAGCTCTGACACTGAGTCAAGGAGCTGGTCTTTTGTTGGGTACTGGACGCATCGTGATACAGGGAAGCTACATAGCTGACTAAGCAGCCAAAGAAGCATGTTGGGATGGTGTTGAATATCAGTGTGCCATCCCCTTGTATACTGTCCTCTTGTTATCTGACAGAAGAATTATGCATCAGTGGGAGACTGAATGGTTGGAGGTGGTGGATGAGAAACTGCAGTCACTTAAATAGACCACATAGGCATGGTGGACTTCATGCCATCCACATATTACAAAGAGGTGCTGTTTACCAGATTGTGCATAGATACTGTTCTTTAAAACATGGGTCCTTGCTCTGCCAGGAGAGTCCAACATGGTGGGAAGTTTGTGACATTCCACTTTCAGTTCAGTGTATTTGGCAATGTGAGTTTTATATGCTGATATCAGGGCAGTTTTTGGTTTGGCTGGAGATATTCCCACCACCCTCAGTCCTCAGTTTGGCTGGAGATCTGCCCACCACCGTCACCATCTACACTGACACTGACATCAATGTCTCACAGATTTTGAAATTTTGTGAACTGTCTGGCCTCATGTTTAATGTGTTGTGGAGGAGAGGTGGAATTTTAATTTTAATGCATTATAAACAACTCTGCCTGTGGAGACAGCAATGCCCCCCCCCCCCCCCCCACACACACACACACACTCACTCACAAGAATGGCATTTGGACACTCTGTAAGGACACAGATGACCATACTGTTTGAGTTGTTAAAGTGAATAGTTAGTGGTCTACCCAGTAGTAATGAGTTCTTCAAATTACACTCCTGGAAATTGAAATAAGAACACCGTGAATTCATTGTCCCAGGAAGGGGAAACTTTATTGACACATTCCTGGGGTCAGATACATCACATGATTACACTGACAGAACCACAGGCACATAGACACAGGCAACAGAGCATGCACAACGTCGGCACTAGTACAGTGTATATCCACCTTTCGCAGCAATGCAGGCTGCTATTCTCCCATGGAGACGATCGTAGAGATGCTGGATGTAGTCCTGTGGAACGGCTTGCCATGCCATTTCCACCTGGCGCCTCAGTTGGACCAGCGTTCGTGCTGGACGTGCAGACTGCGTGAGACGATGCTTCATCCAGTCCCAAACATGCTCAATGGGGGACAGATCCGGAGATCTTGCTGGCCAGGGTAGTTGACTTACACCTTCTAGAGCACGTTGGGTGGCACGGGATACATGCGGACGTGCATTGTCCTGTTGGAACAGCAAGTTCCCTTGCCGGTCTAGGAATGGTAGAACGATGGGTTCGATGACGGTTTGGATGTACCGTGCACTATTCAGTGTCCCCTCGACGATCACCAGTGGTGTACGGCCAATGTAGGAGATCGCTCCCCTCACCATGATGCCGGGTGTTGGCCCTGTGTGTCTCGGTCGTATGCAGTCCTGATTGTGGCGCTCACCTGCACGGCGCCAAACACGCATACGACCATCATTGGCACCAAGGCAGAAGCGACTCTCATCGCTGAAGACGACACGTCTCCATTCGTCCCTCCATTCACGCCTGTCGCGACACCACTGGAGGCGGGCTGCACGATGTTGGGGCGTGAGCGGAAGACGGCCTAACGGTGTGCGGGACCGTAGCTCAGCTTCATGGAGACGGTTGCGAATGGTCCTCGCCGATAGCCCAGGAGCAACAGTGTCCCTAATTTGCTGGGAAGTGGCGGTGCGGTCCCCTACGGCACTGCGTAGGATCCTACGGTCTTGGCGTGCATCCGTGCGTCGCTGCGGTCCGGTCCCAGGTCGACGGGCACATGCACCTTCCGCCGACCACTGGCGACAACATCGATGTACTGTGGAGACCTCACGCCCCACGTGTTGAGCAATTCGGCGGTACGTCCACCCGGCCTCCCGCATGCCCACCATACGCCCTCGCTCAAAGTCCGTCAACTGCACATACGGTTCACGTCCACGCTGTCGCGGCATGCTACCAGTGTTAAAGACTGCGATGGAGCTCCGTATGCCACGGCAAACTGGCTGACACTGACGGCGGCGGTGCACAAATGCTGCGCAGCTAGCGCCATTCGACGGCCAACACCGCGGTTCCTGGTGTGTCCGCTGTGCCGTGCGTGTGATCATTGCTTGTACAGCCCTCTCGCAGTGTCCGGAGCAAGTATGGTGGGTCTGACACACCGGTGTCAATGTGTTCTTTTTTCCATTTCCAGGAGTGTATAAGTTCTTTTTAATTATTATATAAAGTTTTAGCTACTGTAACATTACGCATATTTTTCTGTGTTAACATTAACCAAAATTTTAATATGACCTGAACTATTAAATATTTTATATTGTATATTTAGTTTATGATTTACTACGAGAAATGATGTTTAACATAAAACTTTTGTAAAATTTCTCCGACTCCAACAGGTCAACTGGTACAGCAAATGCCTGAAGAATATTTGAATTAAAACTGTGTTGTTTGCAACATATTCTTATTAATGACACAATTTGCCTTTGTTCGACATCTTCAGATGATCTTAAATTTTTGTTGTACAATGTTTTAAAAGTGATGAAAAAATGTAGCACAGAACCGTTTTATGGTTTTTAAAAATGTTGTAAAAGGAAAACATCTGTACAGATTTGATGCATGCTTCAGTCCAGCGTAGAGCCATTTTATGGTTCTGAAAATGTTCTAGAAGGAAAATTTAAGATAATTTGAAGATGCCCCATGAAGACGAAATATGCCATTAAGAAAATGTTGTGATCAAGACTTTTTTAAATTTAAATATAAAAAAAATATTTTTTCGGTCCTGTCTGGACTTGAAATAGACACTGATAAATGATAGGGAAACAAAAACAAAAAATTTGTTTTTGGGCATGAACTTTAGGGAAGCAAAACTTGCTCTCATGTACAACAACAACCAGTCCACATCAATGTGTAATTTCAATGTGGAAACACTTTCAGTCTTGTGGAAGTATTTTGATGGAATAAGTTGTCACCCCAAGCAATTCTTCAACTATGTGGAGTATGGCACCAGCAGTTTAACTCCATTATGGTCTCACCAAAAACTAGTGTGGGATTTCTCAGAAACTCTTCTCTGAGTATGGAATGGATTTTGTTATATTTGATAATTTGTGTGATGAAATATTTGCAATTAATAATTTTGAAGTTGAATATACCCCCCATGAACCATGGACCTTGCCGTTGGTGGGGAGGCTTGCATGCCTCAACGATACAGATAGCCGTACCGTAGGTGCAACCACAATAGAGGGGTATCTGTTGAGAGGCCAGACAAATGTGTGGTTCCTGAAGAGGGGCAGCAGCCTTTTCAGTAGTTGCAGGGGCAACAGTCTGGATGATTGACTGATCTGGCCTTGTAACATTAACCAAAACGGCCTTGCTGTTGTGGTACTGCGAACGGCTGAAAGCAAGGGGAAACTACAGCCGTAATTTTTCCCGAGGGCATGCAGCTTTACTGTATGGTTAAATGATGATGGCATCCTCTTGGGTAAAATATTCCGGAGGTAAAATAGTCCCCCATTCAGATCTCCGGGTGGGGACTACTCAAGAGGACATCGTTATCAGGAGAGAGAAAACTGGCATTCTACGGATCGGAACGTGGAATGTCAGATCCCTTAATCGGGCAGGTACGTTAGAAAATTTAAAAAGGGAAATGGATAGGTTAAAGTTAGATATAGTGGGAATTAGTGAAGTTCGGTGGCAGGAGGGTCAAGACTTCTGGTCAGGTGAATACAGGGTTATAAATACAAAATCAAATAGGGGTAATGCAGGAGTAGGTTTAATAATGAATAAAAAAATAGGAGTGCAGGTAAGCTACTACAAACAGCACAGTGAACGTATTATAGTGGCCAAGTTAGACACGAAGCCCATGCCTACTACAGTAGTACAAGTTTATATGCCAACTAGCTCTGCAGATGACGAAGAAATTGAAGAAATGTATGATGAGATAAAAGGAATTATTCAGGTTGTGAAGGGAGACGAAAATTTAATAGTCATGGGTGACTGGAATTCAACAGTAGGAAAAGGGAGAGAAGGAAACATAGTAGGTGAATATGGGTTGGGGCTAAGAAATGAAAGAGGAAGCCGTCTGTTAGAATTTTGTACAGAGCATAACTTAATCATAGCTAATACTTGGTTCAGGCATCATAAAAGAAGGTTGTATACATGGAAGAATCCTAGAGATACTAAAAGGTATCAGATAGATTATATAATGGTAAGACAGAGATTTAGGAACCAGGTTTTAAATTGTAAGACATTTCCAGAGGCAGATGTGGACTCTGACCACAATGTATTGGTTATGAACTGTAGATTAAAACTGAAGAAACTGCAAAAAGGTGGGAATTTAAGGAGATGGGACCTGGATAAACTGAAAGAACCAGAGGTTGTAGAGCGTTTCAGGGAGAGCATAAGGGAACAATTCACAGGAATGGGGGAAAGAAATACAGTAGAAGATGAATGGGTAGCTCTGATGGATGAAGTAGTGAAGGCAGCAGAGGATCAAATAGGTAAAAAGACGAGGGCTAGTAGAAATCCTTGGGTAACAGAAGAAATATTGAATTTAATTGATGAAAGGAGAAAATATAAAAATGCAGTAAATGAAGCAGGCAAAAAGGAATACAAACGTCTCAAAAATGAGATCGACAGGAAGTGCAAAATGGCTAAGCAGGGATGGCTAGAGGACAAATGTAAGGATGTGGAGGCTTATCTCACTAGGGGTAAGATATATACAGCCTACAGGAAAATTAAAGAGACCTTTGGAGAAAAGAGTGCCACTTGTATGAATATCAAGAGCTCAGATGGAAACCCAGCAAAGAAGGGAAAGCAGAAAGGTGGAAGGAGTATATAGAGGGTCCACACAAGGGCGATGTACTTGAGGACAATATTATGGAAATGGAAAAGGATGTAGATGAAGATGAAATGGGAGATACGATACTGCGTGAAGAGTTTGACAGAGCACTGAAAGACCTGAGTCGAAACAAGTCCCCGGGAGTAGACAACATTCCATTAGAACTACTGACGGCCTTGGGAGAGCCAGTCCTGACAAAACTCTACCATCTGGTGAGCAAGATGTACGAGACAGGCAAAATACTCTCAGACTTTAAAAAGAATATAATAATTCCAATCCTAAAGAAAGCAGGTGTTGACAGATATGAAAATTACCGAACTATCAGTTTAATAAGTCACAGCTGCAAAATACTAACACGAATTCTTTACAGATGAATGGAAAAACTGGTAGAAGCCAACCTCCGGGAAGATCAGTTTGGATTCCGTAGAAATGTTGGAACACGTGAGGCAATACTGACCTTACGACTTATCTTAGAAGAAAGATTAAGGAAAGGCAAACCTACATTTCTAGCATTTGTAGACTTAGAGAAAGCTTTTGACAATGTTGACTGGAATACTCTCTTTCAAATTTTAAAGGTGGCAGGAGTAAAATACAGGGAGCAAAAGGCTATTTACAATTTGTACAGAAAGCAGATGGCAGTTATAAGAGTCGAGGGGCATGAAAGGGAAGCAGTGGTTGGGAAGGGACTGAGACAGGGTTGTAGCCTTCCCCGATGTTATTCAATCTGTATATTGAGCAAGCAGTAAAGAAAACAAAAGAAAAATTTGGCGTAGGTATTAAAATCCATGGAGAAGAAGTAAAAACTTTGAGGTTCGCCGATGACATTGTAATTCTGTCAGAGACAACAAAGGACTTGGAAGAGCAGTTGAATGGAATGGACAGTGTCTTGAAAGGAGGATATAAGATGAACATCAACAAAAGCAAAACAAGGATAATGGAATGTAGTTGAATTAAGTCGGGTGATGCTGAGGGAATTAGATTAGGAAATGAGACACTTAAAGTAGTAAAGGAGTTTTGCTATTTGGGGAGCAAAATAACCGATGATGGTTGAAGTAGAGAGGATATAAAATGTAGACTGGCAATGGTAAGGAAAGCATTTCTGAAGAAGAGAAGTTTGTTAACATCGAGTATAGATTTAAGTGTCAGGAAGTCATTTCTGAAAGTATTTGTATGGAGTGTAGCCATGTATGGAAGTGAAACATGGACAATAAATAGTTTGGACAAGAAGAGAATAGATGCTTTCGAAATGTGGTGCTACAGAAGAATGTTGAAGATTAGGTGGGTAGATCACGTAACTAATGAGGAAGTATTGAATAGGATTGGGGAGAACAGAAGTTTGTGGCACAACTTGACTGGAAGAAGGGATAGGCTGGTAGGTAATGTCCTGAGGCATCAAGGGATCACAAATTTAGCATTGGAGGGCAGCGTAGAGGATAAAAATCGTAGAGGGAGACCAAGAGATGAATACACTAAGCAGATTCAGAAGGATGTAGGTAGCAGTAGGTACTGGGAGATGAAGGAGCTTGCACAGGATAGATTAGCATGGAGAGCTGCAGCAAACCAGTCTCAGGACTGAAGACCACAACAACAACAACAACAAGCTGAATATGATAAAATAGTCTCCCATTGACCTTGAATTTTAGTCTTGCAGTTCAGAGTCTCATGTAAGGGACTGAAAATGTACTTGACCCAGAGCTTAATCAGATATTTATACGCATTGCCATTGAGCAAAACCACATGCTTACAGATTTTTCTGCGTGCAGCAGATTTAGATATTGTGTGTAGATTTTATTTCGTACTTTCTAAGATTCCACCCAGTTAGTTTCACTGACAGTGGACTGTTTATAAAAGTAAAGTGTTCTGCATTTTCTACTTTGATGATAGGCAGTGATGACAATCTTACTATGTAGCTTAGTTACTCTACACACTCATATATAATCTTATGTCAGCTCCTTTTAAGATAGTAGAAAATCATTTGCTTTCTTTAGATTACATTAACTGACCATACTTCTGAATTTTGTTACTGTAAAATACACAAAATAGTTTACATATATTGTCACTGTTTCGTTTGCACAAAAAAGTAACAATGTTTTGCCAGCAATGGACTTGTTGTTTCTTATTGTAGTATGTAGTATTATTCAGTGAGCTATGAATAATTATATTTGACTCTGTAGATGCACACCAAATAATCATTTTCTTATGAAACATTAATGAAGCTCAGGACAAGCCTAGTGTTGCTCTTTTAGTTCTTGTTTGTTTCGAAATGATGTAACTTCCACAACCACCTGTTGTTGTTGTTGTTGTTGTTGTCTTCAGTCCTGAGACTGGTTTGATGCAGCTCTCCATGCTACTCTATCCTGTGCAAGCTTCTTCATCTCCCAGTATTAACTGCAACCTACATCCTTCTGAATCTGTTTAGTGTATTTATCTCTTGGTCTCCCTCTACAATTTTTATCCTCCACGCTGCCCTCCAATGATAAATTCGTGATCCCTTGATGCCTCAGAACATGTCCTACCCAGCGGTCCCTTCTTCTTGTCAAGTTGTGCCACAAACTCCTTTTCTTCCCAATTCTATTCAATACCTCCTCATTAGTTATGTGATCTACCCATCTAATCTTCAGCATTCTTCTGTAGCACCACATTTCGTAAGCTTCTATTCTCTTCTTGTCCAAACTATTTACCGTCCATGTTTCACTTCCATACATGGCTACACTCCATACAAATACTTTCAGAAATGACTTCCTGACACTTAAATCTATACTCGATGTTAACAAATTTTTCTTCTTCAGAAATGCTTTCCTTACCATTGCCAGTCTACATTTTATATCCTCTCTACTTCAACCATCATCAGTTATTTTGCTCCCCAAATAGCAAAACTCCTTTACTACTTTAAGTGTCTCATTTCCTAATCTAATTCCCTCAGCATCACCCAACTTAATTCGACTACATTCCATTATCCTCGTTTTGCTTTTGTTGATGTTCATCTTATATCCTCCTTTCAAGACACTGTCAATTCCATTCAACTGCTCTTTCAAGTCCTTTGTTGTCTCTGACAGAATTACAATGTCATCGGCGAACCTCAGCGTTTTTATTATTTGTAGAAACCTTTGAGGACAAGTCAGTGGACTCGGCTAAAAATTTTCCTGGCACATTTGTGTGATCTATTTTAAAGTGTAACACATGAAAAAAATATCAACATTATATGTGAAAGCTTAGCTTCTCTTGCAGCTTATTAACCTTAGAGACCAAAATTATATGTGAAAGCTTTGCTTTTCTTGTAGCAACATTATGTATATTAATTTAAAACCTTAACTTTTCCTGTTTGTGTATCCATGCTGTTTTTGATGTTGCTATTAGCTGACTACATACGTGTCCTGGGATCTGAATATCCACTGTCATTGGCTAGCGAGATCACGTGACATGAGCTATGACTGGCTTACAAAAGTGCATCGCAATCTCGATTACAATGGTTCGGAAAGTAACATGCGGTATTTGGTGGAATTCTAATTTATAAGTGTCAGGAAGTCGTTTCTGAAAGTATTTGTATGGAGTGTAGCTATGTATGGAAGTGAAACATGGATGATAAATAGTTTGGACAAGAAGAGAATAGAAGCTTTCGAAATGTGGTGCTACAGAAGAATGCGGAAGATTAGATGGGTAGATCACATAACTAATGAGGAGATATTAAATAGAATTGGGGAGAAGAGGAGTTTGTGGCACAACTTGACTAGAAGAAGGGACCTGTTGGCAGGACATGTTCTGAGGCATCAAGGGATCACCAGTTTAGTATTGGAGGGCAGCGTGGAGGGTAAAAATCGTAGAGGGAGACCAAGAAATGAATACACTAAGCAGATTCAGAAGGATGTAGGCTGCAGTACATACTGGGAGAGGAAGCAGCTTGCACAGGATAGAGTAGCATGGAGAGCTGCATCAAACCAGTCTCAGGACTGAAGATCACAACAACAGCAACTTTCGTAATATGAAAATGTGCAGCGTGCATGTTGCTGCACATCAAAAGGGGTTTTCTTCCCTGAGTTTTGTTTTCTAAAGTGCCGAGAAGTTACACGCCCGTATATACAAACATAACCATTCAAAAGGATTGATAAGTTTTACAGTTCCGAGGGGAAATATACTGTCACTTAATAATGCGGAAAAAGTGTGTTTTCATCCGGGAGAAAGCGTATTTTTAACCGGGGAATCCGGGAAAAATCCGGGAATTTTTTTTCCTTGTCCACATATACACCCTGTACACATAATCTTGGATACCATTTTTCAGCAAGACAATGCACGAGCACATGTTGCTGCAGAAACAAGAGCGTTCTTGTTATCACAGGATGTCAGCCTTTTGCCCTGGCCTGCCAAATCAGCAGACTTGTTGCCAATCAAAAACGTGTGGATATGGTGAAACGATGGGTGATGCACTGTGACCCAAAGCCAACCCCCACAGATGAACTTTGGAACCAGGTGAAAGCAGCACCGATGGCTATATCATAGGATGCCATTCGTGCCTTACATGTGTCGATGCCGTATTATCAAGGCCCATGGTGGACCCTGTGCATACTAGGCAACAGGACACTTGCTGAACCGAGGTGACTGAAATGCAAAATCATTTCTGCAGAACATACTGATGTATATGTCCTATGAATATGAACATTCCCTCTAGCCGTTCCAGGTGTTTCGGTGTTTTGAACTTGATTGTAATATGCATTTTATCATTTACCATGCGAAGGAGTACTATGTCATAAAACTTTGCTGGGCGTGTTTGTTATTTGACACCATAAGCCAAAATTGCATGAAAGATTGTAAAGCCACAACTATAATTTTTGCACAGGTTGTTGTAAGAGACAGATAAATTTGCCCTATATGAAAACACTTGTGTTTATTTTCTTTGCTTTTATCTTTTATCATAAAAATGGTCATTACTAGAAAAAATGAGATGATTTCTTTGCCATATTTCTTATTGCTTATTGCTACAGGAGTGCCGTTTGTCTATATTTGGTCTAGCCCCATCTTTTATATAAATTCCCTCTTCAGAGATTGATTTCTAAACCTGATTGACTTTATTTTTGTTTGTCTGATCACACCTTAAAAATTTGTCTCAATATCACTTACAAAAAAAGGGGGAAATGATCAACTGTAATTACATTTCAAAGCTGTGTGCTATTCTGTCAAAAACTGTTTCTTCTGCTTTGAATATGTTAATCTCCTGCTTCAAGAGCCTACAGACTTGAATCATGACTACATCCATCATGTTCATAACAACTGACTCCTCCAAAGCATAAACTAAATTTGTTTCAATTTAACACAGTGTTAGTGACAAATACAACTAGCAGTTTCTTCCAGGACCAAAGTGCTTCTCCAGAGAATTGTTTTCTTTAGACCCCAAGACTTGTACCATTCTGTCAGACATTTCAAGCAATGGTGTGTAGATGGTCTAGACATTGCAACCTTCAGTGAAATACATACAGCAGTTATACAACATTTATTAAACTTTGCAAAAATGTATTTGTGGAACTCAACTAATATTGCTGTAATAAAACATGGGATGAATGAATGTTGCTATTCTTAATAAGTATGTTTTGAGCTGTGCCTGACTGGTGATACCTTACGACATGCAGAGTAAGGTTTGGTTTTTTTGAACAATGCAGTTTCCCACTTTTAATGAGTATTAATCAGTGCATATACTATAAATGCAAATACTGTTTCATGGTTGGCTGTGCCATTAGGGGGAGGGGGGGGGGGTGTTTGAGCCACCTAAATTGAAACTGCTTTCTTTTGAATCACAAGTTGTTTTACATATACAGGTGAAAAATAAATAGAGAGGGAGAGAACAGGTGTATGTGTTTTGTTTTGTTTTTGTTCCTAGTGGTGATTTGTGAATGTGGCATGATCTCCCCATTTAATCAGTAAGTCACCATCACTGGCGTCACATGCCCTCATTCCATGACACACTGTGAAGAAATTTGGATTTTAATGTGAGACATTGAAGCTAATTGTGATGTTCAGGAAATTTGTCCCTCCACCTCTCTTTGCACAGTCAGCTAAATATAGATGGTGAAAATTTCGTCCACCACCAAAATTTGAACTGGCAGCTCTTCACAATCATGCATTAGTGGCCTCATCAATGAAGCTGAGTTAGATATAAAATCTGTTAAAAGTTTTCATGTATTAATATTAATTTATAATAATTAATGGCGTATGCACTTTCAGTTGCTCCTATGAACTGTGAATCTTTTTTTGATTTAACCGTAAAGTTGTATGTAATCTGTGATCATATTTTATTTATGGAAGAGGAACATATAGAAGTAGGTGGGAAAGGATTTGCAGCTTCATTCTTTATGTTACGATTAATGGATAATTAAGACATAAAACTACCTTTTTTTAACAGTTCTGGTTAATACTTTTACTTAAAGTTATCACATTAAAGATGATGAATTCTCACTCTTTTAGTGATTCTTCCTATTTCTTTCTCCTTGAAAATTTATTGTTACTGTTAACATACTTGATTGTCAGTGAGTGAAATTATCTGTTTTATAGATACCTCGATTTTTAAGAATTTGTTAAGTTACTCAGAATTCTCTAGGGTCTTGTTTATTTTTATGGTACAAATGTGCAACATAATGATATCATAATAATCTCAACTTTATTTCTTGTCAAGAAATTAATATGACATACTTGAGAAGTGACTGAAAGGATGGGAAGGTGAAGAAGCAGCAGTTAGTGTTACTTATGGGATTCGTTACTGCATCAGTCAGTCATTGTGTTAATTATTGTGAAGCCAGAAAATTAAGAAACTCAATACCATATGCTGTAATTAGTACCAATGTAGATGTCAGTTGCTATCAAGCCGACAGTTAAAAACATGATTATTACCAATCAAAATATGGAGCTATTTCATTGAAGACAGGAATGTTATGTAATCTTTCATTCATGATCAGTGCCAATTCCTCAGCAATTCATTCAGAAGTAACACATTCCCACATAACTACAAATTTCTGCACCATTCAAATATGTCATCCACCAGAAACAGAACCAAAAAATTATTTAATATGAAGCATGGATGAGTATTAAGGTTATATTTATAATATGCAGCAGGACACTATTTTCTGTACTGTGAAAGAAATAATGCCTTGTGTTTTAAGGTCCATTAATATTTGCCTTTTTTTCTTTATTTACAGTATTTGAAAATCGTGAAAAGATGGTACTTGTTATGGAATATGCTGCTGGAGGAGAACTGTATGACTACTTGAGTGAAAGGAAAGTATTGTCCGAAGATGAAGCTCGACGAATATTTAGACAAATATCAACAGCAGTTTATTACTGTCACAAGGTCTGCTTCTTCAAAAAATATTCAGTATTGTTTTCAAACTTGAGTTGTCTCATAAACAGCAACCAGTAACATTTTTTTTCTCTGACATCCACAGCACAAAATTTGTCACAGGGATTTGAAGCTGGAAAATATTCTTCTGGACGAACATGGAAGTGCCAAGGTAATGTTGTACCTAGGATATTAGTTCCATCGTCTGCCAAGTGAAATTCTGTATCATCCACATTGTATTACCCCCATCTTAATTTACTGTTGAATGCTGAAGTACTGATGCTAATCTCCATCCATGTTTGTGGCAAACAGTCTCTTGTGAGCCTTTCGAGCTGTTTCAGGAGCTTAAATGTTAAGTGTAGGGGTTTATAATAATAACAGTAATAATAATAATAATAATTTATATAAGTAAAAATGTAAATGTTCGTTTGAACAAAATTGTAAATATCTGAAAGTTTTCACCAATAGCAATGAAATTTTGCCACTATGTTGCATTCAAACACTTGCCTGTTTTTATGTAGCTAATGGAGCACCATATGGTAAATAAAATTTAATACATGTATTATACACCGAGGTGATAAAAGTCCTAATACTGAGTTGGACATCCTTTTAACCACCGTAGTGCGGCAACTCATGGAGAGGACTCACCAAATCATTGGAAGTTCCCTGCAGAAATATTGGGCTATGCTGGCTGTATAGCCATCCATAAATGCAAAAGTGTTGCTGTTGAAGGATTTTGTGCACAAACTGACGTTTGGATTAGCTCCCACAAATGTTCAATGGATTTCATGTTGAGTGATCCAGGCGGTCAAACCACTCGTTTGTATTGTCCAGAATGTTCTACTCGTGAAAAATTGAGGCCCGGCGACATTGTGCATTGTCATCCATAAAAATTCCATCGTTGCTAGGGAATATGAAGTCTATGAATGGTTCAAAATGGTCTCCAAGTAGCTGAATGTAACCATTTCCAGTCAGTGATTGATTCAGTTGGACCAAGGGCCCAGTCCATTCCACGTAAACACAGTCCACACCGTCATGAAGCCACCACCAGCTTGCACATTTTCTTGTTGGAAACTTGGGTCCATGGCTTCGTGGGGTCTGTGCCACACTCAAACCCTACCATCACCTCTTACCAACTGAAATCAGGACTCATCTCCACAGGCCTCTGTTTTCCAGTTATCTAGGATCCAACTGATATGGCCATGATCCCAGGAGAAGTGCAGTAGGTGATGTCATGCTGTTAGCAAAGGCACTGTTGTCAGACGTCTGCTGCCATAGCCCATTAATGCCAGGTTTTACTGCACTGTCCTAATGGATATGTTTGTCGTACAATTCACATTGATTTCTGCAGTTGTTTCACGCATTGTTGCTTGTCTGTTAGCACTGACAACTCTACAAAAACGACGCTGCTCTCGGTTGTTAAGTGAAGGCTGTCAGCCACCTTCCCGTGATGACAGGTAATGCCTGAAATTTGGTATTCTCAGCACACTCTTCACCCAGTGAATCTTGGAATATTTTTTTAAATTATTTTGAGCTTTTCCTCATTACAGAAGCTTATCTCCAACATAATAATTTACTTGGAAATTACAATACAAACAATAAACGTTCTTAAACTATACTCTCAAAATATTTCTCCAGGTGTTTTGATCTTGCGTGTCCTCTTCCTCTGCGCCCATTCTCCTCATTGTATGCTGTACATTTTGGAGCCAGGTGGTCACAGGTCATCCTCTTCTTCTTCTCCCCTCCGGTTCCCACTCTAGTATCAATTTTGGTATTCTGGCTTCCTCCATTCGTCGTACATGCCCATACCACTGTAATTTCTTCCTATCCATTACGTCATATATTCTTTCTTTTATTTCCATTCTCCTTATTACTTCGGTGTTCCTTATCTTTTCTTTCCTGGAGATTCTTGCCGATCTTCTCCAAAAGTCCATCTCTAGAGCTTGTAATTTTTTAATGTGCTTCATGTTAATTGTCTAGGTCTCTGTTCCGTACAGAACCACACTCTCTAATATGGATTTGTATATTAATTTTTTAGTTCTGCTCATTACATTCCTGCTCCATAAGACTGAGTTAAGCATCCCAATGACCCTCCGTCCGCTACTAATTCTGTTATTGATTTCTGACTCTGATTTTCCCTCGATTTCTAAAATGGATCACAAATAACAGAAAGTGTTTATCTTTTTGATTTTCTTTCCTTCAATGTATAGCTCATCTGAATCATTAGTCAAATATTCTGTTTTTTGGTAATTAATCTTCAAACCCCAAGTTTTGTATGCTACTGCTAGTTGATTGCACATATAGTTAGCATCCTCCCCATCTTGTGCTACGACTACTTGATCATCAGCAAATAATAAATGATGTAGGTAAACTCCATCTCTTATTTCTAATCCCATACTATCACATTTATGAGACCAAGTTCTAAGGCTAATATCTACATAGATTTTAAATAATGATGGTGACATGGGACAGCCCTGTAAAAGGCCTTTGCTTGTTCTAAATTTCTGTGAAAGTTTATTACCAACTTTCACTTGGCAAATGTTATCTTTATACATCTGTTGTATTATTTTAATCAAGGAAGGGTTTATGTTTGCCATATGTAGTGCTCTCCAAAGTAATTTTCTTGGAACAGTATCATACGCTTTTTCTAGATCTATGAAAATTAATCCTATACTTTTTGATTTTTCCCTATGTTTCTCCAAAATCTGCCGTAATGTGAAAATATGTTCTACACATGATCTCCCAGCCGTGAATCCACATTGTTCTTCTTGGGTTCTAAAATGTTTTTCCAGTTTGTTTTTAATTACTTTCGCAAAAGTTCTCATTAATGTGTTTGTAACACAAATTCCTCGATAGTTTGAACAAATTTTGCGATCCCCTTTCTTAAATATTGTATTAATGTAACCTAGCTTCATCTCGTTGGGTATTGAATCTCCATGTATCATTTTGCTGAAGAGCTGTGTTATCAGTTTCACAATTTTGTCACCACCATATTTCAGACACTCCAGATTGATATTGCCTGGTCCCAGTGATTTACCATTCTTTCCTGTTCTCATCGCCTGAAGTACTTCACTTTCTAAAATATGGATCTCATCATCTTCATGTCCTTTATCTTCCCCTGTTCCTTCTTCTAGATATTCTTCTCTGTCCTCATTTAATAATTTTTGGAAATACTCTTCCCATTTCTTTTGTGTTATCAGTTGGAGATTAGTTTTGCTTTTTGTATCCTGTCGAAGCCCTTTCAATACTGACCATGCTTCTTTTGCTCTCCCAAATCCTAATTTGCTATTCACTTTGGCACATGTTCTTTCCCATGCTTCATTTTTTGCCATCCTTATTTTTTTATCACTTCATTCATCTTTTCCTTGTATATTGACCTTGTTTCTTCTGATTTATCATTCAACCACTGAAGGAACGCATTTCGTTTTTCTCTAACGAGGACCTCTAGTTCCTCTGACCACCACTCTGCTGCACGGTTGTGGTTGCTATCTTTTTTACCCAACACCTCTGTTGCTATGATTTTCACATTAGCTTTTATATAGTCATATATTTCCTCTGTACTTCCTTCAAATGATTCGACCAGTTTCCTTTCCATCCTGGCCGCTGATACTTTCGTCTTGTAGGCTGTCAATATTAAAAGGTAAATTTTCATCTTTCTCAGTCTGGTTCGTTTTATTTATGTTACTTGCATCACTCCTTCCATTCTTCCATGGCCAGAAAGACTTCATTTTAACTAGATAGTGGTCTGATCCACACTGGGCTCCTCTATAAGATCTGACGTCTACTGCCTTGAAACTACTTGTTTGCTAATGATAATATAATCTATTATAGAACGAAGTTCTTTGGTGTTCTGTTGCCAAGTATACTTATGAATGTCCTTATGTTTGAAAAATGTGTTGGTAATTTTTAGATCAAATTGTTCACAAATTGCAATCAATCGTTCCCCATTGTCATTATATTCGTCCTCTCCATGTTTTCCTACTATTCTACAAGATTCTCTAATTCCTACCCTTCCATTCAGATCTCCCATGATAATCAGTTCCTTTCTTCTTGGGATTTTTTTCAATAGTCTCCCTGAGGGTGTCCCAAAATGTATCTTTCTCCTTATCTTTTGTGTCGTTCGTGGGTGCATATACGCCAATAATCACAACTTCCCTAGCAAATAATGTCATTTCAACAGTTATAATACGTTGATTGATGAATGTCCAATTTGTGATTCTTTCTTTCCATGATTTCTTTATCATAATGGAGACTCCTGCTTTGGCTCTTACTGCTTTTGATACCCCCACTCCAGATATGTACATAATTATCCAGTTCTTCTTCTCCTTGGCCTTTCTTCTTTGTTTCAGAGAGTACGACAACATCCATGTTGAACATGTCAAGTTCTGCAGGGAGTAAATTTATTTTAGTGGAAATACCTTGCACATTCCAGCATCCAAACATAATTTTCCGTTTCTCATTGCCAGTTCGTCGTCCAAAGTTCCAATTTTTCTGAGGCATATTATTAGGTTTTTTAGCATTTTTATGTTTTTATGTGAGTGAGGAGCTGGCCCACTGCACAACCCCCAACCCGGAGGACCAGGTAATTTTTACTCAAGGTTTTCTTCCTTTAGCCTTTGATAAGCCAATATCATACTACAAGGCAGCAGTTGCTAGTTTTGGTCCACCCCGGGTATTTTATTTCCCCGGTACCCACCATATCTGGTGAGCATTCCCCTATCCGCCACCTGGGGAGGCGCCCGATGGGAGACCAGCAAACTCCACAAACTCATGGAATATTGAATTTCATAATGAATTCTGTATTTTGTATTCAGAGTCTGTTAATTCCCGTCATGTGGCTATAATCACATGGGAAGCCTTTTCACATGAATCAGCTGAGTACAAATGATAGCTCTGGCAGTGTGCTACTCCTTTTATACCTTGGGTACACAATGCTACCATCACATGTATATGTGCATATCACTGTATCATGGCTTTTGTTACCTCATTGTATATATTTGTATCTGCATGGTGCTCCAGAATGTATGCAAAAACACTACATATTCAAATGCAATGTAGTGTCAATGTTTCATAGGAATTGGTGAAGAACTTTCAGAGGTTTAAGACATTGAACAAACAAATACAAGATTTTTGCTAACAATGTAGTTCCTTTATATATACACACACACACGTTTAATTACCATATGGTGCTCCACTGGGTGTACAGAAACGTGTGTATTCAAATGCAATGCTGTGGAAAAGTTTTGAAGGAGTCATTGAAAAACTTTGGAGATTTAAGTGGTGGGTTTTTTTTTTTTTTTTTGGGGGGGGGGGGGGGGGGGGGGGTCACCATCACATCTATAGAAATAAACATGTAAATGTGTGTTTGTTGAAAATATTAAATCTACAAAAGTTCTTCACTGATTACTTCGAAGTTTGTACACAGTGTTGCATTAGAATATGAGCGCATTTTTATATACGTTCTGGGATGCCTTCATGATAGATAAAGGGAAACATTTTTACCAAAGATCTTGAAAAGGTCTTCACCAATTTACTCCAAATTCTTATTCAATACTCTAACGATGGTTTTCCCAGAGGACAGGAAAGTTGTATTTCTGGCATTTGGGCTTATGATTAGAATACTCCTACACAATCTGAATTTGCAATAACAATAAACAAGTCTGAAGGTTGGAGAGCGGAGGGAAGAAGAGAGGGACAAAGGGGTGGGAGGAAATTGACAGAGGGAAAGGAGGGGATGGACAGAGAGATGGGGCAGAAGGTGATTAAGACGTATATGCAGTTCCTGTACATATTAGAAAGTGTGCATTCTCTTATATTGCTTTTCCATTCAACCAGACTGAGCTATAGCAATATATTTCAGGGGGGTATAGCTAGTAATATAATAAATAGCCATTTAATATCTTACCTTAAGTCCTTTATTATTCCTTGACAGCATTCATCCGTAATTGGCCCCCTGCAGCCTAGCTCACACATTTACTTCTATTTTTATGTGGCTGTGCCATTGTGTATGTCTTAAATTCCTCTTTGCCCTGTGAAAATGGAGAAAATTTGCATTTTAATACTAATGAGATCATCAACAGGAGTTTGGCTGAGGGCGTGCTGGAGGGGTGTGGAGCTGTATTAACATTCGAACTTTGTTTCACATTCTGTTATTTTTGTGTGTGTGTGTGTGTGTGGGGGGGGGGGGGGGGGCAGTGAGCAGATGCTGCTGCTGTTGTTGACAAAGTGAAGCAGAAAATCGTGGTAAAGGAAATAAATTCTTCTGATAAAATATTCATTGTTATTCTCTATAAACACAACCAAATAGCTTCAGAGTGCAGAACAATTTTAATACATTTTGGTCACAATGGGTAGGAGAATTGCTCATTCTGAAAAAAATACTTGAAAATGGCCATGCAGGGAAAATTGGTTGGATGTGTTTCTAAAGAACAGATTTATAAGCCATAGTGGTTTCCTGCTTGTAGATATAAATAATTTTTTCTGGAACATAAGCAAACTGTATGCTGGGAAATTAGAGATGCTGCTCCAGTATTGAAACACGTAACTGCTGTTTGTGACATTTGCAACTCTTCAGAAGGCTATTGAGATCACAGCAAAGCACATTTGAATGGACAATGAAAAACTGTAGTAAATGAGGTAAATGTTGAGATGTGCATAATTGACCTGTGCACTTCATTAAATAAAAAGAAATTACTGTTTACTAGCTATACTACAAAAATCAATGTAAATACATAAAACTGCAACCAGTCACATTTTGAAATACTTATTTATTCCATGAACAAGTTTTTGAACTTTTTCTTGCTTATCTTCAGATGGTGCACGTGGAAGTTATACATGACTGTTTCATAGTGATGCTAGATACTGACTCTGTGACAATAAGTTAGAAAAATACTTTAATGTATTGCTATGAGAAATGTTTATATTGCATGTGAGTGAATAGGCGGCTTTGTAATTAGTATCCACTTAGCAGCTTTTACTGTGGTGACCAACTGGTTACAAATCATTTTTACAAATTACTCACTTTTCACTGCATATGAATAAATGTACTGATCGCTACAATACTTTGCCAGTATCCAGCATATACTGCACACCTAGTATTTGTTATAAAGATTTTTTCGCAAAGATATAACATACTTTGTTCAGAGACATTGGTTCAAATGGCTCTGAGCACTATGGGACTTAACTGCTGAGGTCATCAGCCCCCTAGAACTTAGAACTAATTAAACCTAACTAACCTAAGGACAGCACACACATCCATGCCCGAAGCAGGATTCGAAACTGCGACCGTAGTGGTCGCGCAGTTCCAGACTGGAGCGCCTAGAACCGCTCGGCCACTCCGGCCAGCGTTCAGAAACATTATTTTCTTCTTCTTTGCATACACATTAGAACCTCACTAGTCTATCCCATATAGGACCAGGAACATGGTTGGAATACAAAAAAATGTTGGATTGTCAAAGCACTTTTATTGACCTGTAACATCACTGTCCAGTAGCTTGTGACTTCCATTAGTGTTACTACAGAGTGCAACAGTTGATCTGTCTATACCAAGTTCTGTTCCTGTTACAGACTCTTTTTGGTGCAGCAAGAGCTTTTATAGGGAACATTCATCAATGTTATACACTTAATCAAGGGTCAGATTAAGCTCTTTAACTAAGTTTCCAAATTACAGAACAAATTCATTAGCAACTGTTTTGTCAGCAGGCAACTTCTTCCTGCAAAATAATAACATTTTAGTTGCCATGTCATTTTTTTCTTCCACCAATGTAATCAGCCCTCACTCACTGTGAACATTTCAGTTTCATTGTTTTAATCTAATTTTTCATATAAAATCAGTGCCTTTTCTTTCATGATTGAACCAAACAACAGATTTCCTTTTCTGCTCATCTGCTCAAACTACATCTGCAAAGCATTGTCTAAAATTTCACTTTCAGTCTTCTTAAAACTCTTATGTATTTTCAGTTGTTTCTCATCATCAGTTGCGATTGCATGACTATCAACAGTTTTCCTATTTTTTCTGCAGTCTCTAACAGTTGTTATGCCAGTCCCTACCTCACTTGCAATGTTTTCAAGAGACTCGTCTTTATCTAAAATTTCAACCATTTTCAGTTTCTCCACTAAAGATGGTGTCACATGTTTTCATTTAGTTGATGCCATGATTTAGTTGTACACAGTTTAATGAAAGACGAGCACTGTCTCTAATAAAAAATACATGCACAATGACATTTGGTTAATAAGTCAGAAACAACTTATTTCATATAACTGCAAGGGCTTTGTGGCCAGAGTCAATTGACATAAAAGTTTCCTGATTATCATACCATGACATAAAGTAAAAGCTACCAACATTTCAGCCATAGTTACAGTGACCACCTTCTGGGTCTACTGATGTTGTGATATGATACTCAGAAAATTTTTATGTCAATTTACTTCAAATTAAAACTGATGCTCATGCTCCCACCAATCAGAAAAATAATACTCTGATGGATAAAGAAGAAACGCAGAAATTTTGGGATCTCCTGGATCAATTAATCAACATTACTCCATCAAACATAAAAATTCTCCTTGGTGTCTTCAGTGCTCAGTGCTCAACTGGGGCAAGAAAGAAGATACAGAGATATCATTGGAAAATGGCCCGTACATAAATGGACCAACAAAAATTATCAAAGGTTAATTGAAACTTGTAGAAACCATAACCTGGTCTCAAAATCAACATGTTTTGAAAGGAAACCTCACAAATTAAAAACCTGGAAACACCCTGATTTCCGAAAGGGCAAATGGCGACTGGACCATGTATGTGTGGATAAATTTCACCATTGTGAAATCTACAATGTCAAAGTTTTAAGGGGTGAAGACTCAGGGTCTGAGTACTATGTTGTGAAGATCAAATTAAAATCAACACAAATGGTAAAGAAAAGATCTCAGAAAAAAACTAGAAGAAAATTCGACCCAACCATCTTAACAAAAAATGAGGAATACACTACGAAATCAGCTGAAGGATCTATCAACTGTGATACGCTAGAAGAATCAACCACCAAATTAAAATTCATAGCAGAAGAGTTAGCTCCAATAAATCCCAGGAAGTAAACATGAGTGGTGGAATGAAGAATGTGACCAGGCATTAGAAACAAGGCACCAAGCTTGGATAAAGCATCAAGCCTAAAAGTCTGAAGAATCACATCTAGAACCAATCAAGCAAAGAAAGTCAACCCATAAAATCATCAGACAGACAAAATGCAAACATCTTACAACTTCCAGAAGAAACAGTCAAGAGATTATTGCAAAACCTTTACGAGATAAAGTTGGCGCATAGTAATCAAGAAAATTCAGAGATCCTTGCAGAGACTTTCAGCAAACTTTTAAATTGTGATGACCCACTGGAAACATTTCAAGTAGACACTGACGCAGCTATTTTAACTACCCCAGACCTAACAGATCCTCCAACTATCAATGAAGTAGAGGTCACAATTCAGGAACTAAAAAATTACAAGGTGCTTGGTGAAGACCATGTATTTGCAGAAATCTGGAGGAATGCTGGAAAACCTGCAGTCATAAATCTCCACCAACATCTAATTGAAGTGTGGATCACAGAGAAAATTCCATAGCACTGGACCTCAGGAATAATCCATCCATTATTTAAAAAAGGAGATAGAACCAATCCAGATAATTGCAGAGGAATAACCCTTCTGGACTGCACATACAAAATTTTCTCCCGCATTATTTACAATAGGATCAAAAACATTCTGGAACCACAACTTGGAGAAAATCAAGGAGGATTTCGACCATACAGAAGCTGCTCAGACCAAATTCTTAGCCTGGCACTAATAATGGAGTATTACACTTCATTTTATAATTTCTGTTTCTCTATGTCTTTCACTTCTTTTCATTGGGATATTAAACATTTGATCAACCATTTATCTGAAGAATGCTTTTTTATATTGGTGTGGATGGCAGGAAAAGTTATGAGTGGTAACGTTGGTAGTTGTTGGCTTTTTGAAAATTTGAATACCATGCTTTTAATTTTTCTTTGACAGTTTTAAATAAGATAGTTAATGCCATCTGTTGCATCATGTTCTGCAATGAACTGACTTACATGGTGTAATTTATTATGTTCTTCAGCTAGACTTTCTATCTCTTTCGTTGTTCCATTAAACAGAATAAGCATGTCATCAACATAGCATTTGTAGTAAAGCAGCTTATCTTTCAGTTGGATTTGAGATCTGAAAAAGTTGGCTTCAGGATTGTTAATATAAATGTGTGTTAGCAAACCTGCAATACTACTTCCCATTGCCAATCCAACATCCTGAATGTAAAACTTGATGTTGAACAGGAAGTAGTTGTATGACTGTATCGGTCCTAGAATCTCTGTGGGTTTGTAGATTTCAGTTATATCCATTGTTCCATTTTGAAGTATGTTATTTTTTATTGTATTGATGGTTTCTTTGGCAGTCTGTTTGTATGTAAGGTGACTGTGTCAGGAGATGCAAATTTATCTGTGGTTGGGATGGGGACATCTCTCATGTTACTGATGAGCCCATAACTGTTCTTGAAATGGATATTATATTTCCCATACATATGCCTTACAGATAATGTCATTAAGTTCCCTGGTGATTTTATAGTTTAGAGTGTGAGATGTATGAGACAATTCGTTTTGTGAATTTTATGTTGTGATCTAAATTTTGATGCTGATGGGTTCATCACTGTTTTAACGTCAAGTTGAACACATATATTTCAAAGACGACACAATACATTTAAGTCACAGAGCAATTAGACAAAGTAAGACATGTGTACACGGTAACAGTTAAATCAGCACTGAGCCCAAGTCTAGTGGCCACTGGCTGGCTGGCTGCTTAGGTGGCACGGCTGCTGCATCGTTGGCAGACAGCGCCACATGTAGAGGATGTGCGTAACTGCGCGGCGGCACTTTGAAAGATCGGCAAGTCACAACACTTTTCCCCCCTTTGAATTTTTTGCACTGGTCTTGATGGAGGTGGCCTGTAGATTGCTAACGTCCATAGGTGTTGTTTGATTGGCCGCAAAGTCTCGAGGAGGAGGCTTCCCGTACGGACGGAAGTGTCCCTGATGATAACGGGTCGAGATGACAGGAGACGTAGAGGTCGAATCTGCTGGAGCCCCATGCACCAATATGCCCGTTGCGGCAAGTCCGGTTGTTATAACAGGAATAACAGGAGACATGGGCGATGGATTGGCGTCCGTAGGAGAAGGAGGCGAGTAGAGTTGCTCCGACAAATGATGGTCATCCGGTTCCTGCATGGGCATGTCTTCTGGTGGCGTCCGTTCTTGTGCTGGCACCAAGATGATGGTGAGAGGGCTGCATTGTGAGTAATGGGAGATGCCAAGATCCCGAGCGTCAGGTAGAGCCGAAGGTGGTGTAGTGGCATTCGGAACAGGCGTTGCCAGCACACGAGGCCGAAGCTGGTTTGTGTCCATCTGGATTTCATACAGGCGTCGGCCACGGTGTCATAAGATGCGACCAGGACTCCATTTTGGCCGCCTGCCATATCCCCACACCGATACAAGGCATGCATGACGCCATGACGGGCACAAAAATCCGCAAATTCGGAAGAGGCAAATTGAGGACCATTATCAGTGACAAGAATAGAGGGAAGGCCTTCCAAAGAGAAAATGCGAGCTAGAGCATTTGTGGTTGCCACGGTGGTAGGCGACGTGCAACGGACAGTGAAAGGAAAGTTAGAGTAGGCATCAATTATGAGTAGCCAATAAGTACCTAAAAAAGGTCCCATGAAGTCAGCATGAATACGCTCCCGGGGCTTCTCAGGCGAAGGCCACGGTGACAAAGATGACTTCGGGGCGGCGGCCTGTGACGCACAAGGGCCGCAGGCAGCGACCATGTGTGCGATTTCAGAGTCGATACTGGGCCAGTACACATGACGGCACACCAGAGATTTTGTGTGAGAGACACCCCAGTGCCCTCGGTGAAGGAGGCGCAAGAGCGACGCACGCAAAGACACAGGTACCACAACACGTGGCGAAGCATTGTCGGTGGAAAGGAGGATAACACCATCCCTAGCCGTGAGGCGGTAGCGCAAAGCGTAGTAGTTCTGCAACGGGTCAGAAGTCTTAGCGGACGTACGATCTGGCCAACCCTTCGGAATGCAGCGTAAATCCTGGTAGAGGGTAGGATCAGAACCCGTAGCAGCCGCCAGCCAGTCCCCGGTGATGGGTAACATGTCCACAACCTGCTCTCGGTAACATCCAGGTGGAAACACAAAAGTTCGTCCCTATCGAATGCCAGATCAGGACCCATGGGAAGGTGAGACAGTGCATCAGTATTCGCATGTTGAGACAATGGCCAGAAATGAATCTCATAATGGAAACGAGACAAGAAAAGAGCCCAATGCTGGAGGCGGTGTGCAGCCTTGACGGGAAGTGACATTGATGGATAAAACAAGGAAACAAATGGTTTGTGGTCCATAACAAAATGAAATTTGGATCCATAGAGAAAAACACCAAACTTATGAAGAGCATAAATAATGGCCAAAGCTTCTTTTTCAATTTGAGAATATTTTCATTGGGCATCCGTGAGCGTTTTGGAGGCATAAGCAACGGGTTGTTCAGAACTGTCAGAAAAATGGTGTGCAAGGACTGCATCAATCCCATATTGAGAGCCGTTCGTGGCAAGAACGAGATGTTGGCCAGGTCCATAAGTAGCCAGCCAAGGGGCCTGTTTCAGCGTTGTCTTCAATTTCTGGAAACCTGCACCGCATGACGCGTACCAGTGAAACGGCACATTTTTATGAGACAGGTGATGCAACGGCTGAGTCACCGAAGCAGCAGACGGTAAAAACTTGTGATAGTATGCTATTTTCCCCAAGAAGGCCTGCAGTTCCTTAACAGATGTACTGTGAGGAAGGGCATCGATCGCAGCGACAGTTTGTTGAAGCGGATGAATACCATCCCGAGAGAGTTGGAACCCCAAGTACGTGATAGATGCCTGAAAAAATTGTGATTTCTGAAGATTACACTTAAGACCGGCAGTCTGTAAGACATGAAAAAGTGTGCGGAGATTCTGAAGATGTTCTTCAGTGGTGGAGCCAGTGACAACAATGTCGTCCATGTAATTAATACACCCAGGGACAGGGAGCAATAATTGTTCCAAGAATCGCTGAAAAAGAGGAGGGGCGCTGGCAGCCCTGAGTGACACTCGTTGGTATTGATAGAGGCTGAAAGGCGTGTTAAGGACCAGAAACTGCCGGGAAGCAGCGTCGAGAGGAAGTTGATGATAAGCTTCTGACAGGTCAATTTTAGAAAAATACTGTCCTCCAGCAAGTTTAGTAAACAATTCTTCAGGTCGGGGCATAGGGTAAGTGTCGATGAGGCATTGAGCATTTACAGTGGCTTTAAAATCGCCACAGAGACGAATATCACCATTTGGCTTAGCAACGACAACGACAGGAGAGGACCACTCACTGGAAGTGACAGGAAGCAAGACTCCAGAAGTAGTGAGGCGATCCAACTCCCATTTTACCCGATCACGAAGGGCCACAGGAATGGGCTGAGCCCGAAAAAATTTAGGCTGAGCAGTGGGTTTGAGCGTGATATGAGCTTCAAAGTTGTTTGCACGGCCTAACCCAGGAGAAAAAAGGGACGAAAATGACGTTGACAAGGAATCCAAGTGAGCATAAGGAATAGCATCAGAGACAATATTGACAGAGTCATCTATGGAGAACCCAAAAACGCGAAAGGCATCGAAACCAAAAAGATTCTCCGCATTACTATGGTCGACCACAAATATGGGAACAGTGCGAATGACGGATTTATAAGATGCCTCAGCATCAAATTTTCCCAAGAGAGAAATCATCTGTTTATTGTATGTCTGTAATTGCCTAGTGACAGGTGATGGGGTTGGAGAACCCAACTGACGATACGTCTGAGAATTGATGATAGTGGCAGCAGAACCAGTATCCACCTGCATGCTAACATCCCAACCAAGTATTTGAACAGTGAGGAATAACTTCCCTGAAAGGGAAGAAGTTCAATTGACAGACAACACAGAATCAGAATCAGTGTCATGTTCATGAACATCATGTATGCGGTCAGATTTGCAAACGGATGACCCTTCTTTTTGCAGTTGTGATACACGGCCCAACGTTGGGGACAATCCTCCCATGAATGTTTCGTAAAACACCGTGGACATGAAGGAAGTTGCCGGGGGTTTTGCTGCAGCTTCTTAGAGGTTTGTTTACGGTTAGACCGAGGCTGCGTGTGGGAGCGTACTGCAGCCACGTCGGCTGGCAGGGACATGCCGCACGCGTCGTCAACAGGGCGCAGAGGTTGTATTTCCCTGACGTCACCACACACCTCTATTTACGCTCCAGCGGCACGAGAAATTTCAAAAGACTGTGCGATGGATAGGACTTTATCTAGAGTCAGATTTACCAATTGAAGGGCACGTTGCCTAACTTCTTTGTCGGGCGCCGACCAGATAATAGCATCCCGTACCATGGAATCGGCATAGGATTCTTTATGAACTTCAGTAACAAATTCACACTTCCTACTGAGGCCGTGAAGTTCAGAAGCCCAAGTGCGGTAGGAGTAATGCGGTTGTTTTTAACAATGATAAAAGGCAACACGAGAGGCTACCACATGCGTATGCTTTTGAAAATATACAGACAGAAGTGAGCACATGTCAGCAAAGGATAATGACGCAGGATCTTTCAAAGGAGCCAATTGCGACAACAACCGATACATTTGAGGTGAAATCCATGAAAGGAACAGAGACTTGCATGTTTGTTCGTCCGCGACGTGAAATGCCAAGAAGTGCTGTCGAAGATGTTTTTCGTAATCAGACCAGTCTTCCGCCGTCTCGTCGTAAGGAGGAAAAGGAGGTATAGGCAACGACGAGGGACGCCCTGCATTGGATGCCGCGATGAAATCGCAAATCACCGATGTGAGAAGCGTTTGCTGTTCAATGAGACCTTGCAATAGTTGCTCTAAAGTAGCCATGGAAACCTGCGGGTCAACGATGAAAAGAAAAAATCCACTACCTCGTCGCAAAGACGACACAATACATGTAAGTCACAGAGCAAGTAGACAAAGTAAGACATGTGTACATGGTAACAGTCAAATCAGCACTGAGTCCAAGTCTAGCGGCCACTGGCTGGCTGGCCGCTTAGGTGGCGCGGCTGCTGCATCGCTGGGAGACAGCGCCGCATGCAGAGGACGTGCGTAACTGCGTGGCGGCACTTTGAAAGATCAGCGAGTCACAACAGTCACTGTACAGTACTTTACTTTTAATGATGCCTAGAGGAAGTTGCAGATTTTAAGTAGATTTTTTTATTTTATCTTGGAATTTGGTGTTATGCTCATACTCTATTTCTTCTGTGTTATAAGTTTTGAAGAATCCAGGAGTGTTGTTAATGTAATTTGATTCATGGAGGTATGCAACTAAATGAAATAGTTTGTTTTTTGCTTTACATGTTTCACTTCTTTTGGTTATGAAGCATCTTCAGTTGCCTATAATACATGTTTCTTTTTATACATATAATACATGTGTTATGTAGTCATAAGAATTATGTTAGTATGGTACATTTTGTCATGTTTTCTCTTGTTTTTCAGATTAGGAACAACTTTTGTAGCAGAAATTTTGTGATGTTAAATTATTATTGGTTTGTGTTACCTATGATTTCCAGTGGTCCTGGAGATGTTTTCATTCGGTCCCCATGCCTTCATTCTCCAGCTGGCCAATTTCCATCTTTTTTTCATCCACATTTATTATAACACATCACTTGCAATGTTTACACAAATGTTGATCACAAAATGAAAAGAGCAAGTGATGTGTTATAATAAATGTGGGTGAAAAAATGCCAGAAATTGGCCAGCTGGAGCATGAGATCATGGGAACCAAATGAACACTTCTCCGGGACCACACATATGGCCTAACAACACTGGAAATCGTAAGTAACTTCAAACGATAATTTAACATCACAAAATTTGTGCTACAAAGTTGTTTCTAATCTAAAAGACAAGAGAACTAATGGCAAAGTGTAACATAGTAACATATTGTAACTACTACATGTTGTTGTTGTTGTTGTTGTTGTTGTTGTGGTCTTCAGTACTGAGACTGGTTTGATGCAGCTCTCCATGCTACTCTGTCCTGTGCAATCTTCTTCGTCTCCCAGTACCTACTGCAACCTACATCCTTCTGAATCTGCTTAGTGTATTCATCTCTTGGTCTCCCTCTACGATTTTTACCCTCCACGTTGCCCTCCAATACTAAATTGGTGATCCCTTGATGCCTCAGAACATGTCCTACCAACCGATCCCTTCTTCTGGTCAAGTTGTGCCACAAACTTCTCTTCTCCCCAATCCTATTCAATACTTCATTAGTTATGTGATCTACCCATCTAATCTTCAGCATTCTTCTGTAGCACCACATTTCGAAAGCTTCTATTCTCTTCTTGTCCAAACTATTTATCGTCCATGTTTCACTTCCATACATGGCTACACTCCATACAAATACTTTCAGAAATGACTTCCTGACACTTAAATCTATACTCGATATTAACAAATTTCTCTTCTTCAGAAACGCTTTCCTTTCCATTGCCAGTCTACATTTTATATCCTCTCTACTTCAACCATCATCGGTTATTTTGCTCCCCAAATAGCAAAACTCCTTTACTACTTTAAGTGTCTCATTTCCTAATCTAATTCCGTCAGCATCACCCGACTAAGTTCAACTACATTCCATTATCCTTGTTTTGCTTTTGTTGATGTTCATCTTATATCCTCCTTTCAAGACGCTGTCCATTCCGTTGAACTGCTCTTTCAAGACCTTTGCTGTCTCTGACAGAATTACAATGTCATCGGCGAACCTCAAAGTTTTTACTTCTTCTCCATGAATTTTAATACCTACTCCGAATTTTTCTTTTGTTTCCTTTACTGCTTGCTCAATTTGCAGATTGAATAACATCGGGGAGAGGCTACAACCCTGTCTTACTCCCTTCCCAACCACTGCTTCCCTTTCATGTCCCTCAACTCTTATAACTGCCATCTGGTTTCTGTACAAGTTGTAAATAGCCTTTCGCTCCCTGTATTTTACCCCTGCCACCTTTAGAATTTGAAAGAGAGTATTCCAGTCAACATTATCAAAAGCTTTCTCTAAGTCTGCAAATGCTAGAAACGTAGATTTGCCTTTCCTTAATCTTTCTTCTAAGATAAGTCGTAAGGTCAGTATTGCCTCACGTGTTCCAGTGTTTCTACGGAATCCAAACTGATCTTCCCCGAGGTCGGCTTCTACTAGTTTTTCCATTCATCTGTAAAGAATTCGTGTTAGTATTTTGCAGCTGTGGCTTATTAAACTGATTGTTCGGTAATTTTCACATCTGTCAACACCTGCTTTCTTTGGGATTGGAATTATTATATTCTTCTTGAAGTCTGGGGGTATTTCGCCTGTTTCATACATCTTGCTCACCAGATGGTAGAGGTTTGACAGGACTGGCTCTCCCAAGGCCGTCAGTAGTTCCAATGGAATGTTGTCTACTCCGGGGGCCTTGTTCCGACTCAGGTCTTTCAGTGCTCTGTCAAACTCTTCATGCAGTATCATATCTCCCATTTCATCTTCATCTACATCCTCTCCCATTTCCATAATATTGTCCTCAAGTATTTCGCCCTTGTATAGACCCTCTATATACTCCTTCCACCTTTCTGCTTTCCCTTCTTTGCTTAGAACTGGGTTTCCATCTGAGCTCTTGATGTTCATACAAGTGGTTCTCTTATCTCCAAAGGTCTCTTTAATTTTCCTGTAGGCAGTATCTATCTTACCCCTAGTGAGATAAGCCTCTACATCCTTACATTTGTCCTCTAGCCATCCCTGCTTAGCCATTTTGCACTTCCTGTCGATCTCATTTTTGAGATGTTTGTATTCCTTTTTGCCTGCTTCATTTACTGCATTTTTATATTTTCTCCTTTCATCAATTAAATTCAATATTTCTTCTGTTACCCAAGGATTTCTACTAGCCCTCATCTTTTTACCTACTTGGTCCTCTGCTGCCTTCACTACTTCATCCCTCAAAGCTACCCATTCTTCTTCTACTGTATTTCTTTCCCCCATTCCTGTCAATTATTCCCTTATGCTCTCCCTGAAACTCTGTACAACCTCTGGTTCTTTCAGTTTATCCAGGTCCCATCTCCTTAAATTCCCACCTTTTTGCAGTTTCTTCAGTTTTAATCTACAGGTCATAACCAATAGATTGTGGTCAGAGTCCACATCTGCCCCTGGAAATGTCTTACAATTTAAAACCTGGTTCCTAAATCTCTGTCTTACCATTATATAATCTATCTGCTACCTTCTAGTATCTCCAGGGTTCTTCCATGTATACAACCTTCTTTCATGATTCTTAAACCAAGTGTTGGCTATGATTAAGTTGTGCTCTGTGCAAAATTCTACCAGGCAGCTTCCTCTTTCATTTCGTAGCCCCAATCCATATTCACCTACTATGTTTCCTTCTGTCCTTTTTCCTACACTCGAATTCCAGTCACCCATGACTATTAAATTTTCGTCTCCCTTCACTATCTGAATAGTTTCTTTTATTTCATCGTACATTTCTTCAATTTCTTCGTCATCTGCAGAGCTAGTTGGCATATAAACTTGTACTACTGTAGTAGGTGTGGGCTTCGTATCTATCTTGGCCACAACAATGCGTTTGCTGTGTTGTTTGTAGTAGCTTACCCGCATTCCTATTTTCCTATTCATTATTAAACCTACTCCTGCATTACCCCTATTTGATATTGTGTTTATAACCCTGTAGGCACCTGACCAGAAGTCTTGTTCCTCCTGCCACCGAACTTCACTAATTCCCACTATATCTAACTTTAACCTATCCATTTCCCTTTTTAAATTTTCTAACTTACCTGCCCGATTAAGGGACCTGACATTCCACACTCTGATCCGTAGAACGCCAGTTTTATTTCTCCTGATAACGACATCCTCTTGAGTAGTCCCCACCCGGAGATCCGAATGGGGGACTATTTTACCTCCGAAATATTTTACCCAAGAGGACGCCATCATCATTTAATCATGCAGTAAAGCTGCATGCCCTCGGGAAATATTACGGCTGTAGTTTCCCCTTGCTTTCAGCTGTTCGCAGTACCAGCACAGCAAGGCCGTTTTGGTTATTGTTACAAGGCCAGATCAGTCACTCATCCAGACTGTTGCCCCTGCAACTACTGAAAAGGCTGCTGCCCCTCTTCAGGAACCACACATTTGTCTGGCCTCTCAACAGATACCCCTCCGTTGTGGTTGTACCTACGGTACGGCTATCTGTATCGCTGAGGCATGCAAGCCTCCCCACCAACGGCAAGGTCCATGGTTCATGGGGGGGAACTACTACATAATATGTGTATTATATTTTTAAAGACTGATGACCATAGATGTTAAGTCCCATAGTGCTCAGAGTCATTTATATTTTTAAATAGAAATGTGTATTACAGGCCACTGAAGATGCTTCATAAATAAAAATAGTGAAATGCGAATGGCAGAAAACAAATTGCCTTTTATTTAGTTGCACGGATGGAACATACTTCCATGAATTTTGGAGCATCTAAGGAATGACAGAAAATGGAAAAGATGATGGTAATCTGATCCATATCTGATAACAAATGTGTTGCCTTTGTGCACTCTAACAATGAGGTCATCATCTGTTGAAAGTTTCTTGTTTATGTCACATAATATCCGATGTTCATTATTTATCTTATTCCACATTTTGTTATAATTTTTATTTTTCATAATAATCTTGTTTGACTTACGGGTTACATAACTTTGTCCACTTTGCTGTAGTTTGGCATTTGTATATGCTATTTTTATGCTGACTGTTACATCTTTAGTATTGTTTTCATTTTGTGGCCATATTGTACTTAATGCCTTTGTTTAGCAACTTTAATCTGTCATTATTGATGCATATTTCTGTAGTATTTATCACTTCGACAGCAGAAATATTGGGGAACTTCAATGCATTTTTGAATATCATGGCATTAATATTTCCTTATGTTGAGGTGAAATAATAGTAGTTTCCTTGTTGATATAACAATTATCATTATCTGCTAAGAGCATGAATGTTGTTGTGTTCTTCAGTCCACAGAATGGTTGATGCGGCCCTCCATGCTTCTCTATCCGGTGCAGGCCTCTTCATCTCCAAGTAACTACTGCTACCTACATCCTTTTGAATCTACTTGCTGTATTTCTCTGTTTGTTCTCTCTACAGTTTTGTAACCCCCATGATTCCCTCCAGTACTAAATTGGTGATCCCTTGATGCCTCAGAATGTGTTGTACCAACTGATCCTTTTTTCTTGTTCAGTACCTCTTCATTAGTTAAGTGATCTACCCATCTAATCTTCAGCATTCTTCTGTGGCACCACATTTCAAAAATTTCTATTCTTTCCTTGTCTAAACTGCTTCTCATGCATGTTTCATTTCCATATGTGCCTACGCACCTACTACAGATACTTTCAGAAGAGACTCATCACCCTTAAATCTGTACTTGATGTTAAAAAAGTTCCCTTCTTCAGAAATGCTTTTCTTGCCATTGCCAGTCTACATTTTATATCCTTTCTACTTCAACCATCATCAATTATTTTGGTGCCAAAAGGCAAGACTCATCTACTTCTTTAAGTGTCTCATTTCCTAATCTAATTCTCTCAGCATCACCTGATTTAATTTCACTGCATTCAATTATCGTCATTTTGCTCTTGTTGATGTTCATCTTACATGCACCTTTTAGGACACTGTCCATTCCGTTGAACTGCTCTTCCAAGCCCTTTGCCGTCTCTGACAGATTTATAATATCATTGGCAAAACCCAGAGTTTTTACTTCTTCTCTCTGAACTTTAATTCCTACACCAAATTTTCCTTTTGTTTCATTTACTGCTTGCTCAATATGCATATTGAGTAACATCTGGGATAGGCTATAATCCTGTCTCACTTCCTTCTCAACCATGGCTTTCCTTTCAGGTCTTACAATCCTTATGACTGCCATCTGGTTTCTGTAAAAATTGTAAATAGCCTTTTGCTCCCTATATTGTACCTCTACCTTCAGAATTTGAAAGAGAACATTCCAGTCAACATTGTCAAAAGCTTTCTTTAAGTCTACAAATGCTATAAACACAGGTTTGCCTTTCTTAACTTGTTGTCTATGAGAAATCGTAGGGTCAGTATTGCCTTGCATGCTTCTACATTTCTCTGGAATTCAAACTGATCTTCCCCAGGGTCAGCTTCTACTAATTTTTCCATTCTTCTGTAAAGAATTCATGTTAGTATTTTGCAACCATGTCTTCTTAAATTGATAGTTCAGTAATTTTCACACCTTTCAGCACCTTCTTTCTTTGGGATTGGAATTATTACATTCTTCTTGAAGTCTGATGGTATTTCGCCTGTCTCATACATTTTGCTCACCAGATGGAAGAGTTTTGTCATGGCTGGCTCTCCTAAGGCTATCAGCAATTCTAACAGAATGTTGCATACTCCTGGGGCCTTGTTTCGACTTAACGTCTTTCAGTGCTCTGTCAAATTCTTCACGTAGTATCATATCTCCCATCTCATTTTCATCTATCAGGCTTTATATGCCCTGGGAACCTGGGAATTCCAAGAAAAACCCGGTAATTTTTTCATCTGGTAGAAAACTAGGAAAAACCCAGGAATATTTTAAAATTTCGGGACTTTTTCATTGATCAGTTTTCAGTTAAATTTTTGTAATTTTGACTGGTGAGAAGTGGCACTCCAACAAAGAATATTACCGTATCCTGCTACCATCACAACTGTTTACATTAGGTTTGTTTGAGCAGTTGTCAGCGGACTCATGCACAGTTGAGTCTTCTATGAACAGTACCTTCTCCCACTTCTGGCTGGTTAGTTTGTAGCTCTTAGCTACAGTGTATCGGCAGTAGCAACAAGCAGCCATATGCTTCCAGGAAAAACTTTTCTGTCACTCCCAAGCTGCCAAGTCTGAGCATGCGCAGAGCAGTATGAGTTGTAGATGGGAGGGGGTAGTCTCCACATGACCTGTGTTTACGTTTAGTGATTTTGCTGTTTCATCTTTGTTTACAGTTCTCATGTCAACTGAACATAAAACAGTTTTCTATGACTGGGAGCTGTCAGGTGTGTTAAAATACATTCACATAATTACGGAATGTTAAAATATATTATTAATTTCAGTTTTCTTATTTCCACGTTTTTGGCAGTGAAGCATTAAGCCCCTTGCAGAACAATGAAGTTATTTTTTCGGTTTGCTGAAGAAATTTGGCTTTTTAATCTTTTCCACAGACACAGTCAATTTATTTGGATTTAAGTGTTTCATTCCAATGTATTGGTTGGTTTCAACTGTTCACTGAATTTCTAGTGCATGTTTTCATCTTCGGGCAAATAGGGCACTAAGCCATAATAAAGAACAAAACATGAGATATATTGCCTCATGTTTTGTTCTTTATTATGGCATAATGGCAGTAGTGGCAGTCCAAGAAAATTTACATCCCGAAAACCACCCTGAAAAGCTTAATATCAGGTTGGGACCTACTTCATTGTGAATGTGGACATATGAATGTGCACTTTAAGTCGAATTATGCATTTTAGTATGGCTTATGAAATTCCGATGCCCTTGGAGTATCCTCTTATGTCCTGTTTCTTTTAAGACTTAATGTAAGATCTCTTAATGCTTTATACATACGAACATACAAGCCTCCTATGTCATCGTATCTGTGCACACACAATAATGCCTGTTTTCTGGCGCTCTCTGAACTGCTGAAACAAACCTATTTCTAACAGGTAGCAGGAAAGTATTGCGAATGGTAGTTCAAAAAGCGTTACTTCAAATTCAATTTATTTTCATGCAAAATGGATTATGGATTTCTTAAATCACAAAGTGTTTGACTCTCCTTTAAAACCTAACATTTTGAGGACCAGGATCTTAGAAGAATTTTGAGTGCAGAAAACCAGAAATTTATGTCATTATTAAAATTTTACTGGGAAATTTGTGTGACATATCTTTTAGTGTGACATGCGCAAAGAAGACCAATATTATAATTGAAACCTTAGCTTTTCTTTTAGCTTATTAATCTTAGAGGCCAATATTATATGAGAAAGCTTAGCTTCTTTTGTAGCCACACTATGTATATTGATGTAAACCATTAACTTTTCCTATTTGTGTGTTCATGCTACTTAACTGTAATGTTGCTATTGGGTGGCTACATCATGTGCCCTATGCTCTGAATATCTGCTGTCATCGACTAGTGAGGCCACGTGACATGAGTTGTGATCTTCTTACAAAATAGCCTCAATCTCAATTTCAATGCTTCAGAAACGAATGTGCTATTTTTGATGGCATTCAAATTTATACTTCTGTAATACGAAAATATGCACCATCATGTTGCTACACATCAAAGATCTTTCAGGAAAGTGTTTTTTTCTTCCCCTCTAAACTGCTGGAAAGTTCTAAGATGATGTATAAAACCTTAACCATTTAAAGGAATGACAAGTTCTGAGGAAAAGTGTGTCTCTTAACACAGAAATAGTATATTTTATAAAAGTGCTTTTTTAGCTGGGAAAGATCCGGGAATTTTTTTCCCTTGTCTGCTTATACACCATGTCTGTGTCCTCTTGTATTTCTATAATATTGCCCTCAAGCACATCTGTATAGTCCCCCTATATACTCTTCCACCTTCCACCTTTCTGCTTTCCCTTCTTTGCTTAGAACTGGTTTTTCATCTGACCTCTTGATATTCATACAAGTGGTTCTCTTTTTCTACAAAGGTCTCTTTAATTTTCTTGTGGATGGAATCTGACTTAATCCCTTGTGATACCTCCTTGCATTTGTCCTCTAACCATTCCTGCTTAGCCATTTTGCACTTCTTGTCAATCTCATTTCTTAGACATTTGCATTCCCTTTTGGCCTGCTTCATTTACTGCATTTTTACATTTTCTCCTTTCACCAATCAAATTCAGTATGTCTTGTGTTACTCAAGAATTTCTGGTAGCCCTCGTCTTTTTACCTACACTCTGCTGCGTTCAGTATTTCATCTCTCAAAACTACCCATTCATCTTTTACCATATTCCTTTCCTCTGTTCTTGTTGATCATTTCCTCATTTCAGTTTATCCAGGTCTCATCTCCTTAAATCCCTATCTTTCTTTAGTTTATTTAGTTTTAATCTACAGTTCATAACCAATTAATTGTGGTCAGTGTCCACACCTGCCCCTGGAAATGCCTTAAAATTTAAAACTTGGTTCCGAAATCTCTGTCTTATCCTTATATACTGCAGAGCCAAAGAAACTGGCACACCTGCCTAATATCATGTAGGTCCCCCACGAGCAGGCAGAAGTGCTGCAACACAACATGACATGGGCTCGAGTAATGTCTGAAATATTGCTGGAGGGAATTGACACCGTGAATCCTGCAGGACTGTCCATATATCTGTAAGAGTACGAGGGGATGAAGATCTCTTCTGAACAGCACATTGCAAGGCATCCCAGCTATGCTCAATAATATTCATGTCTGTGGAGTTTGATGGCCATCAGAAGTGTCTAAACCCAGAAGAGTGTTCCTGGAGCTACTCTGTAGCAATCCTGGACGTGTGGGGTGTTGCATTGTCCTGCTGAAATTTTGCAAGTCCATCGGAATGCACAATGGAGATGAATGGATGCGGGTGATCAGACAGGATGCTTACATATGTGTCACCTGGCAGAGTCACATCTAGACATATCAGGGGTCCCATATCACTCCAGCTGCACACACCCTACACCATTACAGAGCCTCCACCAGCTTGAACAGTCCCCTGCTGATATGCAGGGTCCATGGACTCACGAGGTTGTCTCCATACCTGTACACGTTCATCTACTGGATACAATTTGAAACGAGACTCGTCCAATCTGGCAACATGTTTCCAGTCATCAACAGTCAAGTGTCAGTGTTGACAGGCCCAGGCGAGGCGTAAAGCTTTGTGTCATGCAGTCATCAAGGGTACATGAGTGGTCCTTTGACTCCGAAAGCCCATTTCAATGATGTTTCGTTGCATTTTGCATTTTGAGTTCACTGACACTTGTTGATGGTCCTCAGCAATTTGTGAAGGGTGCACTTTCGTCATGTTGAATGAGACTCTTCAGTTGTTGTTGGTCTCGTTCTTAGAGGATCTTTTTCCGGCCTCAGCGATGTCGGAGATTTATGTTCTACCAGACCAGATGTACCAGACCATCAAATCTTGATAACCTGATATTGTAGCAGCAGTAATCGGCCTAACAACTGTGACAGTCACCTATTGTCTTATGTAGGTGTTGCTGACCGCAATGCTGTATTCTGACTGTTTACATATCTCTCTATTTGAATATGCGTACCTATAACAGTTTCTTGGGCATTTCAGTGTATAATCAATTTCAAACCTTCCAATGTCTCCAGGTCTCTTCCACATACACGACCTCCTGTGATGAGTCTTAAACCAAGTGTTAGCTGTGATATAGCTCTGTGCAAAATTCTACCATGTGGCTTCCTCTTTCATTCCTTTCCCTATGTCCATATTCACCTACTACTTTCCCTTCTCTTCCTTTTCCTACAACTGAATTCCAGGCCCCTAAGACTATTAAATTTTCATCTCCCTTAACTGTCTGAATAATTTATTTTATCTCATGATTCATTTGTTCAATCTCTTCATCATCTGTGGAAGTACACTCATGCTCATAAATTACGGATAATTGCAGAATGTGATGCCACACAGCGTGGCACTACACAAAACTGGCACTGACAGCATAGGCACATAGGGAACACACATGACACAGATCTGTAAGTCCACAGTGTTGGTGATAAGTTGAGAAAACCATGCTGAATCACATGTGCTACAAAGCGCCACTGTTTCCTGCGCATGTACCCCGGCATCAATATAAGATATGATCACCATGCACCCGTACACAGGCCACACAATGGGTTGGCATACTCTGGATCAAGTGGTTGAGCAGCTGCTGGGGTATAGCCTCCCATTCTTGCACCAATGCCTGTCGGAGCTCCTGAAGTGTCCTAGGGTTTTGAAGATGTGCAAGTACGTTGACCAAGAGCATCCCAGATGTGCTCGATTGGGTTTAGGTCTGGAGAACAGGCAGGCCACTCCATTCGCCTGATATCTTCTGCTTCAAGGTACTCCTCCAAGATGGAAGCTCAATGGGGCTGTGTGTTATCATCCATAAGGAGGAAAGTGGGACACACTGCACCTCTGAAAAGGTGGACATACTGGTGCAAAATAACGTGCCGATACATCTGACCTGTTACAGTTCCTTTGTCAAAGATATGCAGGGGTGTACGTGCAACAATCATAATCCCACACCACACCATCAAACCATAACCTCCATACAGGTCCCTTTCAAGGACATTAAGGGGTTGGTATCTGATTCCTGGTTCACACCAGATGAAAACCCAGCAAGAATCACTTTTCAGAATATACCTGGACCCATCCGTGAACATAACCTGGGACCACTGTTCCAATGACCATGTACTGTGTTCTTGACACCGGGCTTTACGGGCTCTCCTGTGACCAGGGGTAAGTGGAATGCACCTTGCAGGTCTCCAGGCGAATAAACCATGTCTGTTCAGTCGCCTGTAGACTGTGTGTCTGGAGACAACTGTTCCAGTGGCTGCAGTAAGGTCCCGAGGAAGGCTACCTGCGGTACTCCGTGGCCGTCTGTGGACACTGATGGTGAGATACCAGTCTTCTTGTGGTGTTCTACACTGTGGACATCCCGTACTGTAGCGCCTGGACATGTTTCCTGTCTGCTGGAATCATTGCCATAATCTTGAGATCACACTTTGTGGCACACGGAGGACCCATGCTACGACCTGCTGTGTTTGACCAGCCTCTAGTCGCCCTAGTATTCTACCCCTCATAATGTCATCAATATGTGTTCTTTGAGCCATTTTCAACACACAGTCACCATTAGCATGTCTAAAAATGTCTGCAAACTTACTTGCTGCACTGTACTCTTGATATGCACCAACACACCTCTGTGTATGTGGACTGCTGCCAGTGCCACCGTGCGATGACTGCAGGTCAAATGCACCATATGGTCATACCCCTAGGTGATTTAAACCCGCAAACCATCCACCAGAGCGTTGTTTCACCTTGTATCAGCATTATCCTTAATTTATGAGCATGGGTGTAGTTGGCATATAAGCTTGTACTACTGTGGTGGGTGTGAGCTTTGTGTCTATCTTGGCTACAATAATGCTCACACTTTGCTGTTAATAGTAGCTTATTTATTATTAAACCTACTCCTGCATTATCGTATTTGACTTTGTGTTTATAACCTGTATTCGCTTGACCAGAATTTCTGTTCCTCCTGCCACTTAACTTCACTAATTCCCACTATATCTAACTTTAACCTATCCCTTTTTAAATTTTTTAACCTTCCTGCTTGGTTAAGGCATCTGACATCCATGCTCTGATCTGTAGAATACCAGTTTTGTTTCCCATAATAACGACATCCTCCTGAGTAATCCCGCCCGGAGATCCAAATGGAGGACTATTTTACCCCCGGAATATTTTACCCAGGAGGATGCTATCATCATTTAACCATACAATAGAGCTGCATGCCTTTGGGAAAAATTACTGCCATAGTTTCCCCTTGATTTCAACCATTCGCAGTACCAGCACAGCAATGCAGTTTTGGTTGATGTTACAAGGCTAGATCAGTCAATCATCCATGTTGTTGCCCCTGTAACTACCAAAAAGGCAGCTACCCCTCTTCAGGAACCAAACGTTTATATGGCCTGTCAACAGATAACCCTTCGTTGTGGTTGCACCTATGGTATGGCTATCTGTATCGCTGAGGCGCGCAGATCTCCCCAGCAGTAGCAAGATCTATGGTTCATTGCGTCTTGGCAGGGGGGGGGGGGGGGGGTGGTTCATGAATACATGAACAATAAGATTATGGCTAGGTTCTAGGTGCATATTGTACAACTGTAAATTGAGGTAGTCTTTCTTCTGGTAAAGAGATTTGATTTCAGTTTTTAACCAAATAATTTCATTTTGTGGTTTTGCTATCTTAGCCGATGCGCTTTTTTTGTTACTTTTTTTTCTGATTTAGTTTGGAGTCAGGTTTTTTCTGATTTAGTTTGGAGTCAGGTTTTTGTTAAGTCTTTTGTCAAGGATTTTCTTTGTTTACACTTCCAAAATACACATATTATTCTAATTACCTGAAGTGGTAGCAACATATTAAGCTTATCCATTATGGATGTTCCAGATAATCATGTTGTAAGTAGTATGTAAAAGTTGAAAGTGAGACCTAAAACAACAGCAAATGGTTCATCTCCTCATTGCTCAAATTCCCTACAGATATTAATTAATATTTTAGTCTTTGTGCAATTGTATTACATAGTTTGATTAGAAATGGTCATGTTTATGAATTTCATACATTATACTTCATGGTTATATTTACCAGTTGGTTTTATATTCCTGCACAGATTGCAGATTTTGGTTTGTCGAACGTCTTTGATGAGCAAAGGTTGTTGAATACCTTTTGTGGCAGTCCTCTGTATGCTTCACCTGAGATTGTTAAGGGAACTCCTTACCATGGCCCTGAAGTGGACTGCTGGTGAGAGAAATAATAATAATAATAATAATAATAATAATAATAATAATAATAATAATAAAGTAGCAGCATATAGTTTTATAATTACTGTATCTTTGGATAAATTTCACTCTGTTTAGGCAAAACTCTTTTTGTTTCCATAATTGTTTGAATGTATAAGTTTAACTGCCAGATACTACCTCTAACCTTAAAATGGTGTATTTACTTACAGTGACATTACCATTAAAATTTTGGACACATTCTGACTACTTTGTATCTGCAGTTATACACATAAACATACTTCTGCTAACAATTTGTCATTATTAATTATTTCCAGAAAATTATATACAAATGGAAATTCCTAATTTTTGTGTTAAAGGTCACTTGGTGTTCTACTATACACATTGGTTTATGGAGCAATGCCTTTTGATGGCTCCAATTTCAAACGTCTTGTGAGACAAATCTCCCAAGGAGACTACTTTGAACCAAAGAAGCCATCACGTAAGTAAGACAAGGACAGATCATTTTTCACTTTTTCATTTCCTTGACTACTCAAGTACATATGTGTAGCTGTAATTGAAATAATTTTGTGGCGGAAAACACACTGATAGACTATCATAATAACTATAACACACACACACACACACACACACACACACACACACACACACACACACACACACACAGAGTCCGGGAACACTTTCAATTATTTATTGCACAAGATCTAAACATTGTACAGATGTCATATGTATTGCATTTTGAAGAGAAACTCTATAAGTTTTTTTTACAAACATTCAGTATGCGAACCATGAGTGACCCAGCAGATGTCAGTACAGTAATCAAATTTTTGCCTTACCCGTCGCAGCATGACATCGTCGACTGTGGCAGTCACTTCCCGTGTTCTCTCTTGGAGCTCTGCTACATCACATGGTAGAGGCAGTACATACGCCAGATCTTCCATGTGTCCCCATGGAAAAAAGTTACACAGAGTGAGATCTGGTGCTCAGGGAGGGCACTTCATGAAACAGCTGTCCCCTTCTGTAGCACAGCCGATCCATCGATGTGGCAGCTCCGTTTTCAGGTACCCACAAACTACGCTGTAGTGGTATACCTGGAAAAAAGTGTCGGAAGTTCCATGCGGCTTTTTGCGGATGATGCTGTAGTATACAGAGAAGTTGCAGCATTAGAAAATTGTAGCGAAATGCAGGAAGATCTGCAGCGGATAGGCACTTGGTGCAGGGAGTGGCAACTGACCCTTAACATAGACAAATGTAATGTATTGCGAATACATAGAAAGAAGGATCCTTTATTGTATGATTATATGATAGCGGAACAAACACTGGTAGCAGTTACTTCTGTAAAATATCTGGGAGTATGCGTGCGGAACGATTTGAAGTGGAATGATCATATAAAATTAATTGTTGGTAAGGCGGGTACCAGGTTGAGATTCATTGGGAGAGTCGTTAGAAAATGTAGTCCATCAACAAAGGAGGTGGCTTACAAAACACTCGTTCGACCTATACTTGAGTATTGCTCATCAGTGTGGGATCCGTACCAGATCGGGTTGACGGAGGAGATAGAGAAGATCCAAAGAAGAGCGGCGCGTTTCGTCACAGGGTTATTTGGTAACCGTGATAGCGTTACGGAGATGTTTAACAAACTCAAGTGCAGACTCTGCAAGAGAGGCGCTCTGCATCGCGGTGTAGCTTGCTCACCAGGTTTCGAGAGGGTGCGTTTCTGGATGAGGTATCGAATATATTGCTTCCCCCTACTTATACCTCCCGAGGAGATCACGAATGTAAAATTAGAGAGATTAGAGCGCGCACAGAGGCTTTCAGACAGTCGTTCTTCCCGCGAACCATACGCGACTGGAACAGGAAAGGGAGATAATGACAGTGGCACGTAAAGTGCCCTCCGCCACACACCGTTGGGTGGCTTGCGGAGTATAAATGTAGATGTAGATGTAGATGTAGAAAAAAAAAAGCTTTCTGGCTTGCTCTTCAAAATGACATATGTATCATATCTGTACAGTGTTTGGTTCTTGTGCAGTAAATAATTGAAAGTGTTCCCGGCCGTCGTGTACCATGTGTGTGTGTGTGTGTGTGTGTGTGTGTGTGTGTGTGTGTGTGTGTGTAGTTAATCCCATAAAAGATGAAGTAGCATATGTAACAAGATAGCAAAACAAGACAGGACGGCACCTTACTCTGCTTCAAAGCTTTGTATCTGCACATACATTTGCAAGGAAGAGTGTGCTGATAGATTCATTGTATGTGGGGGAACTGTTAGCGCTAGGAAGAAATAATGACTCTTAATGGAAGGTAGGGAAAGGTGATAAATCTCAAAATTTACAGTTAGTGTTGTACACTGGTGGAAAAACATATACATACCTGTGCTGTATATCACATACTTGTACTTCTTTGCACAATAGATTAGATTTAACAACATATAATCAGATCTAAGGTCAGATATCTAAATGAAAAAGACATCTAGGTATGAAGACTAGGTTAGCTTTGTCGTGTCAAAACTGGATGATGCAACATTTGGATAACTTGGTACTTTTCTCGGAGTTGTATTACTCTTGTCATTACTGATATTTTTGGTACGCAAAAGAAAAAGAATTGACATTGTTAATCCTCTGTGTGCTCATGACATAAATGCTGTTTGTATCTAGCCTGTCTATTTTCAAAGGTGCCATCATTTGCATACAATATTTTGCCTTCCTCTCTCAGTCTCTAGCTTCTAATATTTACACATTTGATAAGTTTCACTGGTGCATTGTAATTCAAACATATCCCTTTTACTTTGTGTTGGTACAGCTGTTAAATATTTGAAGAAAATAATTTTATCATCATCAGCTGTACAATTCAACTTCATTCATTACTGGTTCCAGTTTTTACAATCATTATCATCACTAGAAGAAAAACAGTGCATCAGATTGATGAGAAATGTGTACTACTCATACAAGACTCATCATCATACCAAATGCGATGATGTCTCTCAGTAGTATGTAAAATCCGCATAATTTAGCAAATGCCATGAATCATTCAGGCAGATCACGTACCGAGACTAATGGACAGTTAACAGGTCATTGGCCGACCTGGCACAGTTTGTTTGCTTTGAAAAGACTCCAAAGACGGGGTTGGCAAAATTAATCACATAAAAGATAATGTAAGAAAACAGCAAAATGAAAAGGGGAAGGGCCTTACTCTGCTTCAGAGTTTTGGAACTGCAGATATGTTTGGTTGCTAGGAAGTGAACGGAGGAAAAACTATAAAAGAAGTTCTGTGAAGTTGGGAAGGTAGGATTAATCGACCTGTTAACTGTTGGTAGTCTTTACACAACCTGCCTGTGAGACTTTGTATTTGGTATGTTGATGAGTCTTGTGTATGTGGGTGCACATTTGTGATCCATGTGATGTACTGCTTTTCTTCCAGTGATGATGCTTGTAAAAACCAAAGCTAGTAAAGAGTAAAGTTGACCATGTATGGCTGATGGCTATAAAAATGCTTTTGTTGAAACATAACCATCTAATTTGTGTAACTTAAGAATGTAATATGTACCATAATCACTTCTTCAGGTCTCTATCTTCACTCTCTCAAACTGAAAAATGACTACTCGACATCATATAGAAACAGTCCTGTATTATGAAATCGGAAAGGTACCTTTTAAATGCCATTTTCACATAAGTCTTGAATTTTACTGGTACCATGTGCACAATATTTGCCTTTACAGCCATCTGATAATAGCCATTCATTCATCTTTATTATAGACTATGTGTACTTCACTCGAGTGTAGCCAGTTATACACATTACACTTAAGCACAACTGTAAGCAAGATTGCGAAAACTTTCATTCAGCATCACTAGCCTCAGTAGACTGTGATAACAAATCTCCTGTATCATTGATCTTCATCTGAAATACTTTTGCACTTTCTACTTAAATCACACTATTCTTGCCATACCACTAAAATTGGTGCTATTTTCAGTGTATGGAGCATTACTGAGATTTTCTGGGATGCCAAATGAAATAGTTAACTTACTACCCACAGCATTACTTCTCTCTGTCCCGCTTTGTTTTGCAGTGTTCAGCATACTCTGTTTACTTCTTGTGCCATGTGAGTCTCCACCTAAGAACTGAAAGAAAGAAATGTGTTTACAGCTTGGATACCATGTACATCAGTTATTCCTTAAATCACACATTGTGCTCTAAATCTTTTGCCTTTAAGACCCACTGTACTGCTCCTTTATGATACATCTTGTACCTGTAAAAGTTTAGTTTAAGGGAACAGTATACATGAAAGTGAGAATACTCACTTTCATGTGCAACAACAGGAGTTAAAAATCACCAACAGTAACAATACATTTGTTTGCAGTGAGTACTTGTAACATATTACATATATACTTCTTATCCTGTTTACAGTATTTCCCTATACTCATTATTACTAATTGTGCAGCTGCATCACCTTTAATTCGAGAAATGCTGACTGTAACACCTGGTCGGAGAGCTGACATTGAGAAGATATGTTCCCATTGGTGGGTGAATGAGGGATATGGAGAGTCTTGTTTAGAAATAGCAGAAGAACTGGCGAACCAAACACCTGTTCGTCTGGATCTCTTGCTGTCACTAGCACCACCTGCACCAAATGTTGGCAGTGACAAGTTGTTAGTGGGAGCTGAACAGGTAATACTTTACTTTATAGCATACTGAGAAATAGATTTATTTGTAAATTTTGCTTCATGGTTTGAAAACAACATGTTTATTGTATTGTGTTCATTATTTCTACATATGTGGTTATGTGTTGTAATCAAGCAGGCAATGGCACAGGCCACAAAAGGTAATGTACTGCAATTTTAGGAAACAATATAACTTAGGTTTATTACAGTAGTACTTAATTTCTGAAATTTTAATGGAATTTAAAGTAATAGGGGAGTTGAGCAATGTGGTTTCATTTGTTTTACTTTTGATTACCCATCATTGCCCATTTACTTATTTGTCTCAGTCTTAGATAGGAATAAAATCTTTCCATGTTGTAAAAGCAAAAACTTAGTTTATTTCCATGTTTTTAAAGGGGTGCTGGATGCATCTTACCCCTGATGTTTTTCCAGGTAGTAAGTGATGTGTTTCTGAGTTTGATTAAAATTGCCCCATGCATTCCACCGTTTTGCTTAGCATATTGGCCCTGTTCCCAACCCTAACACACCTGTTTGACCATTGAAACTGTCACCAATCAGTGTAACAATACCAAAAATTTTCTTTTATTTGAGCAAAAGGACAGTAGTCCAAATAACAACAAAAAATGAGACTTCCAACTAAGATCTGTTTTGTACAGTTATACACAAAACAGAATATATTTTAAACTTGTGTCACCTCTTTCTTTTACATGTAAAAGAAGATCATTAAAGCACAAGTGAGATAATTTTTGTTAAGCTGAGTACATATTTAATTCAACAAATCTGTTGAAAGAGTATTCCTAATTGCATTTAATTTGTTATTACTATATGTGCATCCATCACAAGAAGATGTAAGCTCTTCATGTTGAAAAACATCTAAGGAATCATGATGACAAAATATATGATAGTGCGTTAACAGGTGGATGATATTCCCTATTGCCATACAGTAGTATTTACAAACTTGATGAAGAATTTTATCATTCCCCTTATGGGCACTCAGGAACAGATCTATGCACTGAATGTATATAAGGTGCATATCATCTGATCTGTATATACTGTAAGTATTCTTTTTACGCAAATTATTTTGTAAGTAACAAAGTATAATTGGTTAATTAATAACAGATGCTTAGTTTTCCCAAGATATCACTACATTGATAATATGGAAAAAAGATGAGAGCATGTCATCCACTACAGGTATTTTATTAAGATTCTGGTAATGACAGCATAATCTGGTTTTAAATGCATAAAAATTTGAGTTCCAATAGAACTTTGTGTAGGGTACAGGTACAGGTAAATCTGTGGCATTTGGACATGAATATCTTAAAGGCAAAGTTATGTTTTACTGGCACTTAATGACAGAATGAATCTGTGAAGCTCTGTTGTTAGTAACTTGCATAAATTGTGATATCTCATAATTTGATACAATGAATTGTCATATTCTTTGGTGTATTTGATACATCCCTGTTATTTTGAGATTTCATCCACTTTTGGACTCGAACATTTTTTTCTTTTCTTCTTATTTAGTTCTCAGTGCAGCTTTACTGCTATATCCCACATTGTGAAAGTCATGCCTGCCAACATAATTTCAGTGGACGGCATATTGAAAACATTGCTACAAGAAATTTTGCTTTGACATTTTGACACAGCCCCTCATGGCACCATTGCAGTTTGAGCCATCATGCCACTTTTTGTGGTGTCATTTTAACTGCATGTGGGTATCTGGCTTAATGTCAGTTATTTTCAATCCTCCCTCCCCCCCAGTCCCGGAGGAGAAATGTCGTCAGAACTGTAACCAGATAATGTAGCAACATTGTAATCTGTGAATTAAACAATAATATAGGCTCTTTTCAATTATTTTTTCATGTCTCTTCCCCTTTGTCCCCGTCCCCACTTCTAGCAAGCAGGGCTAGAGATGTCTTAGCCCCACAGTCCAGGGTATTTCAAAACAAATGACCTGTTTAACAGTAGCACATTACTAAATATCCACAAAACCCTGAGTAGTTTGCTATATTATCAAAATGCTCTGAGTAATTACCACCAGCCACACAGAGAATATCTAGACGATATTAAGAAGGAAGATTGAGTTTCAATATCCTGTCGATGTTGAGGTCATTAGAGATGGATTGTGTCAAGTATGGGGAAGGAAATTGGCTGTGCCTTTTTGAAGGAACTGTCCTGGCATTTGCCTGAGGTGTTTAGGGGAAGCACGGAAAACCTAAATTTGGGTGGCTGGATGCAGGTCTGAGTCGTCGATCTTCCGAATGCGAGTCCAGTGTGTTAACCACTGTGCCACCTCGTTTGGTATCCAGACATTGACTAAATTCTTTGTGTAAGATTTCTTTGTTGACAGGAATAACTGTTGCTGTTATTCTGTTTCATAGCTCATTTATCCTCCCCCCATGAACCATGGACCTTGCCGTTGGTGGGGAGGCTTGCGTGCCTCAGCGATACAGATAGCCGTACCGTAGGTGCAACCACAACGGAGGGGTATCTGTTGAGAGGCCAGACAAACGTGTGGTTCCTAAAGAGGGGCAGCAGCCTTTTCAGTAGTTGCAAGGGCAACAGTCTGGATGATTGACTGATCTGGCCTTGTAACAATAACCAAAACGGCCTTGCTGTGCTGGTACTGCGAACGGCTGAAAGCAAGGAGAAACTACTGCCGTAATTTTCTCCGTGGGCATGCAGCTTTACTGTATGATTAAATGATGGTGGCATCCTCTTGGGTAAAATATTCCGGAGGTAAAATAGTCCCCCATTCGGATCTCCGGGCGGGGACTACTCAAGAGGATGTCGTTATCAGGAGAAATAAAACTGGCGTTCTACAGATCGGAGCGTGGAATGTCAGATCCCTTAATTGGGCAGGTAGGTTAGAAAATTTAAAAAGGGAAATGGATAGGTTAAAGTTAGATATAGTGGGCATTAGTGAAGTTCGGTGGCAGGAGGAACAAGACTTCTGGTCAGGTGAATACAGGGTTATAAACACAATATCAAATAGGGGTAATGCAGGAGTAGGTTTAATAATGAATAGGAAAATAGGAATGCGGGTAAGCTACTACAAACAACATAGTGAACGCATTATAGTGGCCAAGATAGATACGAAGCCCACACCTACTACAGTAGTACAAGTTTATATGCCAACTAGCTCTGCAGATGACGAAGAAATTGAAGAAATGTATGATGAAATAAAAGAAATTATTCAGATAGTGAAGGGTGACAAAAATTTAATAGTCATGGGTGACTGGAATTCGGTAGTAGGAAAAGGGAGAGAAGGAAACGTAGTAGGTGAATATGGATTGGGGCTAAGAAATGAAAGAGGAAGCCACCTGGTAGAATTTTGCACAGAGCACAACTTAATCATAGCTAACACTTGGTTCAAGAATCATAAAAGAAGGCTGTATACAAGGAAGAATCCTGGAGATACTAAAAGGTAGCAGATAGATTATATAATGGTAAGACAGAGATTTAGGAACCAGGTTTTAAATTGTAAGACATTTCCAGGGGCAGATGTGGACTCTGACCACAATCTATTGGTTATGATCTGTAGATTAAAACTGAAGAAACTGCAAAAAGGTGGGAATTTAAGGAGATGGGACCTGGTTAAACTGAAAGAACCAGAGGTTGTACAGAGTTTCAGGGGGAGCATAAGGGAACAATTGGCAGGAAAGCAGGGCTGTGTCTCAGGATCCGATGTACCCTATGTAGGGGTTGAGGCAGTGTGCCATTGAGAAATTGCTGTATTTTGTTGTACCATTGTCGTTGGGTTCCATTCTGTTGGAATATGGAATGGTTATAGACCACCAGAAGTTATGCAGAAAGCTACATCTGCAATATTTAAAGTTGTTCTTTACAGAATGGGCTGTATGCCTTCTCATAATAAATGGCACAAAACACATTCAGTTTAAACCTCATTCATGCTCAGTCTTTCCTGAGGGTTCTGGAGTCTCCATATGCAGACTATACTGCTGTACCACTATTGTGAAATGTTGCTTCATCAGAGAAAATCCCACATTGACAATCTCTATCTTCTTTGTCCTTTAACAGAGTTAGATTTTTGTGGGCCATGAACATAGTATGATGTGGAGTTTCAGTGTGTGTGTGTGGGGGGGGGGGGGGGGGGGTGTCCCCCACAGGGATGCTCCATATGTATATGTCCAGAGAACAGTAAAGTATTTTGGTACCCTGCAGGGCAAAGTGTCAGGCCCTGTGATGTGACCTTACATACAGCTTCAAGAATTTCTTCCCTGTAACTAGCGACAGAGAAAAATAGTTTTATTTTACAGCCAGTTCCGGTGTTATTTTTTGCCTATTTTGGAAACCACCCTCATTTCCACTTTGTTTCCTTCCTTCAGCCAATCACAACACATGACTTTGATGTCATGCAAACAAGTCTCTTGTGGTAACACTGGACACTGAGAATGTTTATTCAATATCTGTTTTACTATTTTATGAATGAAGTTTGTGGTTACAATATATTTCGTACTGTGGGGATTAGGTCAGGTTTGGAAGGTACCATATGTCATCTTGATTTATGTGTTTACAAAAAAGAAGTGCTTTTTCTGGTGTTCTTCATATTAATATTATGAAAATATCTAGTTTAATTTGATGCACCACCTTAAAAATCAGTCAGAAATGTGCTGTTTTTTGTACAATAAGATGTGCAAATTTTTTGGAAGATTCACATCAGTGACCAATACTATTACTGGACCTTAGTTCATTGGACATCACATCTAGAGCCCTAAATTCCTTGTGTGAGCTAACAACTATTATTTTAAGATTATGCATAATCCTCAGAGTTAAGAAAAAAAAATCAAAATCCAGTTTCAGCATTAGTAACTATTAGTTATCAGTACCAGTAAACTGCTACCTTCAGATTTGTGTCTTAACATGAGAGTGGTAAAATGCCAAATTTCACATTTAATTAAAGCTGCCAGTTTTGAGCTATGTTACTGAAAAGATGATTTAATTTTACTTTTTGCTTTATCATTAATAAGAAATTTTATGTCCCTACCCATAACATATATTGTGTGGACTAAACCTCTTGGCACACTTCAAGAAAAGTACAGTGGCACAGTTGTGCTCACACGTTTCATAAACATAAAAAAGGGACCCATTTAACATCAGTAGCCATATTATCATTGGACTGTTTTTTTTCTTGTTGCATTAAACTGTTCTTTGATTACTTTTGTAGGTATTATACCCAATTAATACAGTATATAGATACCAAAACAATGTTAATAACCAGATGCACAATATTAATACAGGGGGTAATCACTTTTAAACTGTTGCACTGCTGTCATTTGTGTGGAATGGTGGTATTTGACTAATGACTTTGTTACAGAGGAATTTTGGACAGTTTGAAATGTATTTCAGTCAGTGATGAAGAGGGGGGTGGGCCAGATTTTTCCAGTACAAAACTGAGTACAGACACTATATAATGATAAAATCCAAGTTAATGGGTTTGTCTGTACATTTGTCTAACTTAACAGACTAGCAGTGCAAACAGGGACAGAGTCATCTTGGAAAATGGATTGGCAGGGAGTAAGCTAAACATGGTGCACTTCGAAGCATGAAATAACCAGAGAATGTGTCCCTGGAGAGTAACAGTTACAGTAATATTAACGTAGATTCAATAAGTTTAAACTTACATTTGTACTGTCACTGTGACACATCCATTGAATGGTAGGATGGAAACAGTTTAAAGCAAGACGTTTTGAGTGTTGCATGCCTACTGGTCAATTTTTTAAAAGGATATAAATTTTCTGGTTGTGAATCATGTGATTATCAATTTTGATGTGTCAACCTGTAACAATGAACATACGCTCAATGCTGTAATATTAATCTTCCACAGACACATTGTTATACATTTTATTTCAAACTAGTCACATTTAAATTTGTTTCCTGCCTTATATATAAAGTTTCTCTAAACTGACTTTCAGTTCAAATAAAGAAAGTTAACAGAGTAGAGTTTCATTTTTCGTAACTTTTTTATGTTCACTCAGTATGTAATTTGGACAAAATTTATTTTTGGTGATGCTTATGTGGCTCACGTAGCCTCTGTTAAATCTCTGAATTGTTTGAAAGCAGGACAGTTAGTAGTTTTTCACCAGATGAAATAGATATACTTTTAGACACACCATTTTCCATGTTTTTTTTTATTTCATACAAAAGCGTTGTTTACATTTTTGAAAGTAAAACAATTACAACCACCTAAGATCATTACTTCCAATGGGCTGCCAACCTTGACATTTACTCTGAACAGTGTTGGTGATAAAGAACAGAATCTCTGGTGAGCAGTGATGCAATGTATTTGTCTTGATGTTCTCAGTCAGCCAACTAACACATGTCAAAGATGTAGATTGTCAAACAAGCAGAATGTTGATTCCTACTTAGGTCATAAAACTAACTTCCATAAGTAGCTTGTACAGCATTTGGTGTTATTAAAAATTATGCATATGCATTCTGCAGGCAATATACTGGTTCCTAAACCAAAACCTTAACCATGTTTGCTGTACATAAACCACATCTATTGATGAAAACAACATAAAAATGACTTCCATTCAGCATAGGTCCATATTGCATGGTTTGAGAGCACCATTTATGGTACATTAACACACAATAATTTTTGTGTACTGATAAGGGCAGTTTAGTTAAGAGGAATGAAGGTAACACTCTTATTGTTCATTGACAAACTCATCTTATGAAATGTGTGCCCCTTTTTGTAGGATGGAGGTGCTACTGGTATGGGAAATGATGTCTTAACATCAGTACCAGCCCGCTGTCATTCTGTAGGCAGCCTCATGGAACTTGACCATCGTCCATCAGATGTTATTTTGGAAGATGTTGCAGGCAAGGATACAGCAAAGAGGAAACTTGAAGGAGGTGAGAGACTGTGTTCAGTCTGTCTGTAAAGTAGCTGTAAATAGCAGATTATAGGGAGGGAAAGCACATCAACTCCATGATGAACAGTATTTCCAGAATTAGTCTTTCACTCAGTAGCAGCAGTGTGTGCGGTATACTGAAACTTCCTGGCAATTACAACTTCTATTGGACTGGGACTTATACCTACAACCTCACCTTTTGCGGGCAGTGATCTTAGCAACTGAGTTATCCAGGTGTGACTTATGACCCACCCTCACAACTCCAATTCTGCCACTATCCCTCAGCTACTTTCGGAATTCCACAGAAACTCTCCTTCATACCATACTGCAGTAACACTGTTGGAAGAAAGGAGGATACTGCAGAGAAATTGCTTAGTGAGAGCCTAGGGGATTCCTGATCAAGCTTTTGCTGAAAACGCATTGTTTGGCAGAATACAGTGTGACGATAGGCACAGAGATGAAAAGTACCAATACCATTGAAGGCTACTTGAGATTTATTGCTTCAGCCATCATTAAATGATTTTTCTGACTTTTGCCATTGTGAGTGGCTGGTAATGTCAAAGGGCACCCTCTGTTGCTGCTGGCAGGGAGGAATCAAGCCCATTATGTATACCCGAAGGCTTTTCTCCAGGTTATTACCACTGTGGTTCCCCATTTACTAATCGCAATGGTCATTATCTGCAGCATTGGAATCCAGGAGTTATTTACTGCGAGGCTATTTTCTTTGTTGTTGAACTATTTTTGTATTTTCATGTTTGTGAATTTCTATGGCTTTCCTAACGAGTGGAATGGTAGGTGTTCTCCACAGCAAGAACCTCTCTGTTAGTGAAATATATAATGTAATCATTCTCATACACTGGGTACTCCACTATGGCTGATTTCTCCACCTGTCACAACAACCTCAATCACTATAGCAGGTGGCGGGGGGCAGCAGCATTGAGCAGGAAAAAGTCCTCAGATGTTCGGTATGACAGGTACTTATAATCTCTGCTCATGGACTTGAATCCAGTCCACCACCAGTGATGGAGAGCGAGTCTTCACCGACACTGGTGAATCATCAAGAAAATCATTAAACGTCTGCTGAAGATCTTGAGACAGAAGCCAACAGCCGATACAAAGGTGGCCACGAAGGCTCAGCACTTTTGTGCTAGCTAGTGATCTCTAACAAACTTACTTAAGACAAAAATCCAGGAATGGAACAGTCTTTTTATTTATTTATTTATTTACATGTCAAGTTCCGTAGGACCAAATTGAGGAGAAAATCTCCAAGGTCATGGAACGTGTCAGTACATGAACTTACAACATAAAAGTAATAACAGATAAAAATAAATGTTCATGAACCTGAAAGAAAATCAGTCCATAAGTTTAAGCAAACACTATCAGCATTACAATGAGAATCAGCTTAATTTTTCAAGGAACTCCTCGACAGAATAGAAGGAGTGACCCATGAGGAAACTCTTCAGTTTCGATTTGAAAGTGCGTGGATTACTGCTAAGATTTTTGAATTCGAGTGTCAGCTTATTGAAAATGGATGCAGCAATATACTGCACACCTTTTTGCACAAGAGTTAAGGAAGTCCGATCCAAATCTAGGTTTGATTTCTGCCAAGTATTAACCGAGTGAAAGCTGGTTATTGTTGGAAATAAACTAATATTGGTAACAAGAAACGACAATAAGGAATATATATATTGAGAGGCCAATGTCAAAATACCCAGACTCGTGAACAGAAGTCGACAAGAGGCTCGTGAACTCACACCACTTATTGCCCGAACCGCCCATTTCTGAGCCAAAAATATCCTTCTAGAATGGGAAGAGTTACCCCAAAACATAATACCATATGACATAAGTGAATGAAAATAAGCAAAGTAGACTAATTTACGTGTCGAAGTATCACTCACTTTCGATACCGTTCGAATAGTGAAAATGGCAGTATTAAGTCTTTGAACAAGATCCTGAACGTGGGCTTTCCACGACAGCTTACTATCTATCTGAACACCTAGGAATCTGAACTGTTCAGTTTTACTAATCTTATGCCCGTTTTGTGAGATTAAAAGGTCAGGTTTTGTTGAATTGTGTGTTAGAAACTGTAAAAAACTGAGTCTTACTGTGATTTAATGTTAGTTTATTTTCTACAAGCCATGAACTGAGGTCATGTACTGTACTACTTGAAACCGAATCAGTGTTGCACACAACATCCTTTACTACCAAGAAACAGAAATATTTTAGAGTTACCCATAATACTAGAGGGCATATCATTTATATAAATAAGGAACAGGAGTGGCCCCAACACTGATCCCTGGGGCACCCCCAACTTGACAGTACCCATCTATGACTCAGCATCCACTGCATGGTGAGTAGCAACTTTCCTTCTCACAATATTGAAACTTACTTAAGGAAAATTTGAGGTTATTTGGAGTTTCACTGGGAATTGTTCTTCGCAAATAAAAAAAAAGATGGGAGAGGAAAGTGGCACCAGAAGTACACTCTACTACACAACATGAGTTGGTTTTAGGTCAGATGTTCCTCCATTGGGGGCTTACAAAGTACTAAATATGCTATTATTATCTGAGGTGGTTGTTCTTCTCAGCACTTCACTGTGCTTATCTGGAGTGAAATTTTGAAAATTCTTTGTGATGTATGTAATACATCCAGTGTGAACCCCCCCTCCCCGAAACACCCTTCTTGATTTCCTTGATCCAATTAGTGGTGTTCTCCCTGTGCTTCAAATTCATTTTGTCATTCTGTGAGATGATATTCTTTTAGTGTGCCCATAAAAGCACAACACTTCCGTTAAATGTGGCAATATTTTGTTACTTCTTCTATGCTTGGATCTATATTCTTCTCACTCTTCCCTGGGTCAAAATCTCTTCCTCATAATTTTGTCTCCCCCTTTACTTATTTTATGTGTAGCAGACACATGCCATTTGGTTGGATTCATTCAATGTTTCTGCATGACTGCTGTGCAATCTTCCTTTAGTGCTACTGCTGATAACTCTGTTGATGTTATCCACTCTCTCATAGCTAGACAAATTTCTGTGTAATGTTGGCTTTCCTGGTATACATTTGATTTTATGTTGGTATTTCTATCCTTTTATATGGTATCCAAAATTATCGCAAAATCAACCTCTTAAAGCATTTCAACATTTACCTTTATTGTAATGCATCTTCAGCCAGTCTACAAACATTCAAAAATCAATTTCATGTTCAGACTTTTCTAAATGTGATTCAATTTCTCACTCTCAATTGCATCAAGATTTCTTGGTAATATCGTTAAGTTTGAGATAAAAGATTGCACACAGCATGATCTTCCTCACACTATAATATCTGCCCTCATCAGATTACCTTTTCAGTCTTGTCTCCAAGTCTGTTTTGTAGAACCTTGAGTAGGTCATTTAGTTGACAAGTTCTCCTTCATACTGCATTGTTATGTAATTCTGCAGCTAGTAAGACTCTATTTGGTGTTTTTGTGGTTTTCAATCGTGTTATTCCTCCATATTTCTGTGTATTGGGTAGTGGTGATTGTGCTCTTTATTTGTTTATTTGAGTCTTAAAGCATGAGCCATCTACTATCAGAACTGGTGAAACCATAAAATTTACAAAAATATGTTAAAGTTATAAATTTAAGGTATAGGTATCTAACTACCAGGTGAATCAAGAATATCTTCAAAATCGGCCATGTCATTGTGTAACAGAGCACTGAATTCTTACTTGTGCAGCAGAGAGGGCCAAGTCTTGGAGGCAGTGAATTTATCACCGGATGTGTCAAGAAACGAGTAACAATCTCTATGTTGCATCTTTTTTGTCTGGAATCTTGTTTTGTTAGATTGCACTACAATATGTCCATATCAGTAGGCAAAATCGTTTCTTACATTGTGTATTCTTTGAAGTCATAATATTTCATTCGGATACTGACTACACCAATCTTTGGCAGTAATTTCGGTATTCATGGGCTTCTTACTGTAATTTATGTGAAAGCAATCCTATTTCCTGTGTACCTGTATTTCAGCATTATTGTGTAGTGTAAGGTATATGTTGTCCTGAGTGGTGAATTGAAAATTGACTTTCATACCTTTTGCTACATAATGGAAACATTTGTAGATGAAAACTGCAGATCAGGTGGAAGAATGTTGGGAAATCAGAAGCTGCTGATGTAATGAAGCCTTCTTCTCGGTGGCATTTTCCATTAGGGAAGACAAAAAGAATTATTTTGAAGGAAACAGGGAAGGCACAAAATAGTGGCCATATAAAAGGAGAGGTACTTTATAATAATAATAATAATAATAATAATAATAATAATAATAATACCAAAGTTTGTGTATAAGAGGAAAATTACTGGTGCAGTTGACACCTCACATAGTGATTAAAGAAATTACTCTTCCTATATCTAAAACCAAAGACATAGTAAGTCTCATGCAGAAACTGTCTTGCCCACCATGAAAAACTCTTCAGCCATTGCAGTTTTATGAGCAACGGTATTAGCTAGTGAAACTGCTTGCACTGGTAATGAAAGTTTCAACACAGTGTCTGAAGTCTGCGTCAGTAGTTCACATGAAATGCCTGATATTGCACGTGAAGTGTCTGATATTGTAATGTAAATGAGTGCAAATTGAAGTTTTAAAACAACAGTATTACTCAGTATGTATGAACAGTGTCTATCATGATAATGATTCTGTTAACATACTTGATTACATACAGATCATGTTCTTTTTATTGTGTTAAAGATTTAATTGAACTACAAACTTTTAGTCAGTGAAATTCTATTTTGTATTCTCCTCAGTTTTCTGATGTTGTTCTTGATATGTTGTTATCCAGTTTACGTTGAAATACTATTTTATTGCTGTGAGGAAAAGTAACTACAGTGCCATTTTATTTTTATTTAAAAGCTTTTTTCAGAAGATTTTGGAATTTAAAAAAGAGTGCAGTTTTATAAAAGAAAAGTAAAATTGTATGAAATTGAACAAAAATGCCCAAGTCAAAACTTAAATTAACAAAAAAGATTGGTTCTTTATAAATAAGATTTCACAAAACGATAGAACTTTAATTCTAAACCATTAATATATAACTACGAAATAAAAATGTTTTTGACCATCATTGTTTTGACTCGAGTGGTTTTTATATCCATATTTAAAAATATGCCTTCAGTGACTTTTCATACTAGAGACTTTGTGTATCATGTAAATGAATTAACTGGTACTGCATTGTCCCATTCTTCTTATTTTATACCATATATATCTGGCTTTGTTTTCCTATGAAACAGTTTTGTGTTTTGCAGTAATTCATTATTTTTTCATTTTTGAAAGGTAGAATTCCCCATGGATTACTGAAAGACATTTCTGCAACGTATTTAATCTGCATTGAGCTCTTGTTAAACCTTGTTTGGTTGTAACATTAAATAGACAGTACTGACAGCTGTAAAAACATGTGCGAAGCTATTCCTTCGTAACAACTAATACAAGGGAAAATCTGCAGTTCAGTTGGCTTGCATGGATTAAAACGTACAAGTTAAGAATATATTACTCTAGAAGTGCAAGACATGATGTAAGCAGAGTTAAAAAGGAGCTGATGTTATTGCACCAGATTCATCCTGAGACAGTTTGCCAAAAAGATTGTGGTTTTAACTGTAGTAAATGTTGTTGTTTCAAGGAGTTGAACTGAGAGGACAGTGTTCAATTATATGAAAAGGGCTAACATTATTTATGAAGTCTTCAGATACCAACACATTAGTATGTAGGGAGGAGGGGAGAGCAAGGTAGGGGTTGAGGGGGGGGGGGGGGCTCTCAATTCAATTCATGTTTATGCAACAAGCAGTAAAAGTGTTAAAAGTTAAAATCTAGAAATTTAAATATAAAAATGGATAACAACAGTGTCATTGATATGAGAGGAAAAATTTGGTTGTCAGTGCTTCTGTTTATTATTGCTGTATGGCTGATTTGTTACAGGATAGGCGACAACCAACTGTTGGCCAATATATGCATCTACTAAATTTCAGGCATGCAGCTGTGCAGTTTCCCACTCTTCTACTGACATTTCAACAGTGTGTAAGGGGTGTTCAAAAAGAAACGAGCTGGAGGCATAATTACAGAAACCAGTACCATTATGTTAGAAGTACTGACCCTGGCTGTTGAGACACTTGTCCCACTGTGACACAAGGCAGTGAATGGCTGTCTCATAAAATTCCCAGGTCTGCAATGTTAACTAGTTCTGCATGTACAGCTGTACGTCATCGTCCGTGATGAATCGTTTGCCCCTCAGAGCCTTTTTAAGGGGACCAAAAATGGCGTAATCACAGGGGAGAGGTATGGACTGTATAGAGGTTGGCCGAGAACCTCTCATTTGAATTACTGCAGAAGTGCCGCGACTGTGTTAGCTGTATAAGGCTTTGCATTGTTGTGGAGCACAATGAGCCCATGGGTGAGATTGCCTGGTCGTTTTGATTCGATCACTTGGCAAAGGGTGGTCAAGGTTTGCGAGTAATTATGGGCATTCACTGTTGTCCCATGCTGCAGGGAGTGAATCAGAAGGGGTCTGTCTTAGTCAAAGAAGAGCGTCAGCATAGCCTTTCCTGCACTCGTGTGGATGACAGCATCCAGCTGTATGTGCAGAACTGGTTAAAATCGCAGCCCCAGGAATTTTATGAGATAGCCGTTCACCGCCTCGTGTCACAGTGGGACAAGTGTATCAATAGCCAGAGTCAGTTCTTGTAACATATAGGTACTGGTTTCTGTACTTATGCCTCCAGCTCATTTCTTTTTGAACGCCCCTTATATTTCTGGCGACCCCCAGTGTGAGCAACTCTTTTGGCTCACTCCAAGGATGGCCAAAAGATATGTGGTTGAAATATCAATAGAAGAGCTGGAATTAGCTTGGCTGCATGCCCATAATTTAATGGGTTATTCATTAAGCTGCAATAATTATTGCCCAAACCTTTGGCCCTTAAATTATTTTAACTCTCAGGTGGCTTCAAATCAATATTGGGCTTTCTCACATTTTCATATCCTTAAATTTATGTTGGTTTAGAAATAAAATAAATGATTGTTTCAGGTTAGGCTCTGCTGTAGTGCACATAGTATCAATAATAAGATCAGGTCATAAGATAATATATCTGCATATCCCATCTCTAAAAGTTGTACTGTAGGGCCAGTTTGAATAAATGTTTTCATTGGTTAACAATATACCCAGCTGTGAAGACATTTTTACTATATGCCAGCAAACTCTTTTTAGTAAAATTTTATTGTAACATTTTCGTCATTTAGTCTGCTAATTTAAGATTTGTAGAAATTTAATTAGGTGCTTGGTAACATGTCCATTAATGACTACAGTTTTTATTGCATAACCCCCTTTTCTTTACAACACTGGTTGTATTTGATATTTTATGTTTAACATTTATACTTCTTCAATTGCAGGTATCTCCACAGAAGAAGCAAATCGGGGTGCATCTAAAAGGAAAGAAAGAAGTAGACGCTCAACTCGTGAACGAAGCTCAGAACGACACAGAGGTCGATCAAGTAGTAGGAGTAAGCAGAAATCTGATTCAGTATCTACTGAGGAGGCAATGGAAGTGGACTCTGGAGTGGTGGATGTTGATCGTTCCCTTCAGGGATCTGTTGAAACTATTGTTGGGTCAGTGAAGACGGCCACATCTAGTGTAGACACAATTGCTGGCAGTAGTGTTCAAATGGATGAAGGTCTGGAGACTATGGCCAGTAGTACACCAAAGAACAGGACAGCCACAGATTTGGTTAAAGAGTTGGAAGAAAGTGAACCCCTTTCACCAGAAAATGAATGTTCTGCAAAGCCACAGGACAATGTACAAATGCCTGATGATGAAGGGGAAAGTGCAAAAATTAAAGTGAAGCGGAAAAAGAAAGTAGTGAGTGAGAGTAAAGGTGTAGCTGAGGATTCGGGGCCACAGGTGATGGACCATGTAAACTCGGAAAGTGTTTCTGTGTTGGACAATACAAAAGTTCCTACCATATGTGATAATGTGAAAAATGACAGCTCTGTTACTTTGGAAGCTGCCATGCAGAACAGTCTGATAGGTGATCATATAAATGCTGAAGTTAGTGAAACAGCAAGTTCTGTTGGAGAGTTAGATGTGAATGGTGTTAGTATAAATGGTACATCAGCTGCTGTGAGTCCTCCCGTTGATATTCCAAAGAAGATTGGTACCAAAACAAGAAGAAGTAAAGGTGAACTTAGTTTAGGGAAGTTGGGCTCAGGATCAGAGAAATCATCTGGTGCAAACACGCCTGAGGATACAGCTTCACCTCCTTCAAAACCAATGGAACGGAGACGCTCAAAAATATTTGAGACAGCTGAAAAATTTAATATGTTAGCAGGTGCTGAACCAAAATCTCCTACACCTGAAAAAGCAAAGAAAGTGTTCATACCTGGCGTGAAAGTTAGTGATGCAAAAAGAGCATTTGAAAAGAAATCATCATCTGCTGTTTCTCTACCAAGCTTAGCAAAATCTTCATCTTCTAAGAAGACTGAAGATTCAAAAACTGAAATTTCTGACATAGAAAATTATGAATCAAGAGTAGAAGAGAATAATGCATTTTTGAACAACAAAGATGCACTTCCAATAACAAAAGCAATGAATGGTGAAGAAGAAATTGTTGCAGTACAAAATGAGACAAATGCTGTTATAAATGAAACAAGCAAGAAACTGTCCGATTTGGAGCTGAATGATCAGCCGGTGCCATGTGTAAACGAATCTCCAGCAGTATTACAAAAAGAAGACTCACTGAAATTCATTCCTCCTTTGAAAACATCTGAGAAGCCCAACAAACAAGAAGAAGCCCGAATAAAAAAGCTGAAAGATGCTGTTGAAATAATCAGCAATGCAATTACTGAAGGGCATCGTAAAGAAGCTGGAGCAGATAACATGAAGAAAGGGACAGCCACAAAGCCTCCTGTACCTGTTCCACAGGAGCTTAAAACAAAGACAAAAACAATGAACATTACAACCCCACTTTCTCCGAAGTCTCCTCCCCTGTCTCCTGTAGATCTTCAGACTGGTAAGAAATTAGTGAGAATTCAGGTAGCACCTAATGATTTTAGATTTGCAGTAGTACAAGTTGCTTCCCCAGTAGAAAACAAATTTAATTTTAATAGTGTTAATGAGCTGAAAGGCAATCAGAATGACAATAATGTGACAATTTCAAGTGAACCTGTGATTTCAGAAGTTCCAGAGAGAAGAACAGACAAAGAACCTGATAGTAACGATTATGCTTCTGGGATGAACACTGATGCTGCAAATAGAAAGAAATCCTCTAAAGTAGAAATAACACTGAAGTCAGCAACATTACCAAGGAGAAAAACCTCAAAAGCAGAGATTCGACTGAATTCACCCAGTATTGCACCTGCTGGTTTTCATACTGAGGTATCTCATATGATTGAGCCAGCAGAGCTGACTTCTCAGAGATCTGAAGCAGCATTCCCAGTTTCTGTTGCTGCACCTAAACAGCCACCTAGGTTCGTAGATACATTTATGTTACTGTATGAAATAATTTTATTCCTGTAGTATTCTAATTAGTTAGCAGATAAAGAGCACCAAGGTTCATTTTGACTTCAAAAAATAAATGTTGCAGTGGAGTTTTGTAATACATTTGCCGAGCGATAACTTGCTGAAGACGTGTGTTGATACTCAAATGCTTATTCTGAGGATGTTCTTTATTATGGAAAAAGACTATAAGTTGCACCTTATTTCTTTCTTTTTATACGTATAGATCAGTTTCCCTGGAGCCTGAAGGAAGAGTCAGCAAGCCACGAGAACACATCATTCCTATTCATGTGGAGGAAGGAAATGCAGTGCGGCCACCTGTACCCCCCACACAGCAGCGAGTGTATACTTCTCAGAGGTTGTAATTTTAATTGATTTTGGACATCTGTGTTTTGAGACTCATTCCATTTAAAGCATTAAAGGGTACATTTTTAAGTAATACATAAAGACCTGCAACAGACCACATGCGGACGAATGTTTGGTGATGCACATACACTCACTTGGATATAAGAATATTGCTCTAGCTTTTAAATTTTCACTCTTGAGAGGTGTGGGAAAGGGGACGCTCAGATATGGTGACTAGTGGGAGTTTAAGCCAGTTGGTGGAGTGAGGAATGTGCTGGAGGTATAGATGCCACCTGTGCAGTTCAGAAGGTTAGTTGACTTTAGGGAATATCAAGTATTGAAGCACTTGTTTAGATAATTGGTGTGGGGCTTATTCTGTAATCAAGTGGTTATGGATAGTCACAGTTAGTCAATGGCAGTTCATGAGGTATATGGCTACTTAGTTTTCATACTTACATCCTTCCTTTGATTTAATCTGTGAAATAATTGTGACAGGACTGCAATATGATGTGCTGAGTGAATAAATGGGATGGGATTTGTATCTGAATTGTCTGTAAGGGACCTATGGAAGAGGGTAGAAGAACACAAGTGGCATAAGAAAGGACTATCATATTGTATAGTACAAGCGGGCGGTTGACTGAATACTTTGAGGAACCTATACTAAAATCTGCTTCACCTGGTCCATCTTGACATCATTCCTGCCTGGTGATTTCATAAAAACGTCTGTCCTTATCAAGCACAGAGACTACCAACAGTATCTACATTTTAACATATGTGACCCTTTTCTTGTCATGAAGTCTCTCACATGTAACTTGATATTTGTGTGTGTCACATCTACTATAACAAGTTACTTTAGTGCAACTGATTACTTTTTAAAGCCTTTTACAGACTCTGTTATATGAACAAATATGTCACGCCATGTGTCTTAGTGAGGTGACATAGTGGTTAAGATACTGGACTTGCATTTGGGAGGACCTGGATTTGTATCTCCACATGGCCAGTCATATTTTAGTTTTGCATGGTTGCTTAAAATAATACCATGATAATTCCTTTAAAAAGAACATGGATGATTTCGTTCCCTGTTCTTCCCCAGTATAAACTTGTGCTTAGGTTCCAGTGATCTTGTAACTGAGGGGGCATCAATCTCCCTTTACCAATGATTTCATCAGCTGCTGCAGTACCCATGTCATTTGGATCCCCCCCTAACCCTCCCAAGCACCAACTCCTCTGAACGGCATAGATTGGAACAAACTTTTAGTTGATGCATTTAATTCTATGACTATAGTAAAGAAGAAATTTTCTGCTGAAACAATCACAGATATGTGTATAGTTTTATAATTATGAGAAAGCAGTGCCATACCTGGAAGATAAAGAGGCTTATATCTGCTGGCAGCAATTTTATATTATGAGTGAATTTGTAATTACCAGACACTTGGAAGAAGGATGTCAGTCCTGCTTAAACCCATGCTGATATATGCAGCATTAAAATGGTACCTGTTACTTTAAAACTGCCTAAATCAACCAAGAGGTCAAGCAGGACCAACACGCTTTGTCCACAAATGAGGCAGTGTCCGAGTGTTACAGATATGGCCGTAAGTTGAAACTGGAGAAATTAGACTTATGCCCCTGCGCCTATAAGGTATAGAACAGTAAGAATGTAAAGAAATGTCCAGGACTCTGTGATATGTAGGGAGCAAATGGCTTAACACTCAGAATGTGAAAGAACATTTTGATTTGTTTGAGTATTTTAATATACAGTTTATTTTTGTTTGACTAAAAAAATGATAATTTGAGTGCACATGTATTGGAGTTAAGTAAGACTTAGGTATTAATATGGTTTAAGCACATGTGTAAACTTTCAAGAGGGCATGGATGGTGTTATTGAATTTTGTTTTACTTTCCTCTTTCCTAGATCTGGGAGCCTATCTCGTCAGAGCACTCAAGATTCAGATACGGACAGTACTGTATCAGTTGGGCCAGAACCTATCAGGAAATCTCCACGTGAATACATCATTCCTATAGCAGTAGAAGGTGGAGGATATGTTACACCAAGGGCTGGTAGCTTGGAGCCATCTATTTCAGATGAAAACAACACCAAACCTAGACAACGGAAGACAAGTCGATTTGGTAGACACCGCAGAATGAGGTATAGGAGGGATTTTATGGATTCAGATCCTTTGTCTTGTTCATGCTGGTTTACATTGTGGTCTTTTCTTAGTTATCAATGACAAAATCGTTTTTGCCTTGTGCAGAAATTCTATTGTCTATCATTGAATCATGTCTACAGTGCCTATTTGGAAAGTTTAGGAGCTGTGAATGGATCTACTGTGTTGTTGTTAAGTAATAGCTGGTAGCTGAAGAAATTAGCTCTCTTTGTTGAGTTAATGTTGCTCATATATTGAAAATAACTGCTACCATAAAGTTTATCTGAATCCTGATGCTTGATAATTCTGTTAGGTGCAGCATGTTATTTTACAGAAGTTCTTGGACTGTTCCTAATTTAATATCCTTCAGTACTCTCTATATACAGTTTTTTTGAGGAGATATGCCTTTTTTGCATATAAATTTAATTTTTTAAATTTATTTTCATTTTTTAATTATTCAAATATCTTTCTAAAAATTCAAAATGTCATTTTCAGTGTATTCTGTATTTCACCAACAACTTTTGTTTAAAGCTTTTGTTAAAATAAAGACATCTATATTGTATATGGTTAGAAGTAAGATCTTGGAGAACAGTGAAATACAGAAAAAGAATATATGAAGAGTGCACTGAGGTGAAGGATGCTATGTTAGGTGTTGACAGTGGGTTGTTGAGGTCAGGATCTAGCTGGTTCCCCATCCCCGGACATGGATAAGCAGTGACTTTAATGTATGATGGCCTGTCAGATGCTCAGAGACACTAGTGAAACATCATTAACACAGTAAACATTTATTGCTCAAAGATACACACTTGTCTTAATTCTCAAGCCGCTTCTAGCTGTTTGGTAGCAGTGGTGTGCGACACTCCGAGTATGCATGACACCACTCAAGCTGCGCAGTCTCATCCCACAGTAGTGGCAGAACCATGTCATTAGCACCCAGTGTCGTCATGGGGCCAGTGGCACCCAGTGATGTCATGGGGCCAGTGGCCATGTTGCGCAGGCGAGTGGTGTTGCTCGCTCTGGTCAGGGCTGCTAGTGGCTCCAGAAAGTGTGTGACCACTGCGCACCTGATTGTACCATAGATGGTATGCTGGAGAGGCACTACCAGCACATCACAAAATGTGTGTAGTCATGCTACTCTCAGGAATGTCCAAGGTCCAAGCTAGATACTTGTGAATTGAGTAGCTCTCTCACCAGAACAGGAGTGATATTTATTCAAGACTAGCTGCTATGCTCTTCTGCTGTGAGGTGGCAGTGTCATCACCTAGACTGCTTTTCTTGTCCGATCAGAGGGCCCTAGTGGCAACTGAGAGGTGCCTTAACTTCACCTTTCAGGAGTAGTGGCAGATGTATTCTGTGGAGTCAGTCTGCCGAAAAGTTCTTTTTGAATCCAACTTAAAAAGCCTTCTTACTCCACTTTGCTGCATTGGTGCCTTGGGAACCCATTTCTTGTGGTTTGTAGAAAATTACTCTGTCTTGCAGCTGTATTACATGAAATGTCAATGGTTCTTCCTTGGCATTCCTCCCAGCTGTTGCTTACTGACCTGCTTTCCTTACCTCTTGCACCATGAGGAGAAGACTTCAGAATTTTACTCCACTAAGCAAAGATATTATTCCTTGGTGCTTCAGCAAGGTAAACATCTGATAATCAATCTTAAACTGTATGAGAGACTGGATGTGTATAGGAATAGTACAGGCAAATTACTTTATTTCATCAGAAATACAGACAGCGGAATTGATTCAAAATGGAGGTGTTCTGTTTCATTCAAGTTGAATAACTGATGAGTAGACATTTTGTCTGTTCTGAATGCCTAACAATTGTCATGGTTGTAGGAATAATAGATTACTGCTTGCCTTAAAGGTAAAATAGAAAATGCCGTACATAATGTGATAAACACATTTTATATTTATAACTGTGTAGGCTTCTGTGGCCAGAGTCAGTTGATGTCAAAATTTTCTGAGTGTTGTACTGCATCTTAATGTAAAAATCTATAATGGAGAAACCAACGTTCCTTTCATGGTAATTGTGGCTGAAACTTTGATTTTTTCCAGTGTAGTTTTCTTACGTTATGACTTGGTACAATACTCAGAAAACTTTTACATCAACAGACCTCATTTGTTAAGCATGATAGTTTCAAGAACAGCATGTCTAGAGTGTTAGCATAATATTGTGAACACCATGTTCCAAAGGTGGAATTTCCAGGGGAAAAAAGGGAGAGCGCAGTAATGGTGTACCTCAGGTAATTTGCTGGCTGTGGGTGTTCTTCATTATTGTAGTCACCTGAGGGATACCAGTTAGCAGTACACTACGTAGTTTATCATTTATTTGATCATTTATGTGATAAGAGTTATATGGGACAAATTAGAAAATATACCAAATTTTCAGTGAGTACAGATTTATGGTGTGCTTTATTGAAGTTTGCTAAAGACTTCCAGTATGTAAGGTGTATGGGTTGCAAATATGTGCAGAACTGAGAGATATGTTTACGAGATCTGTTCAGAAAATAATTGAACATTTTGAATTATGTGGCAATGGAGATAGTTAGTTGTATGCAGTTGACAGCACCACCTTGCACATTACCAGCTTCCTAACCACGTTTGGTGTCTTGACTGCTTTGCAAAATGGAATCACTGCAGGAAAAGGTGTGCAGATGGGGGAGTACTTTGTACTTTAAAGGGGACAGGGACCAATAATCTGTAGAATTTAAAGTTCAGTTGTTTTCTGAACAGAGCTCACATGAATGGTGGGGGAAAAAAAAAAAAACACTTAATCATTTGACTGCCTGATTTTAATTGTTTAGTTAAGAATGAATATGTGTGACTGGAGGGCAGGCTATAAGTGTTTGAATGCTATACAAATATAATTTGTGCAATTGTTTCTCTTAGTTTGATAATTATTTGTGTGTTGCTTTGTAGTCATGATGTGTATTAAATTAGGAACCATAATGTTTGCATATCATTATTGATTCAGTTGATGCAGATTGTAAGAATGTCTGTGATTTGCAGTTCCACTACATAGTAGCCTAGGTGAAGTTCACCACCTTATAGTTAGCATGGTATATTAAAAAAAAAAAAAAAAAAAAAAAAAAAAAAAACTAAAAAAAAAAAACTAAGGTAATGTGAACAGTTTGATAAAATAATCAGTAATAATAATAATAGTAATTGTCATCATCATCAATATAAAATTCTTGTATTATAGTTAGCCTACTAAAGAAAATGTCTATACTAATAGCTAACGTGTCATTTACTTTTTAGCGGGCTGCTCAGTGATGCTAGTGAGGATGAAGGGTTTAATAGCCCATTTGCCACACTCCAACGTCATAGCTCACTGAGTCGAGATAAGGAACCTGAAACACCTGAAGAAGAGAAAGGCGCATTCCACATGCACAGACTTAGGTAATACCCAGTTTATGCATGCTTATATTTGGGAGTAGGTCCAGGCCATGTCACCAAAATAATAGCTTTTTTTAACATTGGTACCATTATAATTTTTAGTTTTTTGTCTTGACTACCAGGTTACTGTAGGTCTCCATGTAAAAGTATACAAACACTGCCTTTTTTGTCATTCTACACTTTAACAGTAAGTAGACAGAGCTCACCATAAACTAGACAGAGTTATCATATTTGGAGGGTTGTCCTTCGCCAATACATCATCATTAATTCATGTGGGGTGTCCTCAGAACTTTAGTCATCTCTTGTGCAACATGTTTACAGTCTTGCCTACCAATCCTCACAGATCTTTATTTTTCTTATTTCTTCTTGTACCATCTTTTGCCTAATCTGTTTCTAGAAACTTTTTAAATTTCATGTCCATTGGCAGCATAGAACCCTTAAAGTTTGACACCTGCTTTTTGTGCCTTATCTTATAGCTATAGTGATCAGTGTCTTGATGATAATATTCTGTTTTAGTCTATGAGTTTGTTGTACTTTTCTGGCCATTCCTGTATTTCATTCTCTATGAAGCCTGTTTGATGTTTACTGTTCACGTGTTGACTCATACATTCAATCTTCACCAATACTCTGTATTGAATGGCTCTGTAGGTATTTTCTGTTAATGTTTAAATTGTGATTGCTCTGACTTCTTTTTTACGAAGCAATCTGGCATGGCAGTTAAAACTCGGGACCCGTGTTTGAGAGCAGAGGGTTTAGTTTCTTGTCCTACCACCACAAATTCAATGTTGCAGGGTCTATTAAAATGCTGAATATTGCCTGAACAAGATTAGGGCCATTTCCCTTATCTGTCTTTATCAACCTATCTCTAATGTCTCAAATCTCAACTAGATGTAAAACTATAATCTTTCTGGTGAGTGCAGGCATTTGCGTGCAGGGGAACAGTGACCATTAGAAACTAAAATCGTAGAGCAACCACTAGTCACACAAAGCTTTCTCTTTATTTTTACATATTTCACTCGACCAACACAAGCATCTTCAGAAGTATGGAAATACCTGTACAGTGTGTTACACCACCATGTAATGAGGTAAATCCATAGATTCAACTTACAATGTGATAACTTACATTATGTTGCCAAGGGTCTCAAGTTATAAATATCAGGCTTTGTATAGTGCCGCCGTCATAAGCAATAAGGAGTAAGTAAGTTGGTTGCGTACAGTTGACATAAACTCTCTAATCAGGTACTTTCTGTTATAACGTCAAGTTTAACTCATATATTTCGGGACGACACAACACATATAAGTCACAGAGTAAATTGACAAGTAAGACATGTGTACACGTTAGCATTCAAATGAGCACTGAGTTCCAGTCTAGCGGCCGCTGCTCGGCTGGCTGCTTAGGTGGCGCAGCTGCTGCATGGCTGGCAGACAGCACCGCACGTAGAGGACGCGCGTAATTGCGCGGCGGCACTTTGAATGATCGGCGAGTCACAACACTTTTCCCCCCTTTGAAATTGTTGGACTGATCTTGATGGAGGTGTCCTGGAGATAGCTAACGTCCATAGGCGTTGTTTGACTCGCCGTAAAGTCTCGAGGAGGAGGCTTCCTGTACGGACGGAAGTGTCTCCGATGATAACGGGTCGAGATGACAGGAGACGTAGTGGTCGAATCTGTTGGGGCCCCATGCACCAATCTGCCCATTGCGGCAAGTCCAGTTGATATGACAGGAGACATGGGCGATGGATTGGCTTCCGTTGGAGGAGGAGGCGAGTAGATTTGCTCTGACTGAGGATGGTCCTCCAGTTCCTGCATGGGCACGTCTCCTGGTGGCGTCCGTTCTTGTGCTGGCATCGCGATGACGGTGAGAGGGCTGCATTGTGAGTATTGAGAGATGCCAAGATCCCGAGCGTCAGGTAGAGCCAAAGGTGGTGTAGCGGCATTCGGAACAGGCGTTGCTGGCACACGAGGCCAAAGCTGGTCCGAATGACGCACTGCAACACCCGTGTCCGTGTTGATTTCATACAGGCGTCTGCCACGGTGTCTTAAGATGCGGCCCGGGCTCCATTTTGGCCGCCTGCCATATTCCCGTACCCAGACCAAGTCGTCGGTGGTGAATCGGCCAAGTGAAGGCACCCGCGACCGGTAGGTGGAAGGCTGCAGAAGATGAAGTAGCGTGCGGGGCTGTCGGCCATGTAAGAGCTCAGCCGGGCTGTGGTCGCCCATGGGGGTGAAACGATAAGACGCCAGAAACTGGAGAAGCGCATCATCAGCAGCAGAAGAAGTCAGAAGTTTCCGCATCTGAGCCTTAAATGTGTGGAACAGTCGTTCAGCCTCACCGTTGGATTGTGGATGGAACGGCGGGGCCGTGACATGCATAACGCCGTGACGAGCACAAAAATCCGCAAATTCGGAAGAGGAAAATTGCGGACCATTATCAGTAACAAGAGTAGGGGGGAGGCCTTCCAAAGAAAAAATGCGGGCGAGAGCACTGGTGGTTGTCGTGGTGGTAGGTGACGTGCAACGGACAATGAAAGGAAAGTTAGAGTACACATCAATTACAAGGAGCCAATAAGTACCTAAAAAGGGTCCCGCAAAGTCAGCATGAATGCGCTCCCAGGGCTTCTCAGGTGAAGGACACGGTGACAAAGATGACTTCGGGGGCAGCGGCCTGTGACGCACAAGGGCCGCAGGCAGCGACCATGTGAGCTATTTCAGAGTCGATGCCAGGCCAGTACACATGACGGCGCACGAGAGATTTTGTGCGAGACACACCCCAGTGTCCTTGGTGAAGGAGGCGCAAGGCCGAAGCACGCAAAGACACAGGTACCACAACACGCGGCGAAGCATTGTCAGTGGAGAGGAGGATAACACCACCCCTAGCCGTGAGGCGGTAGCGCAAAGTGTAGTAGTTCCGCAACAGATCAGAAGTCTTAGTGGACGGGCGATCTGGCCAACCCTTCTGGATACAGCGTAAAACCCGGGAGAGGGTAGGGTCAGAACCCGTAGCCGCCGCCAGCCTGTCCCCAGTGATGGGGAACCTGTCCACAACCCGCTGCTCGGCAACATCCAGGCGGAAACACAGAAGTTCGTCCCTATCGAATGCTTGATCAGGACCCATGGGAAGGCGAGACAGAGCATCAGCATTTGCATGTTGAGCCGTTGGCCGGAAATGAATCTCATAATTGAAACGAGACAAGTAAAGAGCCCAACGCTGGAGGCGGTGTGCAGCCTTATCGGGAAGTGACGTTGATGGATGAAACAAGGAAACAAGTGGTTTGTGATCCGTAACAAGATGAAATGTTGAGCCATAGAGAAAAACACCAAACTTATGAAGAGCATAAATGATGGCCAAAGCTTCTTTCTCAATTTGAGAATACTTTTGTTGGGCATCCGTGAGCGTTTTGGAGGCATAAGCAATGGGTTGTTTCGAACCGTCAGAAAAACGGTGCGCAAGGACTGCACCGACCCCGTATTGAGAGGCGTCTTTGGCAAGAACGAGATGTTGCCAAGGTCGATAAGTAGCCAGGCACGGGGCCTGTTTCAGCATAGTCTTCAATTTCTGGAAAGCCGCTTCACATGACGCGGACCAGTGAAAAGGCACGTTTTTATGCAGCAGGTGATACAACGGCTGAGCCACCAAAGCCGCAGACGGTAAAAACTTGTGATAGTATGCTATTTTCCCCAAGAAGGCCTGCAGTCCCTTAACAGATGTAAGGCAAGGAAGGGCATCGATCGCAGCGACAGTTTGTTGAAGCAGACGAATACCATCCTGAGAGAGTTGGAACCCCAAGTACGTGATAGATGCCTGAAAAAATTGTGATTTCTGAAGATTACACTTAAGACCGGCAGTCTGTAAGACATGAAAAAGTGTGCGGAGATTTTGAAGATGTTCTTCAGTGGTGGAGCCAGTGACAACAATGTCGTCCATGTAATTGATACACCCTCGGACAGGGAGCAATAATTGTTTCAAGAATCGCTGAAAAAGAGCAGGGGCGCTTGCAACCCCGATTGGCAAGCGTTGGTATTGATAGAGGCTGAAAGGCGTGTTAAGGACCAGAAACTGCCGGGAAGCAGCGTCGAGAGGAAGTTGATGATAAGCTTCTGACAGGTCAATTTTAGAAAAATACTGGCCTCCAGCAAGTTTAGTGAACAGTTCTTCAGAACAGGACATAGGGTAAGTGTCGATGAGGCATTGAGCATTTACAGTGGCTTTGAAATCGCCACAGAGACGAATATCACCATTTGGCTTAGCAACGACAATGACAGGAGAGGACCACTCACTGGAAGTGACAGGAAGCAAGACTCCAGAAGTAGTGAGGCGATCCAACTCCCATTTTACCCGATCACGAAGGGCCACAGGAATGGGCCGAGCCCGAAAAAACTTAGGCCGAGCAGTGGGTTTGAGTGTGATATGAGCTTCAAAGTCGTTTGCATGGCCCAGGAGAAAAAAGGGACGAAAATGTCGTCGACAAGGAATCCAGTTGAGCATAAGGAATAGCATCAGAGACAATATTGATAGAGTCATCTATGGAGAACCCAAAAACGCGAAAGGCATCGAAACCAAAAAGATTCTCCGCATTACTATGGTCGACCACAAATATGGGAACAGTGCGAACAACGGATTTGTAAGATACCTCAGCATTAAACTGTGCCAAGAGAGAAATCTTCTGTTTATTGTACGTCCGTAATTGCCAAGTGATAGGTGACAGGAGTGGAGAACCCAACTGAAGATACGTCTGAGAATTAATTATAGTGGCAGCAGAACCGGTATCCACTTGCATGCGAACATCTCGACCAAGGATTTGGACGGTGAGGAATAACTTCCCTGAAAGGGAAGAAGTTTAATTGACAGACAACACAGAATCAGAATCAGCGTCATGTTCATGAACATCATGTATTCGGTCGGATTTGCAAACGGAAGACACATGACCTTTCTTTTTGCAATTGCACACACAGCCCAACGTTGGGGACAATCCTTGCGTGAATGTTTGGTAAACAGGGTGTATACGACCCGGGACAACCGGGAATTCCGGGAAAAACCCGGGAATTTTTTCATCCGGGAGAAAACCGGGAAAAAGCCGGGAATTTTTCTGAATTCCGGGAATTTTTCATTGTTTTAGCTTTCAGTTACATTTTTGTAGTTTTGACTGCAGAAATGATTCTCTAGCAAAGAATGTTATTGTATCCTGCTACTGAAGAATGATACTGCAGCAATAAAATATAAATGAGAGGGAAAAAAATAAAACTGTAGTGGCAAAGGAAATGTGCATTTTACGACAACAAAACACCATGCACGCACAAGCGTCTACAGATAGCAAAAATATGTTAAAGGCCGTAGGGCGCAGACTGTAATTCTTCGTAACAATAAACTGCTTGCTATGAGCATGACGTCACAACTGTTCACATTAGGTTCGTTTGACCAGTTGCCAGTGGTCTGTTGCGCATGCGCATTTGACTCGCGTATAAGCAGTACCTTCTCTCGCTTCCCGCTTCTTGAAGTTTGGCTGTTTGCTGCATCGGTAGTAGCAGCAAGCAGCCAGATGCAAATGAGAAAAATTTTTTTTCGTGCGCCCTAGCTGCCAGTTTCACGCTTGCACAGAGTTGTATGAGTTGTAGTGGGGAGGGGGTTAACCTCCACGTGACCCGTGTTTACGTTAAGTGATTTCGCTGCTTCTCTTCGTGTACAGCTCCCACGTCAAATGAAAACAAAACCGATTTCTGTGGCCGGGAGCTATCAAGTGAATTAAAATGCATTCACATAATTACAGAGGGCAAAAATATATTATTAATTTCAGTTTCTGATTTTATTTTCTTTCCAAGTTAGTAGCAGTCAAGCATTAATCGCCTTGCAGAAGAATGAAGTTATTTTTGCAAGTTTGCTAAAGAAATTCCGCTGAGGCAATCATTTTATTTGAAACGAAGTGTTTCATTTAACAATTTTGGGTACTTCCAACTGTTCGGTGAATTTCAAGTGCACATTATCATCTTCTGCCATGTATGGCATTATGCCATAATAAAGAACCAAACATGAGATCGTAGAGTACTGGTACTCCAAGAAAATTTACATCCCAAAAACCACACTGAAAAGCTTAATATCAGATGGGACCTACTTCATTGTGAATCTGGAAAAAACCAATGTGCACTTCAAGCCGAATTATGCATTTTAGTATGATTCACGAAATTTTGATGCCTTTTGGAGTATTCTCTGATGCCCTGTTTCTTTTATGGTGTAGTGTAAGCTCTCTTAGTGCTTTATACACACGAACATGCGGGTTTCCTACACCACTGCAGTTGCACACGCACAATAATTCGTTTTTGGCGCTCTCTGGCAACTGGTAAATCGAACCTATAACTAACAGTATTGCGAACGGTGGTTAGAAAAGCGTTACTTTCAAAGTAAATTTCTTTTTACGCAAGATGAATTATGTTACGTGTGTGAAAGTGGGATGGATATCTAAATCACAGAGCGTTCGAAACTGAACAGTTTGAGGACCAGCCACTTCAAGAATTTCGAGCCGAGGCATTTATGTCACAATTTTAAATTTACTGGCACATTTGTGTGATGTATATCACACCAAAAAAAGACCAATATTACACGTGAAAGCTTAGCTTTTCTTGTAGATATACGGTACTGTGTACATTAATGTAAACCGTTAACTTTTCCTCTTGTGTGTTCGCGCTATGTAACCAGTAATCTTGCTAGTGGCTGACTATAACACGTGTCCTATGCTCTGAATAGCTGCTGTCATCGGCTGGCGAGATCTCGTGGCTTGAGATATGACTCGCTTACAAAAGGACATCACAACCTCGGTTGCAACGCTCTGGAAACTAACAAGCTGTGTTTGGTGCAATTCGAATTTATACGAAAATATGCAGCGTATATGTTGCTGCAAATCAAAGGTCTTTCCAAAAATTCTCTGCTCCGGCTTTTCTTTTTTTTTTCTGGGAAGTTCTACGCGATTATATAAAATGTTAACCATTCAAAGGATTGATAAGTTCCGAGGGAACTTTTTCTGTGCTAAGTGACAGTAGGTCGCCCGGGAAAAAGCATATTTTTTAAACGGGATATCCGGGAGAAATCCGGGAATTTTTTTTCCTTGTCCCTGTATACACCCTGGTAAAACACCGCGGACATGAAGGAAGTTGCCAGGGGTTTTGCTGCAGTTTCTTAGAGGTTTGTTTACGGTTAGACCGAGGCTGCGTGTGGGAGCGTACTGCGGCCACGTCGGCTGGCGGGGACATGCCGCACGCGTTGTCAACAGGGCGCAGAGGTTGTATTTCCCCGACGTCACCCCACACCTCTATTTGCGCTCCAGCGGCACGAGAAATTTCAAAGGACTGCGCGATGGAGAGAACTTCATCTAGAGTCGGATTCGCCAACTGACGAGCACGTTGCCGAACTTCTTTGTCGGGCGCTGACCGGATAATAGCATCCCGTACCGTGGAATCAGCATAGGATTCTTTATGAACGTCAATAGCAAATTGACACTTTCGACTGAGGCCGTGAAGTTCAGCAGCCCAAGCGCAATAGGATTGATGTGGCTGTTTTTGACAACGATAAAAAGCAACACGAGAGGCTATCACAGAAGTGAGCACATTTCAGCAAAGGGCAAAGACGCAGGATCCTTCAAAGGAGCCAATTGCGACAACAACCGATACATTTGAGGTGAAATCCAGGAGATGAACAGAGACTTAAATGGTTGTTCGTCCGTGACATGAAATGCCAAGAAGTGCTGCCGAGACGTTTTTCATAATCAGACTAGTCTTCCACCATCTTGTCGTAAGGAGGAAAAGGAGGTATAGCCAACGACGAGAAATGGCCCGCATTTGACACCACGATGAAATCGTAAATCGCCGCTGTTAGAAGCGTTTGCTGTTCAAGGAGATTTTGCAATAGTTGCTCGACAGTAGCCATGGAACCCTGTGAGGCAACGGTGAAAAGGAAAAATCCACTACCTCGTCGCCAATTGTTATAACGTTAAGTTTAACACGTATATTTCGGAATGACACAACGCATATAAGTCACAGAGTAAGTTGACAAGTAAGACGTGTACACATTAGCATTCGAATGAGCACTGAGTCCCAGTCTAGCGGCCACTGCTTGGCTGGCCGCTTAGGTGGCGCAGCTGCTGCATGGCTGGCAGACAGCGCCGCACGTAGAGGACGCGCGTAATTGCGCGGCGGCACTTTGAATGATCGGCGAGTCACAACACTTTCTAAGATTAAGTGGCAAGACGACAAGATATTAACTGTACACAGCCAAATTACTCCATTTTATTTACGATGGTGGCACTGCACACAGCCGATATTTGTGATGTGTTGCTCTCAGCTACATAATGTAAGTGAACACATTATAAGATGAATCTGTGAATTTATCTTATTAATATGGTGGTATAATACATTATGCAGGTATTTCCATACTTCTGAAGGTCCTTGGATTGATCTAGTGAAACATGTATAAGTAAAGAAGATGTTACATGTGACTTGTGACTGCTGTACAATTTTAATTTACAATATTTCTACCTTTCTCCACTGCTGTGTCTATTGCAAATGCTTCCAAAATTCTGTTAATGGTCATACAGCTGTATAAAGTTGTGACTACAGCAATGGAGCTCTTAATAGCTCTTATTCTCGCAAAGAAGTGTCACCAACTTGACCTCATGTTTTAAAGAGAAAAAAGCGCACACACACAAGATATCAGCTCCAGCACTCAATCGTGCATGAAAAGTTTGGCCATTTGATTGTATGCAATTATGATCTTCTGAAAGTACAGCTCTTAAATTTTTCTGTGGAGCAGCTGTTTGTCATGTGCTCTGTTCCACTGCAGCTGCCTAACACCCAATTGTGAAGTACCATACAGTGGAGTGACTAAGAGCTTTGATAACATTGTTGTACATTGCATCAAAATGCACTGTTTCTAAACTATAGCTGGTGCCAGAGATTTCTATGCTTTGAACATTTTTTTGTTGTGATTCACAAATGCAGCGGAACAAATTAGTGTGTCATTGAAGGATTAGTGTAGTGCTATATAATGATTGACATCACTGTTGTGCAATATTTTCTTTGGAATTTAAAGCTGGCACTGTTAAAGTGAAGTAAATTTGCAGGAGATTCATTGTTCTTAATTGTTATTGGCATGATTAAATTTTAAATGGAAAAATCATTAAGTACATTTCATAATAATTCTTCAGTTGCTTAGGCTTACCCATTTTAATTTTGAGTTATATATAGCCGCAGACTATCAGAACGAGAATATTATTAAAATAGTATTGAATGTATGTGTGCATGAGGTTGACATATTTACATGCTCATATTTCTTACTATTTTTTGTGTTGAACAATGTGTATTCTCAAACAAGATTTCAAAACACGTTGAGCAGGAGTGTCCTCTTCCCCCCGCCTTCAACATATAGGATGGCTCAAATTGTCACTCCGCTGTACAGTACTTCACACTTGGGCTTTACACCGCTGCAGCGGTGCAGAATGCGTGACGAACAACTGGTGCGTGTGGAAGTTTAAAAGCTGTATGTTCAAGTCATAACTGCATACTGTCAGAATTATGGCCCAAATTTTCATATGGAACAAGTCAACTTGATGACGTTTTCTTGTCAGAGGTAGTTGTTGTTGGCAGGGCATTTCTTTCTAACCCACCCTCTCACCAAGATCAAAGATCTAATGTATAAAATCACCTTCCTATAATATCCGTTAACAAATATTCCGTAAATCTCAAGCAATATCAGCAGGGGATATCCTTATTTGTAACTTTATAAATTTTATTTTTGAGGTAATAAATTTATTTAGTTATTCATACTTAATGCTCTTGAAGTCCCTGATAAAGTGTGCTAATGCCGGTTTGTAGCCTGGAAACAATTTCTTTGCTAAGGGAGCCAGTGCTGTCTTCAATTTTTTCAGAATGCAGGTTTTTGTCTCACTGTAACTAGTAAAAATCATTATTACTCCCTTGTAATAGCTATTCTTGGAATAGGGGGATCCATTCGTAGCATTGCAGCATCTATTCCTTTCCATACTGTTGCCAGTTTTATTTAGATTGATTCAAGCTTTGTTATTTCTGAAAGTTCTGTCTGTGTGTGTATATAGAGCTTAACTAAACAAATTAAGTCCTAAGACATACTGAATCAAATTATGTGTGTAGATACATTACAGAAAACTGCATCCCATGTGAATGCAACCTTTTTTTCATATCTTGTTACTTATTTAAATTTATATTTAGTGCTGCAAGAAAAATCATTAATAGTAACAATGTACATAATTTCTAATATGTTTAATCCTGAAAATCTGTTGTAAATTTGTGTTACTGTTGATAATTTTAGTCATATATTAATTCCAGGTTACACTTGAGTTTTGCTGCGATTTGAGACTAGAATGTCTAATTTTATTGTACAATTCTAAACAGATTATATGTTGTAGACACAGGTCCATCTGTCCATACAGCATGATATCTGTCAGCTTTTCTCCTCAATAATATTGTTTCATATCTCACATTTCAAGTGTCTGTGTCATGTTGTTAAATAATTATATTTTGCTCGGTTCCCATAAAACCATTGTTTAAATAATTCTTCTTCTTTTTTTTTATAAATATTCAGTATACAAATGAAAAATTATTGCAGAGGTAAAATATTAAATAAATATAATGTATACAATTCTTACCAATTTTAGGAGCTCCAGGCCAAATAGAAGTACACTAGAACGTAATGATAGCCTCAGTTCTGCAGAAGATGATGACGATGATGATGGCTTTGAAATTCTTACTGCTGAATCCTTATTCTCAACTCTATTGTCAAGGGTAAGTTAAACAGGAAAGAGAGAGGAAGGTGCATAATGTAAGAGACACAGCTATGTAACTATTTATTTGTGGTTAGTTTTTTTGTACACTGTGATTTTCCTTAAACAGGAACTTAACTTCTTTTTCTCTTATACATTTGCATTCATGGTCTTGGTGCATTAGTCCGAAAAATAGCTTTTGGTGCCCACTTTAATATTCTTCCTTTTATGAAACAAATTCTTAACCACAAATAATTCTACGTTATTAACAGACCTTTTTTCGAGGGCTTCCTGTGACTACCTTATAAGTTAGGAATTGTTTGCAGATAATGTGACTGAGTTTCACAAACTTCACATCTGAGTAAAATTCACATTTTACTGACATCGTTGCTTTAAGTTTTTGTTACTTTGTACTAAAAGTTGTTTGTATATAGTTTCTTGAAACAAAATTTACTTGATCAGACAATGGAATAATCCAGAATGGAATAATGACAGTATTATGAAAAGGATAGATGCTGCTCACCATATAGCAGAAATGTTGAATGGCAGAGAAGCACAACAAAAAGACTACTAAACTCATACGCTTTCAGCCAGAAAGCCTTCTTCAGAAGTAGAAAACATAAACACACACATTCGTGCAAATGCAGCTCACACTCACGTGTGTGCTTCTTGGTCAATTTAGACCACATCTACGTGATATGCTATTTTTGTTAGTTAAAAAAATATTGATATTGCATGAACTTGTGTTGTGAAAACTATACAAAATCGGTAGAAAACAAATCGACTGAGGAACAGTTTGGAATTTAAGATGTAGTGATGACTGTAATAAGAATTAAATTAATTTTGAGATACATGACAGATGGGTCATGAGATAGTCCAAGGGACCATTTAGATTGGAAAAGACTTGGAAAACACCATAACGAAAGGTGAGTATATGACAGGAAACTTGCAACAAGTGAAACATGGATATTTGTAACTAAAGACCATAATGCGATGAGAAGTCTGGAGAGGGGGCTTTTGTCTACCAGTGGATGTCAAAAGTCTGTTGATATGAAACCAAGGAGGACAACAGTCACTTTGTATCTATTGCATTAATGTAAACATCTTGGTTTATAGTGTAGTAGTAGAATACTGAACAAAATGCTTCATGTTACTCTAAACACTACCCTCTTTTTGTATGATATAAAATGGTATCACAGAGTAAGACAATTGTCTGGCTTTTCCTGGTATTTTGTTGCCATATGCATCCTGAAATTTCCTTTTTCAAACAGTCTCCGTCATAAGAGAGTAAACGTCTGTGCAGGTTCGTAGTTTGACACAGCGCCTCAATGTGGAAGATGGTGCTCGACCAGGTTTTCCTACCAGCACTCTGATGAGCCAGCTAAAAAATGTTGGTCGCACACCGCCTTCACGTTTCTGGAATAGCATGGGAGAACCACTTTCAAGGTAAACTTTGAATAGTTAAAATAAGTTTCTGGTGTTTCTTCACTGTACATAACTTTACCATAGCTTTTTAACTCTCTCTCTCTCTCTCTCTCTCTCTCTCTCTCTCTCTCTCTCTCTCTCTCTCTCTCCCCTCCCTCCCTCCCTCCATCTATCTCTCTCGCCCCCTACTCCACTGTTGGCTCTCCAGCCTTCCTCCCCCCCCCCCCCCCTCCCACCTCCAAACCACCAATGCCGTCCCCTCCTTTTCAAATAAGTGTCTTTTCTTTCTGAGTCTGTTAATGTCTGATGTGATTGTTAATTGGTTTATTTGTTATTAGATTCTGTGTTGTATGTTAGGATATCTGTGGCTTTTTATGTCTCAGTCTTTAGACAGGAAGAACTGAAATATGTGAAAGATATGTTTACACTGATTTCCTCCATCACTGATCTCTTCTTATTAGCTATCGCTTAGTGTATGAGGAGAAGAAGATATCTAAATTGGAGTGAGTAATGTAGTATGATTTTCACTTTTTAAAGTTTATTAAATGGGAAAATTAAGGACCTAACTGAAGCAAAACCTGTAGATTATACCTGTATTTTGAAAAATAATTATAGCACATTTAATAGTTTTGGCATTTGTATGTATGTTTTATTACTGGTTTTTTCCCCCCTGTCTGTCTCAGTGACAGTTGTTTTAACTTTTTCCATAGTATTTAGAAACATCTCCCAGAGGAATGCTGAATGATTTGTTGTACAATTTGTATCTCCCTGTTTTCTTTTTTGTATTTGCTAATTGACTTCAGTTAAGTAGTAGAAATAGCAGCATTTGGTCAAGGCACAATTTTAAATATAAATTATGTTCACTTTTGTTTATTGTTACCTCTTAAAGTAAATCAACCAGTTGTACAGTGAGCTATTTTTCTTTTTGTGCTTAACATTGTCAGCTGTTGTAGGAAATAGCCTATTGGAGAAAATAGTTTTAGGTTTATTAATACATGCTTCTAATCCATATCTGCACTAGATATTCTTTATTCCTGCTAATTGTCTCTGTTTTTGTATTATATTTTTCAAAACGTGTCTAATGTTCACTGAACGAAGAAAAATTTGATGGAGACAGAGGAAGAATTTGTGCATTGTTTGTTATTGTGGCAACTAGATAGTGGAAGCCATATTTGAGGAATTCTCCACTCATTGAATGAATTTTAGTTGATTGTTGCCTATTTTTCATATATAAAAGTGACCATGTTTTTAGAATTTCAGAATACAGATTGGTGGTTCATCACTGGCAATATTTAAAGTATTTTGATTTTCCGGAACTGTACTCGCTTATGATTAATATACTCCAAAATATCTGTTGAAAGTCTATCTCACTAGATCATTTAATCTGATTTTCACTTTCACTCAAGATGCACTTCTATATTCACAAGAAAGATTAGTGTAGAGGTGAACTTTCACTCCCATTGAATGTATTGTTTCATATTTGAATTGTATTTCTAAACATATGACCGTACTAGAAAAGAAGAAATAGTACTATTCAGTATGTAGGGAGAAGCAGAAGTCAGAGATGGAAACAAGTTATATGATGGTCTTACTACAATTGAATTGTGAACAAGATTTATGGTAGTCTTTCCATCTACTAATCACACTTTGTCCTTACTCAGATTCTTTCACCTACTGCATGGCGTGTTGTAATTGTTCATTATGACAGATTAGTAAACTGTAATGATGCTTACCTAAAATTATGCAAACACAACTCCCACACACATGAGTGCAGTCTCTGGCAGTTGAAACCACACTTTTCATGATATTGTTACAGTCTATCCTGGATTTTCCATTGTTTGATTTTTACCTAAAATTAACCAGTTTATATCTCATGTATGACAAAAATTTGGTCCTTAGCATTCAGCCAGAAAGGAAAGGAAAGGGGAGATGAGTTGATACATATTTCAAGATCATGCACCAATCTGATGATTTAAAATTCATCTCACAGGGTATTGATATTAGGTTCTATTGATAGGACCTGCCTGTTGTGTTGGAATATTGAGCTCATTGCCGGCCCCCCTCCCCCATCCAGTGCTTCGAGAGAAGTAGGCTATATGCAATTTGTTGAATTTCTCTACATCTTTTCCTGTAAATACCAGGGGTTATAATTAAACTGATAGAGTTCTGAATACTGCAGTGTGGGCTGCGTACATCACAAGATACTGAAACATCATAGATATGTTCACTGATTGGTGCACATGTGGAGTATGCTGAAAACAAAAATCCATTTTCTGCCACCAGATGAAAATATGGCACTGTAGGCAGTCAGAATGTGATATGGGTGCAGGAAAAGGGGAGGAACAATCAAACACATGATAAGAGTGGTTCTGGCGTGTTTATTAGAATATGGTCAAAAGTTGCGATGTGTTCGGTATGGTCTCCTGACTCAACAACATGTTGCATCTGTAACAAGCGATGGTCAACAGTTGTTTGCAGCATATCTGGTGTAATCAGAGTGATTTATCATTGTATACTAACCTTCAGACCAGAACTGTCTGGATACATTCCTGATGGACACAGTCTTTCAGATATCCCCACAACCAGAAATCATATGGATTTAGGTCAGGGGATCTGGAAGGCCGCACATCTTTAAATTGCCTAGAGATGATTCAATGGATACAAAGGTTTCTCACAGCAAATCTTTTACTTGGCAAGTGACAAGTGATGTCACTCCATCTGACACGAAAACAGTGGTGTGGACATACTGCAATCTTGCACAAGGAGGTCACTGTACACGTAACAGGTCAGTGAGGTGACAGCTCAATGGAGTAAAACAGACTGAGAATGAAAGATCTTGTGAGAGCACACTGTGAAATCACATAACCTGAGTGCAGTGGATGTTCCTGCACAACATGTGGTGGAGTAGAACCCCATATGAAATAGTTTTGTGCATTCACAGTACCAGTCTAAAATGTACCTTACGTGGCCAAAGAATATTCCTGGGCCACACATCCTCTATTTCCATGCCTGCCAAAAACTGAAGAACAAAGTCATCTTGGAGCTTCATTTGCTGTGAGTTCTCTATCTTGTAGGATTCCAGTGTACATTGCACCACAAAATCTTTTGAACTGTTGACCAGGGGGGAGAGAATTCCTGTGACACAGCCTGAGCCTTTAGTCCCTTTATTGACTGGGGCCGCTTTACAGCTATTTCTGTCAGCAATATTCCCACAATGCAGTGCTTCCATCCTGGTGAAACAACTTTACCAGTCAGTAGCCATTATATTTCATATAGAAATCTTCAGCCTTCTTAACCCTTTACACCAACAACCACTTCACAAAAGAAATCAGCAGGCATTGCCAAGTGACAAACAGCATACTGACATCAAAACAGAAAATGTTTCACATTCTGACTGCTTACAGTGCCATGTATACAGCCCGCCAAGCAATACTTGGAACACCGTCAGTTTAATTATAAACACCCTGTACATAATTACTGTAGGAAAGTTTTGGTAGGAAGTAAATACTTAAAGAGTAAAAGAGACCACTCACTGAAAAGGAGCATTGAGTCATCAACAGGCAGAAATAAAAAAGAAAGAAAACTTGCTAGCTGATGGAATGAATCCTTTCGACACGCGCGCGCGCACACACATACACACACACACACACACACACACACACACACTCAGGCTGTGTCCCTATACATAATGCTGGCACCATGTAGAGGCACAGCCATGCACATGTACACATCTCTCTCTCTCTCTCTCTCTCTCTCTCTCTCTCTATGCCTGCCTCTGTTAACCCAAAACCTGCAGGCTTCAGGAAGGCAATAAAAACCCACTTCTAGCAATTTATAACTGTGATAGGAAATAATGGGTTTGTTGCAAAATAAACACATCCAATCCTTCTTTTGGATACAATCTTTGCACCAGCACTGGTTGAGTTCAAAGCAAATATTTCTATTGAGTGTTATGTTTTACTTATAAATTATTGTATAGTATTTACTTAAATATAAAGTATACAGTTAAATTCATGTAACAAAGGCAAGTACATGTTACTACATCTCCATTCTGAAAAGTAATGTCCAGTTATCCTCAATGACAAAAAATTCCAAATGTCCCAAATATTCATTCATTGTGAGACTTGCTAATATTCAGACTCTTTGTATTATCCATGAAAATATAGTTCATTTTAATACATACTCCACACTTTACAGTGAACTGGCTTTTAGTGGAATTATGCGCTGAAGAAATTTATATGTTGTTAGAATTCTGATAGCTCTTCAACACATATCCTGTGATTGTAATTTGGATGGACTGTTAGCGACACTGTGTTAAGAAATTAATGATTAGCATGTGAATAATTTTAACTGAGAAGAAACAAGAGAAAATAAGGCAGTTATTGCTGATGGAGACAGTGTGTTGAATTTGACTGTTGTATTCTCTCTCTCACTCTCTCTCTCTCTCTCTCTCTCTCTATCTCTCTCTCTTGTGTGTGTGTGTGTGTGTGTGTGTGTGTGTGTGTGTGTAGCATTTTACGTAGTAGTAGTTTTGGGAACAGTGATCGCAGCAGTAGCAATAGAAAGAACTTTTGCCATTATTGCATGATGCATGAATCATAATATGGTGTAGCCTTTATGTTTAATTTTATTGCAATTGTGCAAGTGTACTTTTTGTGCTGAAGTGTTAATTGAATAGACTGTCATATAATATACTGTCATTTTCTGCTATATAATTGCAGGAGGCTCTCGGAAACTTCACATTTTTCAAGACCATTTAGTCGGGATCAGGATATTCCATGGCGTCGTAGTGCTAGTCGAGATGTGTCCGACTCTGGTAGCGTGTACAGTGACAACAGTGGAACAGTTCCAAGAGGTGTGTAATTGCATGCCTTCTGCTCTTATTAATTTGGTAATTTGCAGCAGCATTAATGCTGAAAAGTTTCTAGTCTTGTACATGAACCAGATCACTTACGAGCTTTAATGTTGTCATATTGATGTGCCAGAGTTTATTCGCCTGCAGCAGTGAGTACTTGTGATATGTAGCTTAGGAAAGAAGTTTTTATTGCCAAACAGGTAAAGGGGCATATGTTTGCAGGAATTTTAAGAGTAGCTTTTCCTTTTCATTTCACCAGTTAATGGAAAAGTCAATTGTATTTTGATTTGAAAAGATGACTGTATTAACAAACCAATAGTAATAACATTGTCTTCTGTAAATAGGTAAAGATAACAACTCATTGTTTAGTTGAGGTGTTGATTCATCAATAAGCAAATGAACAGGATTGAGAATGTTGCTATGATTTTGGCTAAATACTTCGACAGAGTTAGCGGAATACACATTCACCTGCATGCCTACATTATCTTCCCTGATTATATTACACTGACTTTACAGCTCTACACTTACCATTCCATTACTTATATCCAATTAAGGACATTCAATGACCACATTAACATTGTCCTCTATGAAGACCATGTATTCTTTTCCATAAAGTTAGCAGTTAATATCCGCTGCAGAGTGAAAATTTCATTCTGAAAGTTAATATCTACTTGAATCTCCTACTTTAATGTTGCTTTAATAATTTTACATTAACTGATAGCAAAGATCACAAACAAAGAGTATTGAAACATTGCAAAAATGCAGTAATATGGGCACTACTGTAAAATATTCCAGGATGCATCATTGCATAGGCAATGCAGTTGGATTTGGGGCAATATCTTGACTATGTTATATATTGAGATAAAAGTTCTTTTTAACTTAAATATTTGTTTAACAAAATTTTTATTTGTAGTTTCCTAACAGTTCTTTCCCTTCTTGTGTGTGTGATATAACTGTTGCTTTTCCTCTGTTTGGTAATTTCCCTATTTGGAATATTTTTTCTGTATATATCCTAACATTCATATTTACTTGTGCTCCATTTTAATCTTTGAATGAATAAAACAATGAGTTTTTCCATCTCTAATCCACTCATCACTTAAGTTATTTTACACATAAGTAAAGTATTACAAAATGAAAAAAAAAAAAAAAATATATATCCCTTTGTTAGCATGCAGATGGTCTTTTTTGTGCTCCTTTTCATGGGAAACTCTATTGAAACATAACTTAATCAATTTTCCTTAACATTTTTGTGAACCAAATACAAGAATATGTTGCACTGAAGATGTATAAATGTCTTCCATTAAAATGATTATAGTCCTTTCTTACTCTTGTTGTTATAGCTTTATCATCTCTCTTATTGTGGACACCTTGTGTAATGGAGCCTAAGAGACCATTGTTTCATAAGTAGTAGTTAGTGCAACTACTAAATACCTTTCACAAATATGGAGGTAGTTTGGGGAGGGGGACATGAACATTACTCCTACAGTAACACAAATGCTATTATTGAAACAACAGACAAAAGGAGGAAAGTCACCACTCACTTGCTGACTGACATATGGGACGTAGACACAAATGGCAGTACGCAGACATCACTAGCTCTCAAGGTACCATTCTTTTCTGGTTGAAGTATACACTCTCCCAGACACAAACAAACAAAATTACTCACCTGTTACTACATTAACTCTTCAAACTGCATCCAAATCTTGTTGTGAATAAGTTTACACTCAATCTAATCCACACACATACACACTCTACAAGCCACTACAGGTTGAATGACACAGGGTACCTTGTACTACTCTTTCCTGCTATAGTTGCAAATGGAGCAACGGAAGAACAACTCTATATATATGTCTCTGTAAGAGCCCTAATTCCTCTTATCTCATCTTCATGGCTCTTTTGAGAGATAGACATTGGTGTCAGTAGAATTGTTCTGCAGTCAGCTGTAAATGCCGGTTCTCTAAATTTCTCCAGTGGTGGTATTGCTGATATTTGTATTATGGGTATTAGGCTGTAGCCTGAGGCAGAGAATTATGCCCATAAGACAAATATCAGCAATATCGCACAGCTGAGAAAGACTGCATTCTATGATTTCTCAATAGTGTTTTGTGAAAAGAATATTGTCTTCCCTTACAGCCTCTATTAGAGTTCATGAAGCCTATCTGTAATACTCGAGTGTTTGCTTGAATCTACTGGTAGCAAAACTAACAGCACACCTTTGAATTGCTTCAATGTCTTCCTTTAATCTGACTTAGTGGGATGCCAAACACTGTAGCAGTACTCAAAAATAAGTTGAACTACTGTTCTATACATGTTCTTTGTATTTGAATTCCACTTTCCTGGAATTCTTCCAATAGACCGAAGTCAGCCATTCATGTTTCTTACTATGGATCTTACATGCTCATTCCATTTCATATCACTGCATTCTTTTATGCCGAGATATTTAATCGACATGAGTGTGTCAAGCACATACCACTAATACTGTGTTCAAATACACTACAGGCCATTAAAATTGCTACACCACAAAGATGACGTGCTACAGACGTGAAATTTAACCAACAGGAAGACGATGCTGTGATATGCGAATGATTAGTTTTTCAGACCATTCACACAAGGTTGGCGCCGGTGGTGACACCTACAACGTGCTGACATGAGGAAAGTTTCCAACCGATTTCTCATACACAAACAGCAGTTGACCAGCGTTGCCTGGTGAAACGTTGTTGTGATGCCTCGTCTAAGGAGGAGAAATGCGTACTGTCACGTTTCCTACTTTGATAAAGGTCAGATTGTAGCCTATCACGATTGTGGTTTATCGTATCACGACATTGCTGCTTGCGTTGGTCGAGATCCAATGACTGTTAGCAGAATATGGAATTTGTGGGTTCAGGAGGGTAATACGGAACGCTGTGCTGGATCCCAACGGCCTTGTATCACTAGCAGTCGAGGTGACAGGCATCTTATCCGCATGGCTGTAACGGATCGTGCACCACGTCTCGATCCCTGAGTCAACAGATGGGGATGTTTGCAAGACGACAACCATCTGCACGAACAGTTCGACGACGTTTGCAGCAGCATGGACTATCAGCTTAGAGACCATGGCTGCGGTTACCCTTGACACTGCATCACAGACAGGAACGCCTGTGATAGTGTACTCAACGACCAACATGGGTGTACGAATGGCAAAACGTCATTTTTTCGGATGAATCCAGGTTCTGTTTACAGCATCATGATGGTCGCATCCGTGTTTGGTGACATCGTGGTGAACACACATTGGAAGCGAGTATTCGTCATCGCCATACTGGCGTATCACCCGGCGTGATGGTATGGGGTGCCATTGGTTACATGTCTCGGTCACCTCTTGTTCGCATTGACTGCACTTTGAACAGTGGACGTTACATTTCAGATGTGTTACGACCCATGGCTCTACTCTTCATTCGATCCCTTCGAAATGCTACATTTCAGCAGGATAATGCACGACCGCATGTTGCAGGTCTTGTACGGGCCTTTCTGGATACAGAACATGTTCGACTGCTGCCCTGGCCAGCACATTCTCCAGATCTCTCACCAATTGAAAACGTCTGGTCATTGGTGGCCGAGCAACTGGCTCATCACAATATGCCAGTCACTACTCTTGATGAACTGTGGTATCGTGTTGAAGCTGCATGGGCATCTGTACCTGTACACGCCATCCAAGCTCTGTTTGACTCAATGCCCAGGCATATCAAGGCCGTTATTACGGCCAGAGGTGGTTGTTCTGGGTACTGATTTCTCAGGATCTATGCACCCAAATTGTGTGAAAATGTAATCACATGTCAGTTTCAGTATAAGATATTTGTCCAATGAATACCCGTTATCATCTGCATTTCTTCTTGGTGTAGCAATTTTAATGGCCAGTAGTGTATTACAGGATTTCTACTCATCTTCATTAACAATTATTTTTCTGTATTTAGAGCAAGTTGTCATTTGTCACACCAGATAAAATTTATGTTTAAGCTGTGCTGTATCCATCTACAATCACTCAATGATTATAATTTCTTAATGATGATACTTTCTTGTACACTATGGTATCATCAGCAGATGGATACAGATTGCTCTAGCCCCATCTGTCAGATCGGTCATATATACAGAGAAGAAGAGTGATCCTATCACATTTCCTTAGGGCAGTCCTGACAGTATTCTTGTATCTGATGAACACTTCGCTTCCGAGAGAACATACTAGAATCTGTTTCTTAAGAAGTCCTCAAGTCAGTCACGTCTGAGAATCTATTTCATATGCTTGGAGATTTGTTGACAGTCCACGTGAGGCACTGTGTTAAAAGTGTTCCAGAAATTTAGGAATATGGAATCAGCCTGTTGCCCTTCATCCATGATTAACAGGCTATTGTGTGAGAAGAGGGCTGTGTTTCTTCAGCATATTCCTCTTTGAATCCTAAAAACCACATGAGAACTATATCTTGTTTGCTTGGTGGAGAAATGTGCAGTGCCCACCTGCGTGTCCGGGGGTTAGAATAGGCCCGAGGTATTCCTGCCTGTCGTAAAAGGCAACTAAAAGGAGTCTCACACATTTCAGCCTTTATGTGATGGTCCCCTGAAGGGTTTGACCTCCATTTTTCAAAATTTCCCCTAAGACCAAGTCAATTTGGGAAGGTTGCCTTACATGGTGCATAGTGTCCATCATGCACTGAGACCTCTTGCATCCTTCGTCAACGTGGATATGCACTTCTGCTCATTCTCTAGCTGTTGGACGAGGTCATGCTCATGGGTGTGTTTTCCTCCACCCACTGTGCAATATCATTTTCTATGCTGACGATGATAATGGACCTGTTTGCACTTGATATCCAGCACGGTAGCCAGTCCATTAAGATGGGGCTGCCATGTACCCCGTTGGTCATAGCCCTCTGACCACATGGGGATCGCTCTGCTGATGCCTGTGCCATTAACTCCCCACATATGCCGAGGAGTAGATGCTCATCACACTGGGGCATCGGGACTCCTGGCAATGGCCATCCTACCAGGTGGCCTTTGCCGTGGCTGGGTGACACATGTAGGGAGGGCCCATGGATGGAGTAGGTGGCATCATGGCAGATGACACACGATGAAGTGTACCACATCATCACTTGCTGGTGATCACACACCAGTAGTCTGTACGCATTCCAAGTCTCAGTACAACGCAAGGAAGTATGACCCTAAATCATTTCCCTCCCTGATCACACCATGGGAGGAATGCCAGGCTAAGGATGGCAGCGGCTCTTACTTGCCCCAGTACCTTGTATGTTTGAGAGCTGATGGGGAATCTTTCATGACACTGAAGCCTCAGTTTTTTGTCGATCATTTAGAGGACAAGTTTGGGGAGGTGGAGGGCTTGTCCAAAACGAGATCTGGGTCGGTCTTGATCAAAACAGCATCCTCTGCCCAGTCTTGGGCGTTATTCGCTTGTGACAAGCTGGGGGTGTTTCCATTACTGTCGTGCTGCTTAAATATGGTTCAGGGTATTATATTCCACAGGGACCTTCTTTTGCAATCTGATGATGAGCTGCGCGCCAACTTAGAGTGCCGAGGTGTTAATTTAGTCCGGCGCGTCCATAGGTGTCTGTGGGGATAATCAGGTTGCCACGGGTGCCTTTGAGGGTGACACATTGCCCAAGAAGGTCAAGATGATGGACTACCGCTGTGATGTCAAACCATATATCCCTCCCCTGATGCAGTGCTTAAAGTGCTGGAAGTTTGTCCGTATGTCGTCCCACTGTACTTCCAGCGTATGTCGAGATTGTGGACATCCTTCACATACCAATACTCAATGTGCCCTGCTTCCCATCTGTGTCAACTGCAGAGAGCGTCATTCCCTGTGCTCGCCATACTGCAGAATTTTACAGCAGAAGGGAAAATCATGGAATATAAGACCCTGGGCCGACTGACCCACACTGAGACTAAGAGGAAATTTGAGCGCCTACATCCTGTGGCTATGACCACCGCTACAAGAGCAGTTGTAGCCCAATCAGTTCCATGAATTCCAGTCAGCTCTCAGAGCCAGAAGACTACACCTGTCCCCTTGATGGTGGGGCATGCGCTTCCCTCCCTGTTGCTCCTGCACCACCTACTTCAGGAGCATTGCCCCTCCCCACCCCTCCCCCAAACCATGTGGGACACCAGTCCACACTTCTAAGCTGGAGAAGCATAAGTCTTCTTCGGCTCCTCTCACTAGGAAGGGGTCCCTTGGGTCACTCCCTTCCCAGGTTTATGCTAGTGGGAAAGATGACACCTGCCAGTGGCTGAAGTGCCCAAAAGCAGCTGGTCATAGGGCTTCACGATCATCCTCAGTCCCTGAGACTGAATCAGTGAAGCCCTCCCAGCCAGAGAAACCCAAGGAGCAGTGAGGGGAACCCAAAAAGAAGACCTCCAAGACCAAGGGAATTGCGGTGACACCCACACCACCGCTACTTACAAGCTCTGCATCTGAGGATGGGGTGGAGATTCTGGCGTCTGCTGAGGACCTAGATCTCTCCAGACCCTTAGACACGGGAAATAAGTTGGTGGTGGCAACTGACCCTGAGGTGTAAACTGCCTCATTGAATATTCCATGCCTTCCCAGCCTCACGATCACATTATCGTCCAGTGGAATTGCGGCGGTTTTTCCACCACCTTGCTGAGCTATGGCAACTGTTAAGCTTTACACCTGCTTTCTGCATAGCCCTCCAGGAAACCTGGTTACCGGCAGTGTGGACCCCTGCCCTTCGTGGCTACAAGGGATATTACAAGAACCGTAGCGAATATAATGGAGTGTCAGGTGGAGTTTGCGTCTATGTCCTGAACTCAGTATGTAGTGAGCTGATACCCCTTCAAACCCTTCTTGAAGCTGTGGCTGTCAGGATATGGATGATGCAGGAAATAACTGTCTGCAACGTATATCTTCCTCCAGATGGTGTGGTACCCTGAACACATTGGCTGCACTGATTGCTCAACCCCCTAAACCTTCTTGCTTTTGGGAGATTTTAACTCTCATAACCCCTTGTGGGGTGGCACCGTCTGGGAAGCCTTCACCTTTGCTGTCACCATTGAATCTCCCCCACCTGGTGCAATTGATGTTGTGATTGAGCAGGTGACTACAACGATCTTTTCTGTGGTGGAAAATGCAATCCTTCATTCTTTGGGGTGCCCCTGCTGAATGTCAGTACCTTGGTGGTTGCCAGAAGTCACTGAGGGAATTAAAGAGCGTCGGCAGCCTCTACAGCGACATACACGGCACCCTTCCCTAGAGGACCTAATAGCCTTTAAACGGCTCCGTGCCTGCGCTCACCAGCTTATAAAAAGATGGAAACAGGAGTATTGGGATAGATACGTCTCAACCATAGGGTGCCATACGTCACTTTCCCAAGTCTGGATGAAGATCAGATGTGTTTTTGGGTACCAGATCCCAACAGGTGTCCCTGACATTACCATAGATGGTGTGTTATCTACCAGTGCAAACACAATTGCCGAGCACTTTGCTCGAGCCTCTGCATCAGAGAATTACACCTCCCCCCCCCCCCAGCCTTATTTACAGAATGGGAGCTCATCAGTGCCCTTGCACGTTGCCCCAACACAGCTCCTGGGCCAGATCAGATCCACAGTCCGATGCTTAAACATCTCTCATCTGACTACAAGCGACATCTCCTCATCATCTTCAAATGGATCTGGTGCGATAGCATCTTTCTATCGCATTGGCAGGTGAGCACCATCATACCAGTGCTCAAACCTGGCAAAAACACGCTTGATGTGGATATCTATTGGCCCATCAGCCACGCCAACATTCTTTGTAAGGTGTGTTGGTGGTTGGGTTGGGTCGGGTCCTGGAGTCATGTGGCCTATGGCTCCACGCCAGGGCGTTTTCCGCCAGGGTCGCTCTACCACTGATAATGTTGTGTCCCTTGAGTCTGCCATCCGAACAGCCTTTTCCAGACGCCAACACCATGTTGCCGTCTTTTTTGATTTATGAAAAGCATATGACACCACCTGGCAACATCATATCCTTGCTACATTATACGAGTGGGGTCTCTGTGGCCTGCTTCCAATTTTTATCCAAAATTTCCTGTCGCTTCTTGCTTTCCGTGTCCAAGTTGGTGCCTCCCATAGCCGCCGCCCCCCCCCCCCCCCCCCCATCCAAGAGAATGAGGTCCCGCAGGGCACTGTATTGAGTGTATCTCGTTTTTTAGTGGCCGTTAATGGTCTAGCAGCAGCTGTCGTGCCGTCCATCGCACCTTCTCTGTATGTGGACAAATTCTGCATTTTGTACTGCTCCACCAGTACTGATGTTGCTGTGCGGCACTTACAAGGAGCCATCCACAAGGCACAGTCCACAGTTTCCAGTTTTTGGCCGCAAAGTCGTGTGTTATGCACTTCTGTTGGTGTCGTACCGTTCATACATAACCAGAACTTTACCTTAATAATGATCCACTCACTGTAGTGGAGATATATCGATTCTTAAGACTGGTTTTTGACACCTGATTGACTTGGCTTCCTCACCTTCGTCAGCTTAAGCGGAAGTGCTGGCAGCACCTCAGTGCCCTCTGCTGCCTGAGCAACACCAACTGGTGTGCAGATCGCTCTACTCCGCTGCAGCTCTACAGAGCCCTTGTTCAATCCTGCCTTGACTATGAGAGTGTTTTTTATGCTTTGGCGGCACCCTCAGCATTGCATTTACTCGACCCAGCGCACCACCCTGGCGTTCAACTAGCAACAGGAGCTTTTAGGACGAGTCCTGTGACCAGCCTCCTGGTGGAGGATGGGGACCCTCTGTTGAAGGTTAGGTGCTCTCCAGTTACGTTGCACATGTTCGTAGTTCTCCTGCGCATCCGAATTACTGTGTCCTTTTCCTACCCATGGCAGTTCATCTCCCGCATGAGTGGCCCAGGTCAGGGCTTACAATTGCAGGTCACAGCCGATCTCTTCTATCCAAACTGGAGTCCTTGCCTTTACCACGTATACTTTAGGTCCATTACGTATACCTTCATGGTGTACACCTAGGCCATGACTTTGCCTGTCACATGGCCTTAAGGACTCAGTTAACCCCGCGGCTCTTCACTGCCACTTCCTGTCGATTCTTGATACATAACAAGGCCATGAAGTGGTTTACACCAACGTCTTGATGGCTGATAGTCATGTTCGCTTCACGTATGTCCATGGAGGACATATTGAACATCATTCCTTGCTTGATGGCTGCAGTGTTTTCTCTGCAGAGCTGGTGGCTGTATCTCATGCTCTTGAACACATCCGTTCATGCCCTGGGGAGTCGTTTCTTCTGTGTACTGTCTCCTTGAGTAGCCTACAAGCTATCACCCAGTGCTACCCTCGTCATCCTTTGGTAGCAACCATCCAGGAATCCATCTATGCCCTGGAACGGTCCAGTCGTTCAGTGGTGTTTTGTCTGGACTGCAGGTCATATCGGAATCCCCGGCAAGGAACTTGCCGACAGGCTATGCGGAAACTGCTTATGGAGATCAGCTTCTCTGAACCTGACCTGCGTTCTCTCTTACGCCTTAGGGTTTTTCGGCTTTGGGATGGCATAACAGTACGCACAAAAAACTGCGTGTCATTAAGGAGACTACGAATATGTGGAAGGCTTCCATGCGGGCCTCTCACAGGGAATCACTTGTCCTCTGCCGGCTCCGCATTGGTCATATGTAGCTAACGCATGGTTACCTCCTCCGTCGTGAGGACCTACCTTTGTGTCACTGTGGCTCACAAATGACGGTTGTCCATCTCTTGCTGGACTTCCCTTTTAGCCGCTCTGCGGTGGAGTTTTAACTTTCCCAGCACCCTACCTTCACTGTTGGGCAACAATGCCTCAACAGCAGCTTTAGTTTTACATTTTATTCATGAGGGTGGATTTTATCATTTGATCTAAGTTTTCACGCATGTCGTTTGTCCCTCTGTCCTCAACCCTAGTGCTTTTAGGGTGGAGGTTTTAATGTGTTGCAGAGTGGCTGGCTTCTTCTTTTCGTTCTTGTAGTCGGCCAGCCACTGTGATCTGCTTTCTTGTTTTACTCTCTTCTAACTCTTTCTTAGGTCTCTCAGTTGTTTTCTTGTCTTCTTTTGTTTCTTTTAGTGTTTGTTGCCTTTCCTTCGTTCTTGTGGTTTTTCCCTTTCTTTCCGTTTTGTGTTGTACTTCTCATTTGTTTTATTTTCCTCTTTGTGGCATTGTTTTATTCAGAACAAGGGACCGATGACCAAGCAGTTTGGTCCCTTCCCCCCTCTTTTAAACCAACCAACTAACCAAGCAAATGTGCAGTGTGATATTGAACTAATATTATTATATGCTTGTCTCTTTCCATTCATCCAAAGGAGAGTTGCAATATATCTTCTGCCATTTGAATTAGGTTGGCTGGTGTGTTCATGAAGCAAATTATGAGGTGTTATGAGTCACCCATTTATATAAACCAAAATTAATTTCTGATGCTGGCTGTGTATATGGTAGTGATTGTTGGAGGAAAGAAATCTACTGGAAGAGTCGGGAAAGCTCAGGGAATTCTGAGAGACTTTCAAGTGAGCTGATGTTTTGGCTGACAGAAAGAAATGTTTTGAGTAATTTGGTAACGATCTGTTGTGGATTTGCATAAGGAAAGATGAAGGTCACTAGATTATTGTATTTGTTCCTCAATCACAGCTACCCTCTCTGAACTCCCTTGTGAATCTTCATTGCTGTTTGTGAATTCTTGAGCTCCAGGATCTTTCACTGTTGCATGACTTTTAGGGGCATAGTGTGTAACATATGTGAGAAAAGATGCTTTTTCAGTGTCCTAAAAGATATTAATACATATCCACAGCGTAACATGCATATTTCTTAAGTCAACACTGAATACTCAGGTCTTATACTGATTTCAGTACAAAGTTGTAGTTTGCCAACTTTCCCTCAGTGTTGTGTTTCAAATCAACAATGACCGTTTTGTGAAGTATGTCCAGTCTAAAACTGTATGCATTATTCCTGTGGAAGTCTATTGATATTATACTCCAGTGACAACAGATTGAAGTGTGTTTTGCAAGGATTTCTCGTCTACATGAGATTATGGCTAACTGACACAGCATGGCACATGAAGGAATTTACAGGAGTGGTAGTACTTTATAACTTGAAGAATTAAGTATAAATTCTTGCTGAACTTGGAATGTGGCTAGTGAAAAAATTTCATTTGTGGCCATGAAAACAAGTAAAATAAAATTGCTCTCACATACATAGAAAAGGGATTGAGAGAAATTTGGAATTTTAACCTAGAAGATTACATAACTAATGAGGAGGCACTGAATAAAAATTGGGGAGAAGAGAAATTTTAGTATAACTAGATGAGAAGAAGAGATCGGTTGGTGGGACACATTCAGAGGCATCAAGTGATCACAGATTTAGTACTGGAGGGAAGTGTGGGGGTTAAAAATCCTAGAGGGACACCAAGAGATGAATACAGTAAGCAGATTCAGAAGGATGTAAGTTGCAGTAGTTGCTCAGAGATTAAGAGGCTTGCACAGGATAGAGTAACATGGAGGGTTGCATCAAACCAGTCTTTGGACTGAAGACCACAACAACAACAACAACAACAACAACCTGGAAGAATCTAGAAATCACTGGGAAACCTTTTGACAGAAAATAGTTGCCACCCTGTTTTGCTGCATTTTATGTACATGAGCAGAAACTCTTCCCACAGGAGCAGCTAAGTATATGTCACTGAATATTGCTTGCACTGTAAACATGAAATGGTGGGAGACAAGAACAGTCTTTACTTTTTTGAAACAGTGTAACTAGTTAGTTTACATAGATTATTGTGATGTTGGGCCTTGGCCCTTAGCTCCATCAATTTGAATAGTATAAAATGTTAAGACAGTGTCACTACTGAAAAATAATAGTGCCTATGAAATTCAGAAATTGGTTGGTGTTAGCATTCAAGCTTGTTTATAAATTGCAGTGTGTTGTCTGTAGTGTCTATGGAATGTTTGAATTGTGGTGGATACAGTCTATTTGGGACCCAGAATTTGAGGATGTTAGATGACATTTCTCTCACTGCCTAAAGACGATGTTAAAATCAATTCTCAAAATATTGTGTGAAAAATGGAACCAATAACCTGATAATTTATCTTAATCAGAAATAGTGTTGTTGTTAGTTCGTCCAGAGCCCCCCCCCCCCCCCTTTAAATAAATTGTATCCTCTTACTACTTTGCATTCCCCTTAATTATTTATCTTTAAAATACCCATGCATTACCAATCTACAAACAAGATACTTCTTGTATTCATTGTTAGTTATAGCTCACATATATGTAATGTAGTGAAGAGTTCCAGTTCTGTTAATGTTTCTAGTACAAGTCAGTTTAATATTTTTGATCAGTGTGTACAGTTAGAATACATTGTATCAGTTTTTGATTAATATGTTCACATTCAAGTTTAATTTGATCACAAATATTGTAGTTGTAAACTGGACCCCATTTTTCATGTTGAGATGAAATTCAATGTGTTGTTACCAGTATCATTTATAAAATAGAATCACCACCTACAAATTAGAGAAACGAGTATCGAAAGGCATGTTAATTTTTGGCATAGAGACTACATGAATAATGGTTTGCTTAATTACTGTTAATATTCCTTTTTATGTAGATCATGTTTATAAACTTAGTCTTTTGATACAGGTAAATGTCATGTAATGATGTACGCTGAACTTCTAAAAAGTATGCAGTTGATAACTATAAATTTCAATCTATTTTTAATGTCTGGGTAAATAATTACTACTCCTTTGTTAAACATGTTAGTGATCAACAGTATATCAATAAGTTTGTGCTAGTTATTTTATGTACAAATCATTTATTTCTATTTTGAGTCAAACTCTATATTCTGTCAGTTTACTAGGAACAAAGAAGTGTGTAACACGTATGTACCAGTGACCTACTTTATTAGGTGTATTATATACATGTGCAATGGCTTTGATGATAATGGTTTGTTTGCATGAGATACAACGTTTTGTGTTCTCATAAAACTGCCATTAAGTTTCAGTGACTTCAGTGG